>NC_052046.1:53632370-53965792 GCF_015832195.1 Motacilla alba alba
AGTTGTTAATTAGTTAATTAACTGTTATGGTTTTAAGTGATGCCATTATCAAAGTGACATAAATTTCACTTTAATTTCCTATATGTAGAATGTCTTTATGAAACTGTAAAAGCTTGGGGGCTTAATTCTTTCCACAGAGTTTTGCACCAAGTGCTAACATATTCATAATAAGGATTTTATTATTAAGTGGCAAGGGCAATTTAAAAAATAATTTAACTAATTACTTTTAAAAATAAATTACTTTTCTTATTTTGTTACTTTATCCTGGAATAAAACTTCAGATGCATGAAAATGAAGCAAGAAGATGAAAATTTTGTAAAATTTTGTGTCTGGAAAAATTGCCCTCTTTCAGGATGGGATCTTTGCTGATCACTAGAAAATATTAAACTTGTGCATGTTGATATTGTGGGGTGTTTTTTGTGTGTTAAGCACTACATTGCATGGTTGCTGTAGAAGACTGAAAAGTTCTGCATGCATCTTTTTGGCTCTGTTTAATATGATACGATATGATATGATATTTAGTCAGGAATATGTGCCTGAGTCTGTCTTGTCCATATGCCTTTGATTTTTTCACAAATAATTGATGAGGAAGAGAGGATCAGAAAAGAAAGACAACTTGGCCTGCCTTAAGTCACTCATTTAGGTCACTCAGTTGTTGCCAGGTTTTTGTAGTTGTGTATGCTGTTTTTATTAATAAAGGCAAAAGGACAGTTAAGAAATACAGAACTAAAGATGTCTGACTTTATCTTCTTGCTTTAGAAAATGTACTGAAATAAGAAGTAGTTCACAAGTGGCAGTGTCATAGCTGTCTGTGGAGATGTCTTGGAGACCTAGAAGGCTTATTTTGGTTAAAACCACAGCACAATCAGTATTTCAGTGCAAAAAATATGGATGCAACCTCTGGGTAGGAAGCATCACTTGGTTTTTCCAGCTTGCCTCGACAAAATTCCTTACAGATAGCTTGAATACTAGCTCTGACAGTAATGGAAACATGAGGAAAGTTTTGGAATGACTAATATGTAAAGAAGATTTTGAAGAATCCTTGATGCCACCAGTGCATTTTATCTAAATTTATGTTATATCTAGTTATTCTATACAGTGAGGTGGCATTTTTTGGCCAAAATATTGACAGGAATGTCTTGCATCTCCATAACTTAAAATTAACCTTATATCAGTTCATCAGTTCATCTTTATTACACCATATGGCACTCAGCTCAATCAAAAACAATAGTTACATGAACTCTTGACTTGTGTTCCCATGTGTTTTATATCCAAACCCAAGAAATCATACAAATTATAGCTGAAAGACATACTAGGTTTGTTGCCAAAGCAATGCAGAGCATTCCCTATAGGGCTTTTTCATGTGTGCTCTGCATTCTAACTCAAATTACTTGAGCAACAGATCTCCCTGTAAAGAAAGCTGTTCCAGTTTTGTACAAATTTCATGGTCAAGAAGCTTTTCCCACTTCGTCTACAATTATCCCACTATTTTTAATTATACTATCTTGGCAATGCTAAGTAATTACTTGAATTTTGGAGTTTATGGCCTTCAGGTATTTTGAGATGTTTGTTATGCGCCATTCTCTAAGCTAAGATAGCAAAATCTACAAGCATGCAGTATCTTTTTATGTGACTTCAATAATGCTGCTGAATAATGCTGCTTGATTAATTTTCCTGTCAGTCTTGTCCTATTTTTTTTAACTGTAGTTCTGCTAGAAAAGAATTCAATAAACATGCTTTCATATCTGAATGATTTCAGAAAAATAATTTCTCTCTTTCTATGTTAGGAATCCTCCGCTCTTATGAATCATATTAGTTTACATTTAATTACTCTAAATCCTTCTTAATACCTTTTGTTGTTTGCTTGAGGACATCTCTAAGAGAAACCAGGTTATCATTACTGCTGTTATGGTTTTTGTGGAAGTGCAGAAATTAATTTGTACTGGAGGATGTGCTTAAAAACAAACTTTAAATTAGAAACAAAATAATAAAAAATTCTAAAATAAATTTCTTGTTTCTAATTAAAGAAAAAAATAATTTTAATGATCACTATTTTGTGTGAATACAGAAGAATCTTGCTTCTTAAACAAGCCTGATTCTTTTTGAGTTTCAGTCCTTTCTGGAACAGCTGAAATTCATGATAGACCCAACAGAAGAAACAGAGGTTGGATAGCAATCATTTTTCCTTTAGGTTTGGTTCTGGCAGCAATGAAAAATAGTACTTCTGTCATTGCAATCTTGTTTTTCATTTCGGTGCTACATTAGTATACTGCTAAATCCTTGATTCTTAATATGGAAAAGATCATCCATCCATCTATACATAAATAGATAGGTGTGTATGTATACACATACATGTATGCTTGTATGTAATGGATAGTATTTGTGGACAAACGCACATGGAGCTTGTATATATTCTTTGAAAGTAAAAGGTGTTTGATAAGGTATTCTATTTGGGAGATGGTATATTTTATCCTGGACAGTATATGAGCGGGATTTTTGTTTATTACTGCTGAAGATTGAACACTCAGTTTATCCTCACAGAAAGGTAAAATTCTTAGATTGGTTAAATTTTGAGTGTGTTTGTTGATGTGAAAATGTGCAAATTTTGGCAGATACACTATTATTACTATGAAAGCTATCTCAGACATGTATCCCTCCAAGTTATGCCTGTGTGGGTGTTACAGAAGAAGCTGAAGAACAACAAAAAAACCTTTGTACACACTTGCTGTAGTCATTCTTACTGTGGTTGTTACTGTGACGCAGGCTTGGGGAAGTGTGTCCTTGAAACAATCAGGTCAGTTCATGGCTAGAACATAAGAATAATTGCAGAAAATATGTATGAATGTCCATGAATAACCATGATGGTAGCTACATCTGCCATTGCTTGTTGAAAATTAAGTATAATGTTGAATTCGTCTGGAATTGAGAGTTGGTCCTTTTATACACACACTGTAACAACTTTGGTCAATACATTGATCAAGGTTTGTGTAGTTCGCAGTTCCTTCCTTCTCAAAATAAAGTCATTTTCTTATAGGGAGGCTGAGATGTCTCTAAATAAGTTGTTCTTTATTGATGTTCTCAGTGTGTTTGGCATGAAACTGGATTTTTCTGTTTTTTACATGAAACTGAATCAAGTTCTGTGTATGAGATTATACACACCTGTCATTCTTTCTTTAAGTAAATAAAAGCTTCTGTTTTATTTTGGAACAGTATAAACATATAATTTCTTTTCCTAGAAATTGTGGTCTCATTGTTTAAGATCTGAGAGTGTTTAGTGAATACTGGCTCATCTCATATCTGATTTCAAATTCTTTTTCTCACATTTTGTCCTACAGTATACATTGTAAGTTTCTCTCACTTAATGTAGAATGACCTGACCTAATACCTGACCTGGTATTTTCCATATGAGAAAATAGGGTCTTCCCTCCAGACCTCCAAGCCTTTTTCCAGATAGTGCAATTGTGACATTGGGAATGAAGGAAAATTCAAATTCATATCTGGCAGGAAAAAAAAAAAAAATCAAGGTAATGAATTTGCTTGTTTTTCCACATCTAGGGCCAGGTGAGACAAAGATGTGAAGACAAAGAGTTTCAGATGTGTTTGCTGGGGGTGCAATTCCTCAGTCTTTTGGTATTAGCCTTTTGAGTTCCACAATGCCTAAAAGCTCATGCCATGAGAATGGGCAAGAATGTGAAGTACTGTCAAGAATGAAACAGAAAGCATCATGTATTCCAGATATTCATCATTTATGTTCTTTTAAACAGCCATGAACTAAACTGTCTTTGAGTTTGTATTTTTAGTGTCATATAATCAAAAGAACTCTTACTAGAGAAAAGAAAAATGAGCCTACTGTTCACATCCCTAGACTTTCTCTTTAGTTACTTGGACAGCCAAGTAAATTAGTGAAAAAATGGCAGGAAAAAGATGAATATATGCTGCTGGAGATCCTAGTTTGTGACTTTTTAAAGCCCACTTCAGAAAATTTTCTACTGCTTTAAGAAAATACAGGGTTTCCTTAGGAACAAATTTGATATAAACAGAATCAGATCTGAGGTAAGTTCCCAGAGTAGCATTCATCAGCTTCTCCTCTGTTGGGGTAAAACAAATTAGCATGCATGTCTCTGCTGTTTCTTGATGATGCTTTAAGGCACTTCTGTGTGGTAGCATGCCTCAAAATTGCATGCTGTGAAGGTTTTAGAGGTGTAAGACTTTCAGCTGGTTGGTTTCCAACGGCAAAGAACTGTGGACAAACAATATACATGTGTCTTTGAAGGAGACTGTATACATTAATAAGGTGGGGTGTATTAAGTTTGAGGACCGGCAGCAAATATATAAAGTTTAAGGAAAATGCATGTGAAAACAATTACTGATAAAGTAAAGATATTAGCTATTTTAAAATTTATTCATTTGAGTATTATGGAGAAAATATCCCACATACATATTTGTTTAGGGTAAGATGTTTGGGCTATGCACTGCAGGTATGTAATGAAAAATGAACAGTAGAGCAGATAGAAATGCTTTTAAAGAACATTTGGTTTTATATAAGCATAACACATCTCCTAATATTTCAGATATAGAATTTATTATTGTTGTTGTTGTTGTTAACAACAGCAGCAACAACAAGAGTAATAACACTAGTATTTTTTGTTATATGTATTTTCCAAAGTTTTCAGTCCATACGAAACATGGTTTTGAGTTCCTTTTGCTATGGAGCAGCTCTCTAACCAAGCAGTAGAGGGCATTCTTTCTTTAGGAGACAGCACTGGTTCCTTCAAAAGGCTAGTATTTTATTCAGGAAGTTGGTGTCCTTGAGTCCTTTTTGTCTTTAAATATAGGCCATTCACATGAAGATAATGGACATAAGAGAAAAGGGTAAATTCTTAGATCAAATGTGCAATATATTGCTTAGGGTTGAGTATACTGAGTTACTAAAATTGTATATGTTTTTCATTATTTCATAAAGTATTTCTGGAGAAATGAAAATTTACACACCTTTCCTTCAAATTCACACTGGAGCACTTTTCATAAATTCAGTTCCCTCAAAACCTGAGTTAATTCTTTGGTATGATCAATCAATTGTCCTAATAAAAAACATTTTTAATACTACTTACAGTGAACTATTTACAATGCACCTAGCTATATATGCCAAGCTGGTAGATAGTATGAGAGCATATTCAATTGGAGTTGTTGGGGACCTTATTAAAATTCCAAATAGCATATATTTTTTAATGGGTTTTGACATATTTAAGACAGCCTTGTTTGAAATTAAATTTAGTGTAGTGTGTTCCTCTTCTGCTTGGAAAACGCTACCTCTTCTGGGAAAAATGAGCATTGAGGGCTAGACCCCTCCCATTCAACATTTGAAACTTCTCCACTCAGTTGTCTGAAGCCTCCGTTGTCTGTCCAGCCAGGGCCCCACACCGAACAGGAGGATGGGTGCTGTGCCTGCAGAGCGAGCATGTGAGGTGATCATGGATGACCCTTCTGGTGCTGTTGAATGCTGCTTCCCCCAGACCCAAATGCGGGCTGCACATGGGGTGCTTTTACAGTATGTTTTTAAGTGTTCCTCTGTTGTGAGATTGAAGTTCTTTTCTTTTCTTTTTTTTTTTTTTTTTAAATGAAGTGAAGCCAAGGTGACTAAATGACTGTTAAATGTGGATACTAGGCAAAGACAGTTCCATTATATTCTAGATTTCATTTCAGAGAGTGGCTGGCTGTCCTAGTGAGCCTAGCATCTTCCATGTCACTGGACAGAGCAGAGCTGCAGGTGAGGTATGAAATAGCACACACAAAGAAATGTTTCCATCTATATGAACTTTGATAACATGAGGAAAACAAAAATATCTGATGCCAGATATTAAAATTACATATTAAATTTAGGGCTGCCTATTGCAGTTAGAACCATGATGCCGTAGCTGAATATGTTAAAATAAAGCTCCTTCCTAGGGCATTTGCCTGGTGATCCATATCTGCTATTTTATAATTTTTCTCTAATGTTGCCTGGTCATCAACAGTGTATTACCTCATGGTATGTTAGAAATGGGAGAAATAATAATTAGCAAATATAAGAAGAAGCCCAAAGAGACACACAACAGAGTGTGATCTGATATATGCTACTCTGCTTATGACATATGATTTCATTTGAAGTCTGGTGAGTTATTGTTTTGCTTTTGTACAAATTTTGCTTCAGAATCAAACCAACTGCTTTGTTTCTGTATAGCACTCCTGCCAGACCGTTCTTAGAAGAAAATTTTTGATCTCTACTTCAGGATTTTTCTCCAACTTTATAAAAGAAGTTTTACAGATGATTTTTTTTGCTTTAAAAAACCAAAACTAACTAAAACAAACACAACACATTAGTGTGTATTAGTAAAAAACAGCAATCAGCTATGAATAAGAAAAAAAAGGTTTTGTTCTCTGGGAAGGGGACAGTCCAGAATGTAGTGCTTCTTCAGCTGCCTAATAGTTCTTCTGGTACTACAAACCTTCAAATAATATCTGCAAATAAAATACCTTTCCAAGTCACTGGACTACTGATAGGCAATATATGTCCTGGCTATTTTAATTTTAAATAAACAACTTTTGCTTGCATAACTTATCAGATGCAGGGACCTAACTCTGCAAAGCAATCTTTATTTCCAAGGATGACTGTGAGCAGGAAACAAGCAAATTTGGGCATGCCTAGAAGATAATTAAGTGTAAAATAATAAAATAATCCTGAAGTAAGTATCACAGCTTTCTTCAGCTGTGGAATTCTGAAGATTTTTTTGAGGATGGAACTTCTATAGTTTAGATGGAATATCTGCCCAACGATTTTCTTCCATATTAATGGGTGTCAAAGATAACATAAGAGAAGGGACATTTAAGGTCAGAAAAGATTAATGCCAACAAAAGTTATTCCCAGCTCAAAAGTGTCATTTTTGGAGAAGGTTCACAGATTTGAAATGAAAAAGTGCTTTCTGTGGAGATATAGTCAGAGTAAAGCCCAAAATCAAACCTTTTCCTTTTCCTTTTCCTTTTCCTTTTCCTTTTCCTTTTCCTTTTCCTTTTCCTTTTCCTTTTCCTTTTCCTTTTCCTTTTCCTTTTCCTTTTCCTTTTCCTTTTCCTTTTCCTTTTCCTCCCCTCCCCTCCCCTCAGTAAAGAGATGTCAGTCGGATCATCTGACTCATCCTCTAATAAAGAATCACAGAAAGAATTAGATTGGCAAAGACAATTGAAATAATTGAGTCCAACCTATGACAAAACACCACCTTTTTAATTAGACCATGGCACTAAATGCCACATCCAGGCTTTTCTTAAACACCTCCAGGGATGGCAACTCCACCAACTCCCTGGGTAGCCCATTCCAATACCCAGTCACCCTTTCTGTGAAGAACAGAATATGGGTTGGTAAGCTTCATTCTATAGCTTTAATCCCAAGTAAGTGAAAAAGTGCTAAGGAGCATGGAAAGTTCCTTAGACCAGTTGTCGGATTGGGTGAGACACAGGTGAACTAGACAAAAGAATTCAGCATGTATGGGTCTTGGCCTGTTCTAATATCTCATTGCTTTATCTTGGCAGTTTATATTTGAATGAAACAGTTTTGTAGGCACTTTCTTAATGCTCGTATGTGTCCCTAGGAAGTTCAGCAGTAATGTAACATGAGGTTTTTTTTTTTTTTGTACTTGCATTTTTTTATTTGTGCACAGATAGGAGAACATAGACTTAAATTGGTCCATGAAAGTCAGTGGGCTGCAGCTGATTTGCTTGAAAACAGAGAAGTAGCCTGGGGTGAGAAGAATATTTAATGCAAATGTTCCAGGTTCTTCATGTTCTGCTTTAAACACTGGTTCTTCTCAGTTTAAATTGTTACATTCTGCTTTTTTGCTTTAAAGCAGGAAGATTGAAATCTTGACTTTGCATTTAGCTGCCTCACCAGTGAATTTAGTACTTTGTAGACTCCAAGCTTTGTGTGGAAGAGATTAACTAGGAAATGGAAAATTCCCTGATGAAATAGTTTCAAGTTTAATGTTAATGGTGCATATCATAGAATCATAGAATGACTTGTGTTGGAAGGGGCCTGAGAGATCATCTCCTTCCAACCCAACTGCCATGAGCAGGGACAACTTTCTCTAGACCAGGTTGCTCAGAGCTCCATCCAACCTGCCCTTGAACACTTCCAGGGATGGGGCACCCACAACTTTTCTGGGCAGCCTGTGCCAATGCCTCACTACCCTCCCAGTAAATATTTTTTCTTAATATCTAATCTAATCTGCTGTGTTTAATTTTGAAGCTATTGCCCTTTTGTCTAACCACTGCATGCTCTTGTAAAGAGTCCCTCTCCAGATTTCTTGTAGGCTCCCTTCAGGTAATAAAGTCTCCCTTCAGGTAGTTGATTGGTAATCCTTTTTATATGTCAGCAGCTGTCCTCAGAAAAAAATGAAAAAGTAAAAAACCAGATTGATTTACAGTACTGCAGTGTATCAAGGCTGGCTGCCTTGGGAATCAAAATGTAGTGTGATCTTCAACTTATAGAAAATATTTGCTGATATTGGAGTAATGATGTTATCTATCCCAAATGCTAAGTCAAAATAAGAACTCTAATAGTCTGGAAAAGGACAGCATTCTCTATGATACCTGTTGGTTTTATTTCAGGAAAGAAATGGCAACAGAAAACATTAAACATTGTGTTTAAATATTAAACATCCTAGTGCACCATAAATTTTTAATATGCCAATTAACAAAGAAATATCTGTCTTTGTGCAAATGTAAGAGGACTGCAAAGAGTTCAGCAGGCAGAATACCAGTTGCGTGAGAGAAAAAGACAGCATTATAAAGCAAAACTGCAGTTCCCAGAAGAGAAATTATTACACTGAAATAATGTTTTGAAGAAACGGGAAGCTTGGGATTTTTAAAAACATCTTAATTTTGGGAAATGCTTGAAGGATATAACAGATTTTTAAAAGTTGGAAGCAATTAGTGTTCCAGCTTGTAAGTGATGCAATTTACCTCTAATATTAAGGAAATAAATGTTATAAAAAACCAGAACACCAAACTGTGCAGCTGTCTCTTTTGTTAGCTATTCACAAATTCAAATGTATTTTCATAGGTAAATACTTCATTAAGATGTTATTGCAGACTCCTGTTGCTGGTACCAGCAGGCCCATTTGTATGATAGTTGTGTATTTTAAGGCGGTTTTCAAGGTACAAACCCTTCTCCACTTGGCAAAGTACTATGAAGTTCTACCTCTAGAAAGCTATGAATGTTAAATGGCAGCATACAGGAAAGTAGGAATTTCTTAAATTTGGCACAATTAACATGGAAGTGCCCTGCCCCTAGCTCAGTCTCTATCTTTGAGGCTGAGTACTTGTGGAAGAGCTAGATGTTTAGTAAGTTGAACATGAAGTTTATGACAAAAATTGATAGGGTAATTTCTAGGCAAAGGACACCTGTTTGGGCCACGTGACAATGTGTGCACATGGCATCATTCCAGGACTGTGTGTTTTCAGAATTGGAGTACTGTAGCAGTTGGAGGTTAAAACAAAGGTCGTAATGTGTAAGAACAGTTCTCTTTCCCACATAAACCCATAGCTCATGGAATACATTAAGAAAAGAAAGAATTCCTGGTATTAATTTGTTTATATAGAAACACAGTTTACTGCTGAGTTGGGAAAGGTCTGTGCCATCACTGAATTCCAGTTTAAAAAGCAACTGTTACATTTGCTGTTTTTTAGCTTACTAGGAGTGTAAGACTATGTATTTCGTAGTGTGAAAAGATGGTTGCTGTGGTTTTATAACCATTTTTAATTCCAGCACCTTTTGGAATTCTAAAAGTCTACTGGACTGGGCTTCATCAGGTCTTAGCTTTGAACTTTTCTCCCATTGTCTCAAGTAGACACACATACTATCCTCCTTTCCTAACATAATTTCCAAACATCCCTTCACCTTTCAGGCTGTTAAGAACATGAATCAAATTAGTAGAATGATGCTAGAATGTCTCCTTCCCTGAACATCCAGCATGAAATAGTGGTGAGAACAAACTGATCTTTTTTTTTCCGATTAGAGCACAGCTTTTTTTGGCTGGCTTACTGAACTACACTGATGTTTTACAAGACCTTCAAAAAATCCTGTTGTACCTGCTATATATCTGCCACATAAGAGCTATAGACTTCAGAGCAGAGTTTTCTGCTGTTCTTTTCTGCTCAAAGCAATCAGTGTCTGCACCTGTCCAAATTGATATTCATAATTTATGAACAACACTTGCATATATACTGGAAATATACAGTACTTATGATAGGATCTCAACAGGTTCAGAGGAGAGATTTTTCATGTTTTCACATCATAATTTGTTTAGCTTTAAACACAGAGCACAGAGGAATTGACAGACTAGACTCTTGCTGTAAAAATTTTGTGAAATTTGCAAGACCTAAGTGGGTTATATATAGAATATATATATATATATATATATATAATAGTGGGCTAGATATAGAATACCTAAAATACCTAAGGGTATTCTTCCCTTTTCTTTTCATGTGTGCCTATGAGATAACTAGAAAGAATTTTTAATTTGTTTCCTCCTCTCAGGTTGTGCTACTGAAATACAGACAGAATTAAGTACAGAAGAAGAAACATGATTGTAGAACCATCAATGTGGTTTAAATAGTTTCGGCTGGTAATTTTTTATTATATTTATGCTTATGGCTGTGCAGTGGGTTGACCATGGCTGGACATCAGATGCTGACCACAGATGCTCTGTCCCTCCCCCTCCTGGGCAGGAGGAGAGAAATAAAATAAAAGAATTGTGGGTCATGATAACAACAGGAAGAGACTATTCACCAAAAATGACTCTATTAAGAGAAATTAATTTAATTTATTGCCAATCAAATCAGAATACAGTAGGGAAAAATAAATCCAAATGTTAAAACAGCTTCCCCCCGCCCCTCCCTTCTCCTCAGGATCAACTTCACTCCCAAATTTTCCACCTCTTCCCTGCAGTGGCACAAGTGGGCAGGGAATGGGGGTTCTGGTCAGTTCATCACATACTGGTTTTGCTGCTTCCTTCTCCTCATGTTCTTCCCCTGCTCCAGAGTGGGTCCCTTCCACAGTATGCCGTCCTTTAGGAACAGACTGCTCCAACATGGATACATGATGTGACTCAGCAGCCACAGCCTCCTTCCAGCATTAACTTGCTCCACAGTGGGCTCTTCCAAGGGCTGCAGGTGGATCTCTGCATCCCCATGGACCTCCATGGGCTGCAGGCACACAGCTCCCTTGTCATGGGCTGCACCAGAGGCTGCAGGGGGATCTCTGCTTCTGAGCAAGAGCAGAGGGGCCTGGATGACTTCTTCTCCCTCTTTCCCCATGCACCTCAGTATCTGAAGGGCTGTTTCTCTCACATATTCTCAGTTCTCTCTTTTGACTTTTGATTATTTTTTTGCAGCACATTTTCCCCCCCTTCATGAAAGGGTTTTCCCAGAGGTACTATTACCATTGCTTATGGACTTGATTCTTTGAGCCAGTTGGAACTGGCTCTGTCAGACATGGAGAAAGCTTCTGGCTTCTCTCATAGAAGACACCCAATCTCCTTGCTACCAAAAACCCTACCAAAACCCAGCATAAGCCGGAAGACATTCTAGCAGAAATCAGCTGTAAAGTTACTGTCCAACTGTAAACCATAGATACAATTCCAACATGTTATTAGTGTGATCACTGAGACATAGAATTGGAATATAAAGAATGGCATTCAGATGAATATTGTAATTTTCTATCTGTCTACACATGAGCTGACTGGCTTTCTCAGATTCTTTCAACTCAATTTACTTAAATACCTTAGAGCTTCCATTTTAACTAGTTTCACTCTAGTAATTAATGTTTATATCATGATTAGTTTCCAATAGTTGCTGGGAGTCAAACAGAGGAATTGTTTGTCTTCTATCACAGGTTACTAGAGGAGACTTTCAAGCAAAGAAGTCAATGCTAACTCATTCTGAAAGTTGAAATTAATATGGACAGTATTTATTTTAATATTTCAATCAAAATCTCAGCCCTTCTTTTGAGCCTTGAAGCAGAAATTAACTTTCATCACTTTTGTTAATTAATCCACTGGTGG
Organism: Motacilla alba alba; assembly: GCF_015832195.1. Lineage (NCBI taxonomy): Eukaryota > Metazoa > Chordata > Aves > Passeriformes > Motacillidae > Motacilla > Motacilla alba. Next base: position 53,644,460 of record NC_052046.1, read on the forward strand.
CCAGAGCAGAATCCCATGAAACTGCTTGTATATCTCTAAGGTCTATGATGCTGTGTGCCACTAGAGTGGGAATATAAAGACTAGTAGCATGTCCTTCAGCTGAAGAGACAATGAGTCCTTCAGTCTACTATCTCTAATTCATCTACTGAAAAATTATTTAATTGCTATCCCTTCTGAGACAAATATGCTTCTCACGAATTTTACATGGACTTCCATCACGTATGGCATTGTTACTTCTACTTTTGGAAATCTTGAGACAGAAAGATGAATATAACATGAATAATTCAAAACCACCAACACTGATATTTTTCTTGTGTTTGAAAGGAAGGAGAATTACAGTCAAATGACATGCCAAACTTAGATGATTATGGTACAATTTTTATATAGTGAAAGTGATAATTATTGCTGCTACTATTGTTATTTTGACATAATTTCCCAGATCTGATGAATATTTTTAAATAAAAGGGGAAGGGTAACTTCAGTAAACAATACTGGGAAATGAGGCCCTTGTTCAAATAATATAAAAAGATGTACTCGACCTAACACATGTATTCAATGGACTTAAATAAAGTGTTTGTTAAAGTTGGTGTTTGTTTGCTTGTGAGATCTGAGCCTTACAAAGGGTTTGAGACAATATTGGTTCTCACGTATTAAAGTAAATGGAAGGAAAAAAGATAACCTTTTGTCAGAGCTCAGTGCAGGTAAGGGAAAAAAGGGCAACACTTGCCAGATAATTTTTCTTTTTTGGTGACTGCTGTTATCTCTGATACTAGCAAGAAAGACAAATCACCAAGTGTTAAAATTGATTATTGTCAGTTAAATTGGAATAATTTCCAAACAGCTACCATTTACAGAAATAACACCTGTTCTATGTAAACTAAAATATTTTTGTTGAATAATAAAGAAATAAATTAAGATATGAAATGAAACATTAGCTTTGGCATTCTGAAGACACTTAAAAGCCCAAGGCAGTTTATATTTAATTGGCTCTCCAAGGTAGAAAACAATTCTATATAGACAGATTCCTTAGCCTCTTATCCTTCACCCCTACCTTGGACTTACCCATCTGAAGGAGAGCTAGAGGAGAAGTCGAAGTACAATCTAGCTGGAAAAGTAGATAGATCAGTTTCTCACCAAGGAAATACTTCCTGGGTATCTTGAGAATTTGCTATAAAAATCAATAGTGTATTTTTTCTTCTATACTCTGTCTTATTTGAAGCAAATTATGCTAATTCAGTAAATGGTCCTCAGAAAAAACAGTTGCTAAGATTAATTCAAAGTTGAGCAGCTTCAAAGAAGTTTCGCCCTCATAAAATGATCAGTTTAGCTTAGTTTATTTTTACTCAGATTACAGTTACTTTCCTACAGGAAAGTCCTTCTGGACTGCAAGCAATGAGAGACATGAGGGTGCCTGTATGTTATCTTCCAAGAAATACCTTTCTCTGATTCTGCTTACCGAAGCTTTGGGCTGTGAAACAAAATCCTGTTTTTCTTCCTGTAATAACACAGTTCAAGTATCTCTTCTCTTCAACAACTGTGCATGTTCTGGATAAATATGAGCTCTTCAGGAAGTGACAATTGTAAGGTACAAGTAGATGAGCTATGTACAGCCAAGGGAAAGGATCCCAAAGGAATTACTTATCAAGAGCTACAATCACTAGAAATATAAAGGAGGCAATTTCTAGGACTCTCTTCTTAGTGTCATGCACATATGAAACCATAAACATGAGAAGATAGAACAATGCTAACAAAGGAAATCAGCATGTATAACTAAATTTTGAGAAACTGTGAGGAAGATATAGTACCCAATACCAACTTTTAGTTTAATTCCAAAAATGGGAACTTGGCAGTCATAAAGCACTACAGTATCTTTGAACTCAGTTGAAAATGAGCATTTGGTTAGTCCTGTATTCTCTTCCTCGTTGCCCTATGGAAATGCAATACTTGTGGATTAGACAATTTTTAGGGTTGAAGAAAAAATGAAGATAGGTAAGAAGGAGGAAATCTTGCCCACAGTGATTTGGGTGGAGAACATTTTCATGACTGTAGGAGATGCAGTCATTCATCTTTTACTAAGAAAAAAAAAAAAAGAAAAAAAGAGAAAAAATCGTTGTGGAGAAAGCACTGCCATTTTGCATTTTGTCTTGGTGAGTTATTTCACTTTCAGGTGATAGAACAAAACTCTCCTTTGTTCAGGGGAGAAAAGAAATGTAATGTAAAACATAAATTTCCCTTAGAGTAAAAGGGATATCTATGCAGAAGCATAAATACTATCATCTTCAGGGGGTCATAATAAAAGTATATGTGTTTATTCTGCTTATACTTCTTAAATCAAAGATTAATTAGTTCTGACATCCTCATACACTGATTAGTCTATTCCTGCCATATACATCACTCTTAGCGGTTATTTATTCTACACCACTGCAATTTGCCACCAAGCTTCTTTTTAGGCTCAGTGTTGGCTCCACACACTACTGTAATTATTGCCATTTTTTAAAAATTCGATGTACATGCATGTTACAATTTTCTCCAGGTTGTAAAAAATGTCTTACAAAAAATGTTCCCACTAAAGTGAATGGAATTGCACACTGAGTAAGTAAATGGACTGAATTCAGCACTCAGAAAACCTACTGAGGTATATATTTAACTGTCTCGCATGCTAATCTTATGATTGCCACTATCTTGTGACTATGAAGTCACTGTTTATATGCTGTTAGCAGATGAGAAGGGAACAACTTCTAATCTCAACTTTTGCTCTATTTTTATTATACACACTATGAGTGAGGGTTTAGAGAATCCTAAGTACTGTTTTACTCCTTCATCAACCTCTTAACCTCTCTTTCCTTACTTCCACAAGAAATTAAGGCAATCTTATCCCACCAGAGATTTTTATTGACTTACTAATTAGACTTTGCTTCCTTATCCTCTTATCTGAATAGAGAATAGAAATACTATTCTCTATTTTGAATAACCAGAGTATTTCACTGTATCTGAGTTTATGGCTTAGCCTGGGAGATGCTGTGTCATAAGAGCATCCTGGATTGTCTTCTTCTTTCCTGAAGCAAATAAACATCCCCACAGAGAGATAATCCAGAGGAGAACTCACATAAAAGCATAGACCAACATTGCTAACAAAATGTATTCTATCCTTCCAAAAATATCACTGACTGTATGTCATTTCACAGCTACAAATTCCCCTTGGGAAAGTGACCTAAACAATGTTTTATATTTTTAAAGCATTTTGGGATAATCATTAATCTTTTGAAGCAAACAATGAAACAGATTGTCTATCAAGACCTTAATGGTGTCTTTTAATGGCGTTTTTTCTGGAACTGGTTTGGAAAAATCATATTCAATTGTATTTCCTAAAAGCAAAAGGTGGGCTTCATATGAGGAAAGCAGAATGTGATAGTTTTAGCTGTATTACTGGTCTCTGCTTAACAATGCTTGAAATGAATGATAAACACATTGCTCATACTTCAGCAAAAAGCACACAGTCAATGAACACTGAATTAATGTAAAGACTTTAAAAATATTCTAAATACATGCTCTTAAAATAATATGCATAGATTCATATTTGTTTCTTGATTTTTTTGTGATAAACTTTATGACAGTTCTACTGTGTGTTTTACTGTTTCTGCCACTGTGCTGCATAACAGTAAAGGAAGCCTTTTATTTCATCTCTCCAGGGATGTCTTTTTCACATCAAATCTGTTTGTAGATTCTGATACTAGTGTTCTCTATCTTCTAAAGGAAAGAAATGAATAAAATACTCTTTCATATTCTAAAATATATTTTTTCTTGTGGGAAATAGACATTAAAAGTGACAAAGTATTCTTTGCTTGTTTGACTGCTTTTAATCTTTTATTTTTGTAATTATATACTTGCCCAGGAGGAGAAGCTTGAATAGAACATTTTATGATCTACCACAGTTCTCAGATACTTCTTTGCTTCAGCAGCTCTTATCTTTAACACAACTTCATGCATCCAACAGCAGTGTTTACCTCACAGTACAAAGATCCACATTTATTCCACTCTTTTTTTCCATTAGAATAGTGTCCTTAGTTGAAAGAAAACCTCATTTCCAGAGCTGCATAGAGAAGCTTCTACAACAGCTGTCTGCATTGTATTTGTACTGTGGGTAAGTAGGGGAGTTTGAATAAATAAACTAATTAGGAACATAATAGCACATTTTGATTCCCTTAATAAATAAGACCAACATGAATCTTTTCTTAGCGGTGACACTGATGATCATTAATGGCCAAGACTGTTATCTCTACTATATGAATTCTAAGAGTTGAAAAGCTAAAGTCTTGAATACAAGACATACTATTATTGAAGCAGAAAATAAATGCAAGTCCTTGGCATTAATCCCATTGGTTTAATAATAGTAAGACAATCCATGAAAACAGAAACCCCAAATAACCAAAAAGACGCCAAAACTGTAGTTTTCATTGGTTTCCATGAAAAAGTAATACAATTTTGTTATTAATATTGTTGCTGTTTCTTACCTCATTGCTGTTTTCAGTAAATTGTTCTTACCTCAAACCGTGATATTCACCATTTGTGCCACCAATTCTCAACTCCATCCCACCTTAGTGGGAAGGGGGAGGGAAAGAGCGAGCGAGAATGGCATTTGGTTTTGGACAGTCTTGGGTGTGGGCATTGGATTAGAGAGTACCGTTCCTAAACCATGACATTGCTGCCTAGTGTGGGGCTCCAACCCACAACCCTGGGATTAAGAGTCTTGTGATCTACTGACTGAGCAAGCAAAGGCATGGGATGGTATAAAAAACCTCTGGGTCCTGGCCAAAACTATGACAAGTATACAATCAGCAACTGTAACTCACACTTGAAGGAAAGACTGTGTGCTCTGAGTTCTATGCTCTTCTGCCATAGCCTGTTTTTTTTTGTCCAAACCAAGATTACTTACACCTTCAGATCCCTATCAGTTTTGTAATTCTACTGTTGCATTTGTGTGTCCTAAAAAGAACTGCATTTCTTTTACAGAAAAAAAACCCCAAAAGTTAGGGGATAAAAAGTTAGGATATCCATAAATATCCTTTATTACCTTTTATTAATCATATAGAATACTTTTACTTGTATTTAGGACCTTCATAGTATTGTAGAATCAAAGAATGGCCTGCATCAAATGGGTCTTAAAGACCATCATGCTCCAATCCCCTGTTGTAGGCAAGCTAAAGAAACTGACCACTCACAAGCCTTAATTTTCTTGTATCTGCTAAACATTTGGCATTGTCTGCAAAGCAAAGGTCCTATGAATTTGCTGAACATGTATGAATTTCAAAGGTCAAGGTAAGAACTGTATTCAATCTAATAACATGGTATTTTTTTTAGGAATGTAATTGTAGTTAACTATGTTACTTGTCTGTGGAATGAGAAGACCTGACTAAAAATGATAACATGGTATTCTACTAATTAAGTAATTTCTGCCTTAAAAATTACTTCTAACTGGTCTCTGATAAGCAGTTGCATATTCTGGTCAACTTGCAAAATGAGAAGTTTTTGCATTACTTTTCAGTTTTCAAATAGTAACCACTGTATTATTCAGTGTAATATATCTCACAATTATTACCACAGAGCCAAGGTTCTCTTAATGTAATTTTCTATAATTTGAAATCTGGGGTTCATTCTTATTCCGTTTTAATCTGTGTTCTTATTCCCCTTTAATCTGTTCCCTTTCAAACTAATAGTTGTGAGAATGCTCCCTTGAAATTCTAAACATCACCAAATGGAAAAATAATAAACATACGATATGCAGTTGATCAATGGTAATCTCTGTAGCAGAAGTTTTATGTACTGTGTACTCTAATTTTCATAGAGTTAACTTGAAAATGCCTTGTGCTCACTGCAGCCTAAAACTTCTGAGTACTATGACGCACGCACATGGAAAGCAAACAGTGTTAATGTTTTAAGTCAAGTATCTTAAGCCCTTACCCCCTACTTTGACAGTGATTACCCTCGGAAACATGTTTTTTTGCCTAGTTTAAATACTACTAGTATATGGCAGCATAATAGGAATAAATTTCCCTCAATTAACTTCCAAGACATAAGTGGACAGGAGATTTGGTTAAACTGAGCCCATCTACCAGAACTACTTCTTTGAACTGGGACTAGCTTCACACAAGTAGCCTGTGCTGAGGCTGTGCAAATGACATAACACAATCTGCCATTTAGATTGTTCATTTGTACCGTTGGAGGTGTATTCACATGGCACACGGAATTTGCCTAAATTATCAGCATACATGGTGTAAGAAAGAGGTAGCAGCACAGACGGTTAACTTTTCTAATAACCTGCCTTAGAATACAGCTGTGTTGAAATTTGATGAACAACCTGGGAATTCGGTTTCCATGGACCTAGTGCTGATGGGAAATGAATCTGGATTCTGGCTTCTCACAATTAATTTCATGCTTATTTGGTACAAACTGTAGTTTGGGAGCAGACTAAACTGGCAGCTCTATTGTCCACCTTCAGCCTGTACTTTCCCACACAGAAAGCCATTCAATCATCCATTGTTTGGGATACCTCCAAGTACATTTGGTATTGATTCAATATTGCTTTTTGGCTTTGAATTAGTAGCTAGCCTTGGCTCAAAAATACACACTCTGGTATCTTATTCAGTTTTGTAAGGAGGAACAGAACAGACAATTATTGTGTGAATAGCACACAGGAATTATGTGCTATTCACAACTAAAATATGGTTAATGCATTATGGTCTTTGAAAACCTCAACAGATATCTGTATCAGACCTTTTGGAGTCACCTCCTGGCCAGGCATGGTTTCTTTCTCTTCCTTTGCCCCTCAAAAAAAGCAGTGGCAATTTAATTTTTTCAGAACTAATACTCCAGAAATTGGGCATGTTATTAAGTTTTACCTTATGGTTAGGAATGAAATAACAGACTAAAAGTAATCCCTTGGAGAACAAAGTTTCTTAATACTACTTGGTTTACATTGGGCAAACCAGAAGTGCAAAAGAGACAATGAGTTCATTGCCCCCATTTTCATGCTCACTTTCACTAAAGAAAGAAAGGAGGCATTCACAGCATAGAGGTTTTACGCGTTCTTGATGGACAGTCTTCATGTTTTGAGAAGTCTTCTGATATTTGAATGGTTTCCTTTTGTCTGTCTTTATAGTGTGACTATAGTGTGGTTGCCACTATAGTGTGGCAACCAGTCACAGGTAGTGTTCCACAGGGCTCAGTACTGGGGGCCATTTCTGTTTAAAATCTTTGTCGATGATCTGGGTGAGGGGTTGACTGAGTGCCCCCTCAGTCATGGCAGATGGCACCAAGCTGGGTGGGAATGATCTGCTGAGCCCAGGAAGGCTCTACAGAGGGATCTGGGCGGACAGGATCGATGGGTCAAGGCCAGTGGTATGAGACTCGAAAAGGCATAGTGCCAGATCCTGTCCTTGGGTCACCAGAACACCACGCAAGAGTGCTACAGGCTGGAGGCAGAGTGCCTGAGAAGCTGCCCAGCAGAAAAGAACCAGAGGCTGCTGGTTGACAGCAGCTGAACACGACCCAGCTGTGCCCAGGTAACCAAGAAGGCCAAGGACATCCTGGCCTATATCAGCAACAGTGAGGCCAGCAGGACTAGCAAAGGGAGCAAAGCATAGCCCCTGTACTCGTGTGAGGTCTCACCTCAAATTCTGTGTTGGGCCTCTCACTCACTACAGGACAGACACTGAGGGGCTGGAGAGCATCCAGAGAAGGTGAAAACTCTGGAGCGCAAGACCTATGAGGAGTGGCTGAGGGAGCTGGGGTTGTTCAATCTGGAGAAAAGACTTATCAATGTGGCATTTAGGGACACAGTTTAGTGGTGCACACTGGTGCTGGATTAATGGGTGGACTTGATGATGTAAGGGGTCTTTTCCAAACTAAACAATTCTATGATCCTGGGACCAGGGCAACTGAAATATGGAAAACTGTGGAAATACTAAACACAGGAAGTGAAGACACTTGATACCAAAGACTGGATAATTGGTGATTCCAAGGACATGACATATTGGTAAAACTCTTCAAGAAAAAAACAGTAGCTTTCATAGGTGTATCTGGAAATCATAGTGACTCTGAAAGTAAAATGCCTTGAGTACCAATGCAAATGACTGAGAGCCTACTTCTGCTACATACAGATTTGTTCTTTTTTGTTTCTTTGGGTGGCTGTCTGGAGAACTAGTCTTTCAGTAATTTGTGAAATCACCTATTTCCTTTCAAACTTTAAAATAATATCCTCTTACAAGAGCTGAGAGCTGTGAACTTCTTTTGCACTATTATTAAAATTAAAATTACGTTACATTCTCATTCCATGGGCAGGAAGTATTTATTCTTACTGTGGTAGTATAAAAAGTCTTGCAGTGGGAACCTCAACCTTATTTAACATGAAAATGATTGTTAATACATTATTGAAGTGTTTATCATACAAATACATTTTGATAGAAATGCTAGACTGCTAGATTGCTGTATTATGACAGATCTTCTATTTCCTTAGTAAGCTGTAAAACTGCTAAACTGAGTTACAGAGTTTAGTTCTGAGTTGCTCTGAGACATGTGTAAACACTGGTTTTACTGCTCCATTATATAGAATAGAACGATCTGAACTGTATGCCTGAAGAATAAACAAAATCTATATGAACCACAGAAATTATGGAATATCACAAAAGTCTGTATTATTTGGTAGCACACAATTTGTATGAGGACATAAGGTTTTACTAGGATAGTTTGTGTATCATAGAAACTACTTTTCCCTGGATAACTACAGTGAAAATGGGAGGAGTTTTAGAAGAACATGAAGTGTAAGACATTGTTCATCATTACTAGAGTTACAGGGGTTTTTAGGACACAGTAAAAAGACACAGCAAAATAATCATATATTTAGACATACTTTAATAATGGCTGAAATTAAAAAATGAACTTTGCCATGTGAACAAAGAAGCATTCACTTCCAAACCATACTCTCTGAAGAAGCATGACATTATTTGTATTTCCATTTTCAAAACAACAAAGACATACAAAGGAGAACTCCCAATTCACAGTCTTAGTCCCTTCAGTGCGACAAGACATACTGTAAATGTGCTTATGTAGAAGCCAGTATTGCTCAGCAAGTCTATTTTTCAATAATTTGATTCTAAGAATGAGATATTGAGCAAATTCTCACTTTGGGACACATACATGATTCCCACAGATTTAGTAAGGAGATGAGTTGCACATGTCAAATGAAGAACACACCTTTGGAAGAGCCTCTGGATGACTGTGAAGCGGTTTTAGCTACTTTAAGAAGGAGGATAAAAAAATAATCTGGGTCCTGATTCATCTCCAATTTACCCTTCAGTAAAGTGGAAGTAAATTAGTGGCTAGAAGTGGGGTAGAAAAGAGGAGAATAAGGCTTAGGAATTTCTATTAAATATTAAACAGATACAAAGATTGGTACTCTGTCCATGGTTTTGCACAATAGGATATGAATAATTAATCATTCAATATGTAACTCATACAATAATTATGGAGGCAAAAAAGTTATTAAAAAAGCAGTTGCAAAAGCTATCTAGTCCTAATGTTTTCAGGCAGCTCAGGTACACTCTCTTTTGTTTTCAGTGCAGCTGAACTGAGGCCATCTCTGGAAATCCAACATGGGGATCATGAAGTATCCACACAGTTCTTCTGGATTCAGTGAACGACCACTTGGATACTACAATGTAGAGGTATATTTACATGCACAGATCTGTTCAGTGGATGTACAAAGAAGCAATTAGTCAAAGCATTTATTTACAGCATATAAAAGTGAGTGTGCTTTTTGGTATGAGGCATAAGAACACAACTTTCCTGCCTGTTTAGCAAATTCAGCTTTTTCATTCAACTATTTGCTGTTCTGGTGCTTTTTTAAAATTATTTTTTAATACATATGCACAAAAATGACCTTTTAAAGCATCAATTTCCCAAACTTCAGTTTAGGTCACGTAGCAAGGTGGATCTTTTAATTTTGTTTCACAGACTTTACTAAAGTCTGAGAGATATACTTTATTCCCTGTCTTTGTGCAGGGCATATTGTTTTCTTACTTGGCAATACATTGCTAGTCAACCTCATCTCTGCATCCTAAGTCACACAGCAATTTCTGTATTGTAATACTTCAATTTCAAGTTACAAGTATGACAGTATATTGTGCAAACCCTGTAATTTTTCAGGAGACCTACTTTTCCACAGAACAACTAGAAAACCCAAATTCAGATAGAGTTCTGAAATAAATTAAAGTGCAAACAGACAAATGCATTTCAGAAGAAGAAATGTTCCAGTAAATGAAACAGAATTATCTTTTCCCTGTAGAACACTGTCATTTAGAGTACTCTGCTTCATATAATTTGCCTACTCAAGTATTTTAATAAAGATTTACCTTCCAGTTTTAGACGGTTATGATGTAGATGAAGGTTTATTTCTTCTGTTCCCCAGAACAATTTCCAATTGGAACATATGACTAGGCAGAGCAGATTGATTATGGCAGGAAACAGGATCTGCAAGATATCATGGAAGAATTAACAAATCAAATGAGAGTAAATTACAATTATAAGAAAAAGTTTGTTAATAAGGAAGCAGGAGCTTTTAGCTCTTACAGTAATATCTTCAATGAGCTGCAAAAAATACACAAGAGAGAAAAATCCCAGATCTCATAGCATTGAATTTATTAACAACTAGTCATCACTCACTCCTCAGTGAGGCACAACTTGAGTGGAATAATAGAACTGCACTATTCAGGTTAGTTGTTTAGAGTGGGAAAAAAACCCCACACTGTGGGGAATACTAGTGGTGTAAGAGCACTGGAGTCGCTTTCTGGACTACTCTGCACTCACTGCGTGACCTCCCATTGACTTCTATAGTACTGGATTCCAGCTCTTTGACGGTTTTCTTTATTTCTCTACAAAGTGGATTCTAGCCTAGAAGGCTCCTTTGTGAGCTATTCAATTGAATATATATATATAAAATGCGACTGTGGGCACAATATTTAGAAATGATCCTAGGTTTGAGGTACAGGGCAGGGTTTACTGAGGCTTGACTGTGAAACATGTAGAATCATAGAATGGTTTGAGTTGGACGGGACCTTAAACGACATCTAGTCCCAACTCCCCTGCAATGGACAGGGACACCGTCCACTAAACCAGGTTCTGCAGAGCTCCATCCAAACTGGTCTTGAACTCGTCCAGTGATTGGGCATCCATAACTTCCCAGGGCGGCGCCTCACACCCTGAGAAGAGGTTTTCTCCTGACATCTAATCTAACCTGCTCTTTTGCAATTTGAACCCACTGCTTGGTTCCCTCCAGACTTTTGCCACCATGGGAAGGGGACCCCGAAACGGTCCCTGCCTCTGATGACCCCAGTGCCTCGAGCCTTCCACTGATGAGTCCTACTAAACGTGAAGTGAGAACTGAGACACCGCCGCCCAAGCAAACCGCAGCAGCCACTGGCTGGTGCCTGTTGCTCGGAGCCCCTGCGTCGGGCGGGTCTCGGCGCGCCCCGTCCTTGGGTCAGGAATTCTTGTCAGAGACCAAGCCGCCACTTCCCAGGGCCTGGCGCCCGGCGCGGCGCAGGAGCCCAGCCCGGTCCCGGCGCGCTGTGGGCGCTCCGCGGGGCTCCGCGCCGGCCCTTGCGGCACGGGCTGACGTCAGCGTCCGCGGCGGCCAGGGCGGGGCGGGGCGGGCGCTCCGCAGCGCAGCGGGGCGCGGGGCAGCCGGGGCGCCGAGCGGGGCAGCGCCCGGCGGGCAGCGCTCAGCCCGGCCGAGCTCCTGCCTTGCCCTGCGCCCGGCCGGAGCCATGGAGGAGTTCCTGCAGCGCGCCCAGTCCCGGCTGGTGAGTCACGGTGGGGCGCAGCGGGCGCGGGACTTCCCCGACTTGCCGGTGACTGCAGCCATCGGCCTCGCCCCTGCAGCCCCGGGTGCGGCGCCCGCGGGTGCTCTCCGAAACTTCTCGGGGCAGGGTTATGGTGCTCCCGGGCGGGCGGCGGGCAGAGGATGGGGCTGCTGACCTTCGCAGCGGCTGGGGCTGCGGCGTGTTTTGAGGGTGCGTTTTCTTCTCACACTTTGCTGCCCTTCAGTCACTGCTGAATAATGCTGTGATTTACGAACCCACGAGTCCGTATCTGACGGGCATTGTGGGAGGTGTCAGCATGCCGTTTGAGGATTATTTGCACATTTCTTGGGACTTTCAGATGCATCAAGTTGCATAGTTGAAGGGAGGGGAATAATACGCGAAGTCGCTGAAGAAGTGTTATTTCTGTGGTCTAAACGGCACTAGCAGTAGGGGATAAGTTTGGGTAAGCAAGATATTAATGAACTGCGCAATATGCAAAGATTACCAAGGTTCAGCATCATAATTGTTTCTCAGTTGCCATCAGTCGCTAATACCGTGGTAGGAATCACAGAGGTATATAGATCCTGTTCTCAAATGACTTGTTAGTAGGGCTTTACTGAAAATTCTGAGTATTTATTTTGTTTACAGTGACTGTTAATCTACCCCAGACAGTGTGTGCTCTTTCCCCCCTTATGTGGACTGCAAAAGTTGGATTTTTTAAGACTGGGATGGTCTTAGGCCAACTCGTTTTCCATTTTGATTTTCTCTGCAAAACTTGGTTTTACTGACTTCTTACCTTTTGTGTATAGCCTGCATATCCCCTAGCTATCCAGCTCTAAGAAATGTGTTCAGTTTTAAGAGTAGGGCTGGGTTTATCCCACGGCTGCTTGTCCTGTGTGTTTGGGTATTTGGTACTTGTAGGGCCTTCCCAGTTTCATAGATCTGTTAAGAATCTCTGGAGAGGGAGCCATCATAAGCCCAAGATGCTGTTTCTTTGACAGATGTGGTTCTGTATCTAAAATGATTTGTAAAAGATGATTTGTTATACTATCCAGTCTTGGCATGCATTGGAAATCAGAGAATCAACTAATTTTTTAGAGGAGTGGAGAAAAAGATGAGAAAATGAATCCCTTGGTGGCTTCCTTAATATTTAACTGTGTTGGCAAATATTAAGAGTAAATAAACATGAGGTGTGTAATTCTGGTCACATGCCAACAGAAGTTGTTTTAGAATGTATTTTTCGGAGTTTTTAAAGTATTTCCCTTATGTTTTCATATAAGCAGTTGTAGTTTTGGTAGCCTTCTTAAAAGATACTGCACAGTGCAGTTAGAAATTCTTAATACATTTTTCGCATTAGAATTTAATGTATTAGAAAATTTGAGATGGAGATGGTGGTTTTTGACAAACTTTCTACTCAAGAACATCATAGGTAGTCTTACTTGATAGGTGCTAATTGTGCAGAGATAATGCTTCCCATTAATAAGTGGCAAGCAGTAAAAACAATTTGTTCACCTCTAAAAGAAAATATTGCACTAATCTTTCTGAATAGCTTTTGATGATCAGAAAGGAGTTGTCTAGAAAACCAGAATCGAAAGAGACCCATGAAGAATAGATAAAATTATTTCTTTCATTTAGATCAAGGGAGGAGCATGGCAACTGAACACACCACAGGAGCACCTTTATATTCCTGTAATGTGTGTTTTCAAAAGAAATGCAGAATTCTCTTTATACCTTCTGAGTCGTGAGAGGAAAAGACATGTTTTGGAGGAGGCCTCCTTTACAGGAGTGGTATTGTGGCAGGAGAGTGTCTTTCTGAGTCCATGTATGGGCATGTCAGCTGGTAATGGCTGGGGATGAAGCATCTGAGCACTGGTGTGTTCAGTTCAGAACAGATCCATAAATCTTATAGGTTGTCTTCAATTTGCCTGTTTACTCTGTACTACAGTGGCCTGAAAAGGGTAATCCAGAGAAATTCAAGATTTGCATTCTGCAACATGAGAGGCCAATGATGTGTTTTCCTTTCAGCTTGGTCAGCCCTTTTGTGGGGAATTGTTCTCAGCTGGTAGCCAAAAGCTGAGCTGCGGCCAAGCAATGAACGGTCTTTGTTTTAACACTGATGTAAGGTAAAGCTGTGCAGGGGAATGGGTGCATGACTAAGGAGGAAGGAGCTGCTGTGTGTTGTGCTACTGCAGCCATATCTGTGGAAGATGCTAAAAGGCCTACAGTTGTATCTGAGAGGCCTGATGATGCTAATGTCACAGCACTGGCATTTCACACCATAGGTATTCTTTTTAGGTTAAACAGATTACAGTGCACTAACTACGTGGTTGCTGCCCAGCATGAGTAAAGGAAAAGTTTCTCCAGAAGAGCAGTTGCTCCAGACCATGCAGGGGAATATATTACAGGAAGTGCTTTGTCATTCATTTGGGTCTGGATCCAGCCACAGCATTAATCAAGGCTATTTATCTCCGCGGAGGAAATTATAGCCTCGGACTATGCTGCACAAAGGGCATGCTTGTTTTTTGTTTTCTTAGTATTGTGTACCTTCATCGATTGTTGGAGAGGAAAATTCACTGGACATTATCTATTAATAATAAAGCCTCAGCTAGACTATTCCTTCTTAAAAAACAATAGATTTTGCTTTCATAGCTTGTAAAACACCCTCAGTAATTTTCAGTACCAATCTTTGAAGTTGTTACGTATAATTTATGTAAAACCAAGGAGGCAAAATTTTTGAAGGCAATACATGATGGGATTTAAGAAATTCCATGCTGACATTTTTTTCACATTTATGGTTCAGTTCTCCAGGTTTTTCTCCATTTTTTTGTATGTCTAGTTATAAAGCAAGAATAGGTGAGACTAGATGAGCTCAAAGATCCTTCTGAACCATTCTACCTTGTCTAGTGGGAGATTATAAACAGTACAGCTGATCAGGTGCTGAAAGCTTAGATCAAAATGTATAGCTGAACTAAAATGTTAGCCACAGCTAGAACCATCTTCCATACATTTGGCTATGTCATGTGCCTGGGTTTTTTTATTCTTTGGCTTCAACAAAATCCCTGAGGCAGTGAGTTCTACAATTTTATCATGTGCTTTGTTTGACAGCAACAATATCCCTCTTTGTTTGCTATAAATTGCCTGACAATTTCAATGTGTGTTGCATGAAGCTTCTACCTGAGTGAATATTTTTATTTCACTTGCTCTCTGGCCTTTAATCAAGTAGTACCATATCCTTCTTGTCTTCTTTCTGACATTTTTAAGCTAAAGTTTTCTGTTGCCTGTTCATATATGAGCATAAGTCTATCACTCTGCTCATCCTTGTGCCCTTTCTCTGAAGATTTTATTTACCCGTTTGGAAGCTGGGGAGCCCAGAACTGCCTGTCAGGTTTAAGTTATAACAGCATAAAAGACTGGCAGTTGTGCAATTGTCTTCTCTTTTTTTTCCCCCCATTTTCCTAAGGGTTCTTGCTATCTTACTTATTCTGTTTTACTGTCAGAAGGCATTTTTCTGGTGCTTTCAGAGTATCATGTAACGTGAATTCATTATGTTTTTGCTGCTTAGTAATACCTTTTTTAAAGCTCATCTGACAGTGTACAGCACCTCAGTACAGCTGAAAATGAAGAGGGGTTGTTTTCTCACATTTTCCCTAGTCTGCACTTCTTGGCCCTCAATTCCATTTACTGTTTTATTAATCCTAGTCCCTCAGTGTCATGAGTCCTTTCTGCAGTTCTTGTAGTCAGTTACAAATTTGACTCTCCTAAATAATCTGGTATCGTCTGCAGCTTTTCCCACTTCATTTTTTGCCTGCGTTTCCTACTAGAAGTAATATTATTTATTATTTATGGATACGATAAACAGCACATATCTCAGCACATACTCTTTTGGAGGATCCTTCATGGTTATTCTTCACTGAAAAACTGACCATTTGTTCTTGTACTTTTTTTCCCTGAGCTTTTAATTCTGTAGTATATCATGAAAGGATGACACCCCTTTTTTCTTGGGTGATTTTGTTTATTGGCCTGTAATATTTCAGTAATATTTTGGAAGATCCAGATAAAGCACTTGCTTGTCTTTCTCTGCATGCTTATGTAGTTATTTCAGAACTTCACTTAACTTCACACAATTTTGTACAAAAAACGTCATGCTTTACAAACACTGTCTTTTCCCCACTGTATTATTTTATTAATCTCTTGGGATTAGACTCTTTCAGGTACAGGCAAACCATCCAGCTGGAGAAGAGTTACTGATCAGTCAGTATAAAATTTAGCATAATTTATTCAAGAAAACAAATCAAAAGTTTAAGGTTTCAGTGGTGTAACTTCAGACTGATTATCAGAGCAGTTATCAAGATGCTAAAGTCAATTAGAGAACGAAACATTCAAAAAGTACTTCCTCAGTAATTCTGTGACATGGAATACTGTGTACTAAGGAAGGTACTTAAATCAGGTATTTTTCAAGTAATCTTACATGCTTCAGATTGTTACAGTGAAGTGGAATGACTATGAGAAGCTAAATCAAGGGAATATGTCAAGAAGGAAGCTGTAAGAATTTTAAAAATAAGCTTACAGAATAGCCTCTGAGAGATGCTGAAACAAGGACAGCCAGTGCTTCTTCCCTGGCTTTAGGTCTGTGCCTAATGGAGAACCTAATGCTTTGTATGCTGGCTTCAAGGAAGTCAGAGAACAGAATGGACCCCAGACAGGCTTAATGTGCTGATGATACTGAGATAACCACATACTGCACCAAAGTGCTTCAAACTAGTAATTGAAAGATGGTCTTCCTTCTGCAGAGAATAGCAAATTAGCTGGGGAAATAATCTTTCTAAAGGCTATGTCATCTTCAGCAGTTAACAGTATTTGGGAAAAAAACCCCAAACTCTTGAGAAATTGAAGGTTTTTTTAATCCCTTGCTGATACAAGAAAAGAGACCAGAATGCTAGACCAATGTTGCACCTGGCAGGGTACACACTGGACAAATGGGGTATTATGACCCCAGACAGGTGTGCCCAAATAAATACTGGACTGTGTGACTGGACATTTTCCAGTCTGACGAAAATATAACTGAGGGCCAGACCCTTGACCAGGGAGATGCCCTTGAGAATAGTTAAAAAGGCTTTTAAGGCACTGCTTTGATAGATATGAAAAATGAATGTTGTGCTTGTTTCTGAGGCACAGAAGTTCAAAGAACAGTTAGTGATGATGGCATGACTTGAGTAGATTTATGTGACCACAGTTTAAAAACAAGTTGAGTCACTTACATGCTTATTCACAGTGCCTCTTATTTTCCAATCTGGAGTTTTTTATCAATGATAGGCAGTGGTTACTTTGAAAATAGTATTTGATTTAGTTGGAATAGTTCTGGCTTTACAGGAAGTGAGAGACACTACAGAATAGAAGCAGAAGTTATTTTCCCAGAAACTGCTGAACATCTCCAAGCTGAGGAGTAAAAAAGCTTTTAAACGTTTGGACAAGGAATCAAGTCTTACCCTCTCATGTGTCTTCTTTGCATTCATTCAGCAGCACACAAGGGACTTGACTCCACTTAGCAAGGCACTTATGCTAGGTAAGAATTAAAGAGTATGAGTAATGATATTGACTCTACTTGGAAAATTCAGATACAGAAGTTGTACATACCCCTAAAATGGTTGCAGAATCGGAGTATTATGGCTGATTAACATTTTATTACTTAAATCTATCAGAAGAAATTATGCAGCAGCAGCTATAGAGTCAGTGTTTATTAGTATTAGGGAAAAAAGAATAAACATTGTACCAACATAATTCTGAGGTAAATTTCTAAACAAAACAAAGTTATGAGCAGTTATGGTAATATTGAAGGTCTGGTTTTTGTTATCATGCTGCAGTTTCAAATGGAATACTTCCTTCTTTTATGGATATCACATAATCAGAAATATTTCTTAACTGGAAAAGAATTCAGGGAATCACATAAAAATTATTTAAAGAATTGATATGAAAAGAAAAAAAAAGAATGAACTAAACATAAAACTAATTAAATTACTGCTACACTGAGACATGAGAGCAGTCTGGATCTATGAGGTTGCTATAAGCGATGCAAAGAAAGGAAGGAATCATTCACTCAGGTACATAGGTATAAGTATGTAATTGCAAAACAGTCAGCAGAAGCTTAATAAAGAAAATATTTCCAGCATATTAGGTCTATTTGCAAGGAAGACCATTTCCCAGAGGAGTGAGAGAAGGCCTCTGCAAACGTGAACTAGATGAACATATGTAAAACTGCTTTAAAAAGCAATCTGTAATTGTAAGGAAAATATATTGGGTAATTTAATAGCCTTTTACGGTTCCTACTAAAGTCAGACAGACTACAAACATGTGGCAGAAATTGAGAATTAAAAATGCTTTTTCCCCATGGATTTTCATGGTTTGGGATGATAGAAATAGCATTTTTAAACAATTACCTGCATACCTTGTTTTTCTTCAGTCTCTGGTGCAGTGATAAGTGAAGCACACCATATTGGTAATGATTAGGTCAAATTCTGTCCTGGTTAACTTTTGGGGTACTGAATCATTGCCTGTGTGGCTGACATAATTTATATTTTGTTCTACACACAAATAAATTCCGAAGTCATTTCAGTGCAGTGTAGTAGGGTATCACACCACTATTAAAGGGTGGCCATGGTTCTGCTGTACTAGATTACGTGCAAATACTTAATTAAAAAATCAGTTCATTTTCTATCTTTGGCTTCTGTTGGGCATACTAGATTGAGCAGATAAATATAAAGTGGTAGTATGGTAGTAATAGTTGGTTTTATGTTTCCTAACCTATGAGTTAGCATTTTAGCAAATGACAGTTTTGCATAGGAGTTAGAAAAAAACCACAAAGTTGCTGAGGTTTGGAAAAATGTCTTTAAGCATAAAGACAGCATCACAGAAAAATGAAATCTGACTACTCTTTCTGTTCCTCTGCTATAGACTGTCTGAAGATAAAACTTAATGTTTCATTATTGAATAGGAAACGATAGACAAAGCAGAGGAGGTTTGAAAAGGTTTCAAGATGTTGTTCAGGCATTTTCTTGAATGCGTTGGAGCAAGGAGGGTGGGAAGAGGGAGGTCTGTATAGTCAGAGTCAGAGTCACAGGCTAGGAGGGGAAGGCTTTCCACAGCATGGCTGTGGAAGCTGGTAGGTCATTTCTGCTGAAACCAAATAATGTTTATGTGATTAAACAATCCGGTCATGATAGCCAGAGTGTTAGCTCTGAGGGTAGGCAGGAAAGGTTAATGGGATAAACAGGCCTGCAGGACTTTGCAGTGGGTAAGTGGTGTGAATACGATGCCAGGATTACAGACTGGAGTTACAGGTAGGATACTTTCATGAGTTCCTTATATATTTGTGATTTATGCTCCTCTGAGAGAGAGTTATAGTAAAAGGAGAGGGAGTAAAACCTCAGCTTTAACCATACTCGGGTGGACTGTATGATTGTGTTTATGCTGGGAAGGTGTGAATGGGTGTGGGATTTTAGTGTGGAAAGGGCAGGACTGGAGCAGCATGGAAGTCCTATTTGCCAGCCTGGAGTCCTGAGGGTGATCAGATTTAGGATTTAAATGACATCATAACATTCCTGTTATCTTCTTTTTTCTTCAAAGAAGGGAGTCTATTCCAAAAAAATAGTTAGACAGGTCCTTAACAACAGGTATGATATCCCTTATTCTAACAAGATCCAAATACATGGTGGCACAGTAAGGACAGAGCATGGACAGTAAAAAGACTGGGAAGATTTCAGAAAATGATGACATCTGGAGGGCGTCAGATAGTTCTCCTTCCTTGTTTACTGAATCATTTGACAGTAACTGAATAATGTGTAATACGCCTAATAGACCTAATGCACTGGCCCAATTCCATCTTGCACAGTCATAACCTGCTTCTGTACATTTCCTTCTAGCTGTAATTTATTAATCTTAAGCCTCCTTATAACAAATTCTGTCTAGAGCACAGTTTGATTTTGCAGTGTACCTGTTTTGTACTACTTTATGGTTTACCTGTTTTGTACTACTTTGGAAACTTAGATCTTGCTGTATTTTGATTGCAATAATTGTGTTCATGTCTGTTCGTGATTGGCACAGTTTTGATTTTTGATTTAGTCTTATGTGTGGAAGTGGTGCTGTGTGCAGCCCCTGATGCTAACTAACCAAGTTAGCTGCTACACCAGCCCTTGCCTGTGAGACACCATCATGCTGTAGCGACCTTTTCCCTAATGGTTAATCTTGTTGTGCTACATTGTGCTAGACAGCATAAAAATTATCATTCCAATAAATACTTCCTTGCACTTGTACAGTAGTGATCACAAAATCCTAATCGAAGAGGAGTTGGTAGGGAAGAAGAGAACTCTGAATTGTTTTTTTTTAGCTACTGTCATGCTCCTAATAAATCCTGGATATATGTGGAGACTTAGAATCTGGAGGGCTACTGAGACAGGCATATTTTGCTTGGTGAACCTTGTATGCTGATCTGTAGTCATTGGAATGGATAGAAAGAGGAAAAATTCCCTTTGATGAGAAGCAGAATTCCTCTGGAATTCTGCTTGGAATATATTTGTCATTTTCTGGAGCAGTGATAAATGGTAAACTTTTGAACTTGCAGGGACAATCCTAAATATAGACAGTTGGCAAATAACCAGTTGACTAAGCAGCCTTTCTTTGACTTACAAAATGTTTCAGCATTCAGAGTCATTTGCAGACCTGGCTGTGTTGCAGCTGAGTCATATGGAGTACCATGATGGTTTAACCTGCTGGAAGAGTAAGCTACTATGTTTGATGATGCCTGTATGCAGTCCACATAAGTTTCATATTTGTTTACTTAGTTTTCTTATAGATAAATCTGTTTGAGACTTTATCCTTAGCAGTCACATTCCTTAGAAGAACAAATGACTTTTTGTGATATCTTGAGTATTGTGTCTGTAAGAGGGTGTTTAGGACTATATGAAATCTTGGAAAGGTTAGTCTGCGGGGTTCCTGTATGTCTCTTTCACATGTTTAATTAAGTAAACAGCCATATAAAGTTAAAAGACCAGATACTGTTTAACCCCCCATTTCACTTCAGTCTCTTTCTGGTTTTCCATTTGGTTCTGTGCTTCTTTGATTTTTTAAAATTTTTAAAAAAATTAGCTAACATAAAAATGACAATAACCCATGCAATTTAAATAATTGTAGCTCAGAAACCACACAAAATTTTCTATTTTTGCAAAGATGGACTTGACTGTTCTTTCTCTTGATTTAGTAGAAATAGGATGTGTGGTAATTTTTTGACTAGTAAAAATACTGTAATTCAAGCTTACCTGAATTACAAACTTTTTTAAAATTCAAAATTAATTACTCAGACTGAATGGTATCACTAGGGCATTCATTGTCTGTGGTAAAGAGATGACATACTACTTCTCTTCTGCCCTAAAGGAAATCTGTGCATTTGTTTCTGTGACAAGATGCGACTGTAGAGGCTGATGATTGTCACCATGACATTTTTGTGAAAATCCTTTTGTCAGGATTTTCTTTTCCCGAGAAGCTGAGGGCCTCAGCTTCAAGATGTAAACAATTACTATCTGCTAGTGTGGAATTCAGCAGGTGCTTCCTTGATTGGTCCATGTTGGATGTTTCTACTTAATAACCAATCAAGGATGCAGCTGGGTCAGAGTCTTTGGGAGTCACAAGCCTTTGTTTTACATTCTTTTCTATTCTTGTCTCGCCTTCTGATGCATCTTTCTCTCTGTTCTTTTAGTATAGTTTTAGTGTGTTTTTTTTAATATAATATATATCATAATATAATAAACCAGCCTTCTGAAACATGGAGTCAAGATTTCTGTGTCTCTTCCCTCGTCCTGGCTGCCCTGAAGACCACAGATGATAGAGAAACTGTGCAATTGCTGCAAACACCTTTGAAATTTTGTAACTTGGCTACTTTTTAACATAAAACTTATTTTTTGGCATGAAAGGAAGAGGTATGGGACGTTTTTGTATGACTCTTTGCTTTCTGCGTATTCTAAAAGGCAAACTGCATAAACTTACATAAACACAGTTCCATGCTACTGTGAGGATGCCTTCCCTTCCTTGAAAATTTGATGCACGCTAGAACTTCAGCACTGACAGTCCTAAGACAAGAATAAAAAGTTCCATTGATTGAAGTGGTGTAACTATGCACTAAGGCCTTCATTCCAGGGATAAGGGAGTGGTGTAGACTGGAATTCTAGTCCTTGATTTCCAGAGACACTTGCTTATATCCTGTTTAAATCATATGTGAAAATGAATGAAATAATCTAATGTTAGCTATTTGTTAACATCTTAAAGATTATTGCACAGTTTTAGCTGTCACCTTTTTTTGTAGTGGAAGAGGAGTTTCTGAGGCTGGGTCAGAGGTTTTTTGCTTGATCTGTTTTGCAAAGTTTGTACAATGGCTGTGGTATGGTGTGAGCCTGTCTCAATGTCAAGATGTTGAGCCTTCATTGGAAAAACCAAAGTAGCCATCAACTTCCCATCCCTGACCTGTATGATAATTAAACCAGTTATAATCTCATGGCCTGAAAAGATCATCTGTTTACATATTCCAAGTAAAACAGAAGTTACAGACAGAAGTTGATACAGAAAATGAACTGATCTAAGAAATATTTTTGTTTAAATTTAGGTAAATGTGACAACTGAACTCTGCTTGACTAAAAATGCTGGAATCTTGTTTACATTTATACTGGGTAAAACTGAAGAAGTGGCCTCAGTATGCAAAAAATAGAGCACTAAATATAAAAATGCTTTCTTGTAATGTTGATAGTAATAAGCAGATAGCAATAGCAAAAACCTAACTTCTTGTGTCCTTTTCTCCTCAGCTTTGTAGTTTCCAAAGAGGCTGAAGTAATGAGACACTTACATCTTTATTTTGCTTTTCTTTTGCCCTATTCTTTCTCCTCATTGTCCTTTCCAAGCACTACAATACTCAACAGGCAGAGCTGTGATACTGCCATGTTGCTATTAAGAGTAGAGGAGTATACAGTGTGTGTGAAATTTGTATAGACTCTCAGTAAATTTCAACAATTTTAGAACACTGCAGTGTAAGTACTTTGTGGTTCTTCATTAAGTGCTGGTGATAGCGTAGTTTGTCTTTTCCTTCTGTCGTACATCTTATATTGTAGGATAAATTAACCCTTTGGGATGTGGTTGTTTCTGAACTGCTGCTTTAAGTTCTACCTTACAACATGCTGTCTTTTGCTAAAAATCCAGATCATCCTACTTGCTTCTGCATTTTGCTGCATTGAAAAATAAACAAAGGTGCTAAACAAGATGTGGAGTGACATTCTACATAGTTCTAGCTCTGCTTGTTTGCACATGTCCTCCATTTTTAACTGAGTGCGCAATTACTTACCTTTTAAACTAGTTAGAATTTATGTCTCTGCATATTTCAAGTTTTTAGACTCCAAATCAGTGCTACGTGATGATGTTGTTGCAAAAGCAACCTAGTTAGTTGCCCTATTAAGTAGTGGTTAGAATTTAGCTGCTTTTCTTCCAGCCAGATAATAATTACTGATACTGCATTAACAGCAGTCTGTAGGAGCAGACTCTGCTCTCTACTTCCATAAATCAGAAGTGGTTATACATCTGTATTTCATATAATTGTTTGAGTCACAGTAAAATATCAGAAGCTACAGCTATAGGGGTAATCGGATGTGTTCTGTCCAATTGAAAAACTCAGAGGATTAATGAATTCCAGGCATTGTAAGGTGTCCGCTTCTCTCTCAGATGCATGAAAATCTCTGTTACAGATGTTACAGATGTAACATTGTGAGAATGTGTTGCTCGCTTTAAAGCATGGGTTTGGATTTTAATGTTTCCAGAGTGACTACATAGATTCTTTGGGAAGAGACTATATATGATAGTCGAAGGAGATAAGACTGAGGAAGGTGGAAAGGGACTGCAAACACTGAGTGTTGTTGTCCAGCCTGGCATTTCAGCCTTAGCACTTTTCACTTAGTCCACACCACTAAATTACTGCTTTCATGTAGATTACTTGTACACTCAGATTCTCTGTCACTTGGATGCACAGAGAGAAGCACAAACCCTAGGGAGTCTGTTTCTAGGCATTGTTGAGATATGCGGGAAAATTCCTGAGGTGATGGGAGTAGACACCTTACTCAGTAAGACCGGTTGAGTTGGAATCTTTGATACATTTTGGAAACACTGACCTCTTCAGTAAATTTGCATAAGGAAGGAGGAAACTAGGCTTTCCTTATGCCCATATGGCATGCAATACTTTTTGGTTTTCTGACAAACGCTGTTAAAGAAATAAAGTATTTTTAATGCTCTATTTTCGCTTTGTTTTGAAGGAAAAATTTGAGGGCTTCGAGGGCATGACTTCAAAGGAATATCTGAGGTCACTTGGTTTTCTCAGCTTGAGGGAAGAGAAGGCTGAGGCAAGACACCGGGTGGTGGCGGGAGCTGCTGATCTCTCCTTGGGAGTGGTGATAGATTACAAGGAATGGAGTGAACCTGTGCCAGGGGATGTTCAAACTGGACATTAGAAAGATTCTTTGCTTGAAGAGAGGGTGGTCAGTCACTAGAACAGGCTTCTAGTGGAAGTGTTCATAGCATCAAAGCCTCTCAGAATTCAAGATTCTGGTTGATGCTCTTAGACACTAGTTTAGTGTCAGGTAGCCCTGCAAGAATGAGGGAGTTGGACTTCATGGTCCCAAGAATACCTTCCAACTTAAGATATTCAAGGATTTTATGCTTCTGTGAAATATGAAGAGCTTTTATTTCTTCCTTTGAACCAAATAGAAATATAGTAAACAATTTTTTTCAAGCTCTTCCACAAAATCTAAAATAGATCTTGTTTCTTTGTGATCATAGTTTGATATACTCTTGCATATATTTTCAAGCCTGAATATTAGTAAGTGTGTAATTAACAGATAGATTCATAACATCACAGATGCTTGAGAAAGCACTTTAAATCAACTGGCTTGTCCTTTTTTGGTGGGATGGACAGGATAAGCTCCCTCCCTCAGAGATCCCAGCAGAATACACAGACAGGATGACATTGAGACAGTTAGAGCTGTAAGACTGTTTATCTTCATATTAAAATATTTAGCCCTCATGATAGACTGTTCATCTGTGACAGTCCAGAGAAGCTCAGAAGTGGCATGCTTCCTTACTCAGATATACCTTTTTGTTTGTTTGTTTGTTTGTTTGTTTGTTTGTAAGAGTAAGTCTCCACAGCATTTCTTTTGAGGACTCCTTTACACATTGCTGAATGTTTAGAAAGTAACTCATTTTTGTGATAATTTGGTGTGAGCTAGTTTGGTATGTGATAGAAGAGCATGTTGTCTGCACTGAGAGTTAGAAACTGCTTCTGTAAGAAAAATAAAGTCTGTAGAAAGAGATAACAGACAAGGCAAGGGAATTTGCTTGGGTACTTGCAAGCCCCATTCTCTCCTGTTCATTAACACTGATTACTGTTTTGAACAAGAATATGGTGTGACACATTTAAGTTAAGAATAGATGACTGAAAATTATAGAACCTTATTTAACATGATTGCTGAGTAAGACAGGGTCTACGCTAGGGACTGAATATGTGCACGTACACAAACCCCCTCCCCCCTCCACCCAAACAAAAAAACAACTAACCAAAGAAAGCGCCAACCAAAACAAAAAACTCCAGCAAAAATATCCCTGGACACCTTTTTCCCCCAAAAAACCAAATACTCCATAGCAACTAATGAATCAAAACCCTGAAAATGACAAAAGTGAAAGTAGGATGGTAAAATTTATTGAATGCAGAAGTGTCCTATTTAGTTTCTGGTTGTGTCAAAAGTCTAAATAAACTTGCAATCTTAACTTGAATAATGGAAACTTATTTTCACTACACTTCCAATCTTTGTCTGCATTTTTTTGGTTACTATTGTTACAGAGTGTTCCAACTTTACATAATTAAATGTTTCTGAGGGAATTGAATTAATGTAAATCAATATACATAAAGTTTGAAATAGCTCAAACTCACTGAGCTTTAGTAGATAGGTCTTTTTCCTTGTTAGCTCTTACACAAACACCTGCATAAATTAGATAGTTGTACTGGGAGGCCAGAGAACAATGTAAATCAAAGGAATCAAATGTCAGTTGAAAATAGGGTGTTTCTAGTCACAGAGAGATGAGTTTTCCCCTTTCTGTCATCTTTGGTGCTGAATGATCTGTGGGAAGAAAAGTTTTTTCTATTGTTTCTGAGGAAGGCCATGCTGAGCCACAACGTTATTTCTGTTTTTGACTAGGTGGTCTGTCATGCAGCACCTAATACTTTTCCCCCTTTTCCTTTCTCCCCTTTTCCTTCTTGCATTTCAGAATGTTTTTATGGAGACTTTGCTGGTTTAATTTTTGGCTTCTGATCATTCTCTTAGTATCATCCATCATCAGATGGATGAAGGAATTACTTAGAGGTGGTATCTGCCTTCTGTGTCCTACTGTTTGCAGAGTATTCCAACGTATCCAAAACTGATGGCAGTTTTTTTCTAAATATATATATATTAAAAAATTTGTTATTTAAATATTTTGTACTGCATTCTCAGAATGTTGTTTCCACACTGAAGCATTACAATTAAGCATTTTAAGCCGAAAAGAGAATTCCCTTATGACGAGCAGTTAGGTGCAGGTTTAATTTAACTATGTTATGAATTTTCCTAGTGTTGCACATTTTTAAATAGCATTTGGAGTTTCATCTTATTATTAAGTATTGCTTTGTATCCCATTGACTTCACAGGCTAATTGCCAGCAGAGTAAGAATTGCAGATTTTTTTTGCTGATGTTATGTTAGGCATATTACACAGTCCAAATGCTTCATAGCATACCTTTCATAACAAAACAGGTTATTTAAGTCGTGCTTTTATTAAAACATGTATATATGTTGATATTGGTATATCATACAGGCTGGCTTGAAGTAAAAAGTAAATAAAATTTTCACTTTTTATTTTGGTGCTAATTGTGATACTAACTGCCATCATTGTTAACATCCTAGTTCCCCAAATTAATGGACGTCATTACAATGTATTTGTAAGGCTGGCCTTGAAATCAGAAATGTAGGAATTTTACAGGAATGTAAAATTCATATTGTTTCAGCGAGTGTGGATCTCCTCAGACAGGTATAGCAGTGTATTTTTAAAAGTAGGCCTCATTCTCAATATTTACTTCTCATATATTGCTGTGTGTAAAAGATGACTCAAATCATCAACCCTCTGTGGGTTTCTATAAATTTAAACACCTTACTAATATCTTGTAATAGAGTATCTCGAATCTCTTTTAAGTCAGTATGTTTTTTTATGATATTACATGCTTTTTTAATTCAGAAGTGGCAATATATATGTTGGTGTTTGTATATATGAACTCTGTTTTCACCTAGGGATTAAATGTTCAAATATGAGTGAATGTAATTATATTGCCATTGTATCATATCCTTTTTGGCTGATGCTAAGAAAAATTATTGTTCTACTTAGCTGGTGAAAGAAAGGAAAGAATTATGCTTTGTTTCTTTTTAACAGACTTTTCTAATTCCATTAATGGTGAACAGATACCCTTTCAACAGCAGTACAAGGCCAGTATATGCTTCCCATGTAAGGGAAAGGAAGCTACATGTAGTAATTCCATTTGTTCTTTCCATGAAAAATACTTACATTACACAAAATACTGTGTAATTGTCCTTTGATACGCTGAGATGTATGCAATTAACTAAGGAGAAATAATAAGTTAAAAAATACCAGACTGGGAGCAGACAGTGACCTTACACTGCAAAGCCTTGAAATCATCACCAGTTTCTAATGCTACCACTGCTCCTGTTCTGACAAGTGTTTATCTGGATGCTTCAGTATCTTCAAGGGCAATGAATCCTTTTAATATCTTGAACACATTGATACAGAACACAAGATAAAGAGAAGTTTTTGTTCACACATTGTAGCATTCTTATGACTGGAAATACAGGAATTGTCTCATTGGCACGGAATGCACGTCCGTGAGTTGGAGTAAGTTGTGTTGCTAGTTGCTGAGGTGAGGTTATAATTTTAGGTGCCCTACCAGTCTCCTCAGAGTTTACCAGTAGGAAAGTCTGGGCCTGGATGCTGTGAACAGTCATGTGCATAGGCTTGTATATGTCCCTTCTATGGACATAGGGGTTTTGGTTTTGTTTGTGGGTTCTTTGGTTCATTGTTTAGTTTTGGTTCTTGTTGATGGATATGTTTTTTTCGTTTGGGTTTAGTTTTTTGAGGTTTGGTATGTTTGTTTGGGTATTTTTTGTGGGTCTTTTTTTTTGCTTTGGGTTTTTGTTTGTTTGTTAGTTGCTTGAAGGTTTTTTTACCCCCACTAGAGACAAGACCTAGGAAGGATGGTGTACCTTAGATTTTTTTGCATTCGGAATCAGATGTAAGCAAGTTTGAGCTCTGTGGTTTATTGGAAGTAAGCCAAGCCTGAGAAGAACATTGTTCTTTGCTAGCTTACATACCTCTCCTTACCTTTGGATCATTTGTTCTTAACTACAATAGGCATAGGAATCCATGGAAATTTCTTTTCCTGACAGTGTCCTCTTTGATTGAAAACCAAGAGCTTGACTGTTGAAGACAATCTAGCCAGTCCCTCTGTGGGGGAGGGCACAGATATCAGTGATTTTCAGAGATTAAAAATACATGATAGTGTCTTCAGTGCAAAACTAGGAGATATTGAAAGGTGAAAGTTGAAATATTAATGTAATTTACTTTAGTTGTTGTAACCGTATATTTTTAAAAATATTTCTTGTCTTTTGGATTAGCTAGGGCAGCAGATTTGCCAGGGATGATGAATTACCCGTTTTGGTGTTAAGTAAGAGGGTTCAGCAAAAATCATTGAGAACGATATCTTAATCAGTCATTAACGTCTCCTCATATGTGAATTTGTCAATTTATATCTCCTGTTTCCTTCTGCTTAATAAAATTTTAATTAATACATTGTGAAAACCTTAATGCAAGTTAAGGAAACTAAGCCAAATCTTAAATTAAAAAAACTTTCAAGTTGTGTTTGTAGCTCTTATATTGTGTTCATTATCAATTATTAACTGAAGTAATGTGATACCCTTAAAAAAGTTTTATAGCTTTAAAGTACAAACAGTGCTTTAGTTTACTTTGTAATTACACTTGAAATGTTTTTTTCTAAGGTTTTCTATACTTCTAAAGCAGGAGTTAATATGCTTACCATAGAGGTAATTTCTAATTCTGTGTGTTCTTTGATTCTATGCTTCAGTTCTCTGTAGCATATCTCTTAGGAGTTGAAATTGAACTACTGTGATAGATAAGAGTTTTTTGCAATCAATATCCTATTTACCATTACTGCAGTTCTCCTTCCGTTCAAGGTGGGGATTTTTTGTAGTTAGTGACAATCCGCCTATAACTCTATATGAGGAAGATGTGTTTATTGTGTTGTGGCTCTTGACAGATCTTGGTTGTGCTGGAACATTATTTGATGACTGCAGAATTAACTTAGTTCCCTTTTTTTTTCCTCTCACTACTGCTTGTTCTAGTGCATTAAATGAAAAACATGGCTCAGTTACGGATATATTCTATGTCAGACAAAGTCTTGTGAAATGGAGGTGTTTCAGAGGGAATAATATTCATCATAAATACTGTTTGCGTTATCATCATATGTATGGCAGTTCAAGGTGTCATTGGCACAATACAAGAGTAGTAAGATAGGAGTCTTACCCAAAAAATGTGACCTCAAGGTTCTTATTTTTTTTGTAGTCTTTCTTAGGAGCACTGTGGTGCCTTGTGGGACTTTATCTATTGGAGTGCTGAACTCTCAAGTGGCAGGAGTGGGAAATGCAAGTTTGAGCGTATTTCCTGCGATCTTTCCCAACTTGCCTTGAGAACGAAGTAATCAAGATTCTACCTCCCCATAGCTTTTTGCTTTAAAGTGATTGTTATTTCTTCCAGTTCTTTTGCTATTTTTATGTTGTGAATTGTGGTAGGATTACAAGGATTAGATTTGCTGTTTTCCCTGGTGCACAACATTTGCATAGAAAAACTTTTAAGTCCCTGCTTAAACTTACTTGTTTCCCTGAAAAATCATATAACCTCAGCAGTATTTAAAGTGGTTTTTCTGAAACCCAAGCATTCCATTTCAGTTTTCTACCTTTTTTCTCATTTAATATTAAAAGAGAAAGTTTTTAAATGGAATTACGACTAGTATTGCATTACTTCAAATAGGAATATTTGTGGTTTTTTTTTTCAGGAATGTATTTTACCTGCTTTATCTAATTAGAAGGAAAACTAACATCAGCGCAGCAAAAACTAATGTTTTAGATTGCTATTGTATATTGCCTTTCAGCATACTTTAATTAAAGTGACATTTGTTTGTCCTATAATATCACCATTCCCTAATCGATGTACTGAGCAAGCACCATGGTGACAAGATAAGTTGCTTTGTTTTGTTCCATATGTCTGTGTTCCAAATTTTCTATAGTTTTAATTGGTTCCCTGCAGAATAACATTTACAAGCATATGGTATGGAAAATGCTGACTGCATTTATCATATATTTTAGTATATTGGTGGCACTATATCACTAAGCCTTTAGATGTGATTATGAGGTTATTTAATGCAGTCAATAGTGTGCTTAAAACACAGCAAAAATCTGCAGTGAGCCAAATGGTATGAAGGAAGTATGTTTAAATGTCTTCTTAATGCTTCAGGGATAGATGGGGAAGTCTGATTCAGAAAAGGTTTTGGGTAATGTTTATGCTGAAACATACTTTGCCGCCTGAGAGCAAGTCTGAAAGCTCTGTGGAGTCTACTTTCCATCACAAGAGGAATGTCTGTAGGGACTGTAGAGGCAAAATACCTGATACGTCTAAGCTTATTGGCTTCTGAAAAAGTGCAGTGGTATAAGATGATGAAATGAAATGGAGGCTCAGCTCCTTAATCTCATATGTCAGGCTTTGAAGACATCAGTAGCACGTTATTGCATGATTCTGCTCTGGAAAAAGAAGGCCAGTGCAAAAGGAAGGGACCATGAGTGACTGAGAAGACCCTATGTGAGGGTGTTAGTTCAATAGTATTGACAAAGATTATTCTTCTGTGGTTATGCTGAAGGGGAGGTGTGTCATGGTGGAGAACATCTGAGCTGGATTCTTTGCTTAGGCAAATTGATCAAGGTGGTTTCAGGCTGCTCCAAGAAGTGTTCCGTGGGTCGTTGTATTGTTGACCTCTTTGGATTTCATGAGCAGACTGGACACTTGGACACAGCCCAAATGATCAGAGAAAGAGGTTCACTCCATATGTGGAATTTATGATCTATGTATTACATACTTTGCATATGTGTTCAAGAGGTAACATACAGTCTCTTTCCCTAGCGTGAACCCAGATGAATTCACTAAATAAACTACTTAAAAATTTCTATTGCTGTTGTGTCATCTGTTTAAAAAGGAGCATTAGTCATTAAAGCAACATAATTTTATTAGTGACTAGCACTACACTGAAATCATATGCCTGTTAAAAGTAATACAGGAATTTAATTATGCATTTTGTGTTTCTCATTTGTGATAGTCTGTGGCTCTGATATTAGTGTTGTAGTGAGGACAATTCAGAGATCTAAACAGTGTAGACATAACTAATTACTGTATGAATAAAAAGTGCATTCTCATAATGAAGCATATGTTTCTATTCTCATAACATTGCAAATAAAACATAGATTTTTTTTTTAAAGTCGGGTTTTATTCTGAGTGCACTGTCATTTTACTAACAAGCACAGTATTACAATTTTTATTCTGTGCTCAGCTTTTACATCAAATCAACCAAATATTTATCTTTTCAGAAGGAGTAAAACACAGTACAATCATAGAATTCCCTCATGGAAAAAGAAGCTGCCAATGATAATAAAGGAGTTTTTGTGGAATGATGTATAGAGCAGGCAAAGCAGAGCAGTACTGGCTGCTACAGAGGAATAGGTGTCTGGTTTTCAGTGTGGAATAAGAGAGAGCAACTGAAGTAATGCTGAAGTTTAAAAACTTCAAAAAACAAAAGCCAAGAAAAAAACCTGGTGTATTTT
Source organism: Motacilla alba alba (assembly GCF_015832195.1). Classification (NCBI taxonomy): domain Eukaryota; kingdom Metazoa; phylum Chordata; class Aves; order Passeriformes; family Motacillidae; genus Motacilla; species Motacilla alba. The sequence continues at coordinate 53,676,365 of NC_052046.1, forward strand.
CAGCATCATTCTTACTAGAGAATGGGTAAAAAAATCAAAGACATTTTAGAATTATGGTACGATAAAAAACCTGTTGAACAAAAAAGGCAGAAGTGGAAGTGACTTTGGTCTGATCACCTTTTCCAGCTATGGTTTTCTTGCTCACTAATGATACTTCTAGTTGTTGGCTTCAGGCTATGGTTTCATGTTCAGCTTGGTGCCCATCACTTAAGGGTTACACTGACTTAAGAAAGATAAAGCTTGACTCCAAAGGCTTCTATAAAATGCAGTGTTAAAATGCTGCCTGACTCTTGGTAAATTCATTCTGAGTTGCAGAGTTACTTCCTTCATTTTAAAGAAGCACCTAAACTTTAACAATCCAAGGTCAGATGTTAAGTCTGTGAGAGGCAGGTAAATTAACTGCATTGTTTGGATTGCATTCCCCTGCCTTCATCAAAACAAACCCATCTTTTTTTCTCAGATACACTTTCTTTGTATTATTTATTTAGCCTCTTCACTGCATGAGGTAGGGCTTTATTGCTACCTCTCACCTCCTGATGCACCACAGAGCTGATATATTTACCCGAGGGGCACTCTGCTCGTTGGGTAAGTGTACTCCTTACTTTTAAGTCTTTTGTACCTAATATCTCAAAGAACAGTTTGGTCCCATATTATGCCAAACAATTCCTAAGGGAGATAAATACAGTCAAGTCCTGTAATCTTGATTAGGCATCCTAGTCTCACTTCTGCATATTAAGTGGCAAGTGGAGAGGAAGTGGGAAGAGGAGTTATGTAGCTTGAGATGGAAATTTGACTGACTTTAAGCATTAAAGATGACCTGGAATAGGAATATAACTTGCTCTTTTGCTGAATTCCTGTGTGCTGAATTTCTAAGCTGAATTTCTGTGTGCTGTATACTCAGTTATTAGGTGAGAGCACTAATCCTGTGTAAGACAGGTTAAACAACGAGTAAAATAATGCAGCATAAATGAAAGGAGGCTTTGATTTTTATTTTAGTAACTTCTGTGATAGAGAATTCCATTGACAGACTGTTGAAGTACTGCTAAGTCAAGCTTAAATAATCATTGTGCTGGGAACATTTTCCTTTTTCAGCCATAGGAGACCTGTTTTGTCTTTGCAAGAGGAGTAATGTGATATTCTTAATGAGCCTAAGGCCATTAAAATAAGACTTTGCTTTATCAATAGGTAATGGTTAAAACATATGTCCCACTTGACATTTTTGTGACTACAGTTGTGTTTCTTAGGGAAGAATCCTTATGTAACCAGGTATTCAACAGCTAGTACTTTAGATTACTATGTGTCATATACTCTGCATGATAAAGGGGAAACTACAGGGGCAGAGAAATGCAATAATGTTTTTGACTGACCTCAGAAATGGGAGAAAACAAGGATTCTCATATCTCTTTTTGGAATAAGAGACCATCTATTTTTTTCAAGACCAAAGCTTTCTTTTGAAAAGACTATGACTTAGTTAACTAACTGGAACTTTGCTTGAAATGTTAAATTAACTTTGCTTTGGCTTAAAACCATTTCTATGACAACAGAGATGTATAATCATGTTAAAAGCCCTTAGGCTGCTGGAAGCATAATACTGCTTGTTACTTTAAGGTAAATGCAAGTTGCGCTCCAAAATGACTACTCAATAAATTGTACCTCTGGTTTGAAGGTAGAATTTCAGGTACAGAAATCCTCTTTCATGTGATTTGATTACTTTAAATATTGAAAGACAGATTATTTGATGTCTTGGCCTTTGTCTGAACAGTTAGAATTTTTTCCCTATGTGTCTCTAGGAGAGCTGTGTCTGTGAAGCTTGTACCCCCTGGTTGGTACTTCAGCCACAAGGCTGGAAAAGTTTTCAGTATTGTATCTGACACTGTATATTATTGTGTGGTTCTGCATCTTCTCTGTTTTTGATTTGCTTGTGTTAAGCTGCATTGTTTCTTCTTCAAAGAATTGCTTTGCTTGACAAGTGCTGTCCCATTCCATGCAGTAAAATGCAGTGATTTCATTACAGTTTAAGGACAGAACTAGTGAAATTTGATGCAAAAAGCAAATAATGACTTAGAAAGCAAGGCTGTGGCTGCTGAGTGTGTATTTGTGCAGTGTGATTGTGGGGGTGGGTGAATGAGTATGGAGGAAATGGAAAAGGTTTTTTTTGCTACAAAATGCTGCATTGAGCATTTTGTAGGCATTCCTGCTTATACTAGGGTGAGTCTTCGGTGTTTATTACCTTGCAAGATCACTTCAGCTTCTCTATTAGCAGAAGAAAAAAAGTAGAGACAATGTAATTTTTTGACTGGAATATTATAGTTTGATCAGTCGCTGTAGTTAACATGTCCTGATCAAAATATTTACAAACCCAATTGGCAGTATTGCAGTATGTTTGAATATATCAGCTGTTTGATGCAGATGGGAACCAGTAAATGGTATTTTTACTGCAGTTACATGAAGATGCAGTTGTCCTACTAATGCTTTTATGTATTAATAGACAACAAAACTGAACAGATATGAGAGTTTCTTCATAGTAGATATCTGAGAATCAGATCTCTTACAGAAGTAGCCTAATGATCATAAATCTCTTTCCTGAGTACAGCAAGTGAACATTAATCTATGCAGGTCTGATTTAAATTGAGTTATCCTGACTGATGCCATCTGAAAATGACATGTAATTTCTTTAATTAATTTTATCCCAGTCATCCAGTGTTTGTGCATTTTACAATTTTTCTTTAGTCTAGCTAAACAAAAAGTCATCATCATGAAGAGAAATCACTGATCTCCTATGTAGTTTGATTTAAGAGCTCTAGCTTCATCATTAGCCTCCAAATTTTTTCAATTCTTAGAGATATTGACAGTTCATGTTTCCTCTCAGGTTTAGCTGTGGTGACTGCAGGAGGCAATCAAATTGTAGTCCTACTGTAGCTAAGCCTTCCTGGGCTTATGGATCTCTGTCTTCTGGATTGTAGTTTCCTCTGCCCAGGTTTTTGCTTGGAAAGACCTGTGAGAGGAAGCCTTAGATCCACGTACCTGCTTTTCCTGAAGATGGCTGATTAGCATGCAGTGAACTAAGCAAACTGGTTGTATCTGAGATGGTTAAAGAGGAAGCAGTCTCAGGCATGTAAGATAAGCAGTATGGTTGGATGGCATACTTCAGGGTTGCATTTATGGACAATGTGTAATGGAGAGTATTTGGAGGGTTATTATTACTGAACAATAGTAAGATGCTAAAAAGCCATTCATTTAGCTGCATATGGGGAAATGAAATATTGGTGAAATCATGTGTCTTGAATCTTCAAGAGTGGAAGGAGAAGAGAAACAAATTCAGCTCAGTGAAGAGCTTCCTTCCTTTCCTAAAGCAGTAAAGGTGGAGAGAAAGGTATTGCTGGTCACTGTCACTACCACAGAGAGACCTTGACAGGCTTGAGAGATGGGCCTGGGTGAACCTCATGAACCACAAGGCCAGATGCAAGGTGCTGCACCTGGGCCAGGGCAATGCCAAGCGCAAACACAAACTGGGTGGTGAGGGACTGAAAGCAGCGTTCAGGAGAAGGACTTGTGGGTATTTGTGGAGAAAAAGTTCATTATAACCTGGCAATGTGTGCCTTCCTACATCCCAGAAAGCCAGCTGTGTCCTGGGCTTCATCCAAAGCAGCATGGGCAGCAGGGGAGGGAGGGGATTCTGCCCCTCTGCTCTTCTCTGATGACACCCCACCTGCCAGGCTGCATCCAGCTCTGGGGTCCCAGCACAGGAAGGACATGGAACTAAGGGAGTCCACAGGAGATCCGTTAAGTCAATCACAGGGCTGGAGCAGCTCTCCTAGGAAGACAGGCTCAGAGAGCTGGGAATGTTCTGCCTGGAGGTGACTACAGTAAGACCTTCGAGCCGCATTCCACTACATAAAGGGGAAATACAGGAAAGCTGGAGAGGGATTTCTGACAAGGATGCATAGTGACAGGACAAGTGCAAATGGCCTTAATCTGGAAAAGGGCAGGTTTAGATTAGGTATTGTGAAGAAATTCTTTACTGAGAGGGTACTAAAAAAAGGATGAGCTCATGAGCTTCATTTTCATTCTTTATCTTGGCAAATCAAGCAGAAATGCATGCTGCAGAAGAACATGTTACAAAAATAATACTGAAAAGAGCTTATGGAGGCAGTTTGTTGCTAGTGAAGACTTACAGCATAAATGAACGTATCTGTTCCAGTCATTGTATTCTTCAGTAAGCTGTCTTTCCTGGGAATGGAGAGAATATAGGGAATGGAGACTGTCTCCTGGATTTATTTCCCAAATATATTTTGATGGCTGTGTTGCATTAAGGGAAAGAGAACTTAAGTTTATTCCTGATGTCCACCTAGACTTAAGACTAGGCATAGAGAAAAAAGGTTAGCTTAAGAAAAATTGCACATTTATAATTATTAAGGGTAATGTAATAATTATATACTTCTGTTGAAAGATTAAAATTTTGATACCCAGAATTCCAGTTAAAAGTAGAAGAAAGTATATCAGCCTGTACATGCCCACAACAAAAATGTTTACTTTCATGTATTTGTTTCTGAAACATCTCTTAGCATCAGTCACATGTGTTTCACCAATTAATAAGCATTGAAAGTAAATAAACTGTAATGCTTCCATGCAGCTAGCTTGAAAGTAATGACGTGCACAAGAGAAAAACTTAGTCTTATATGTTGTGTGTGTGTTACTATGAAGAAGGTAGATCCTTCCCGTCAATACTTTGCTTTCATACAGTAGGTTTGTCTTCTCTTTTCCTCTTGTTTGGAAGGCTCTTAATTTTATTAAGTGAGAACAATTCAAAGCGCAGAGTACTTCAGCTGTGTTCCGCTTCTGAAGATTCAGGGTGAAAGGTTACTTTGTCTATTTACTGATTTCAGCTAAGGGAAGAAAAAAGGGTAAAAGTAAAATTACAACTTGCTACATATTATTTGCTGTGTATTTCTACACTCTTTTGGACTGTTTTTCTAAATGGATTTGTGATGTGTTTTGGAAAGCTTTTCCATGTGTACATTAAGTTGCTGCTTATCTGTTACTTGACTGTGAAAGGGACTTCTGTTAGATTCAGACCTCATTGGGTTCTAAACTATGGTGTCTTGTGAAATTTAGTTCTTGGCTTTCTTGGGAGCTCTGAAGTCAAGGAATGTCTTTCCTGTGGACAGGAGGTCCATTCCTTCAGCCACTAGTGAAAAATGCTACAACTGAGTACAAAGCCTAATATTTAACTTGTCCTTTGAACTTTTATCATTTGACTTTTTGTCATTGTTTCCACTCATGGCAATTGTCTTCTAATGTGTTACAGAACAGGAGCAAACGCCTGGAAAAAGTCCATGTTGTTCTTGGGAATAAACCCTGTGATTTGGATTCACTTATTTCTACCCTGGCCTATGCCTACTTTCTAGACAAGGTAATGGAAAAATTTGACTGAGTGGTCTTAATTCACTTTTTCTAGGTTGTTGCAGACATCTTATTATTTAGTCAAGTGTAAAAATATTTTTCCTAGACAATGATTTTGTTATTATTGAAAGTGAGTTTTTAAAAGACAAATAATCAACATTTCTTTCCATACAAAAATAAATGTGTGGTTATTAGATGGCCTGTTGAATAACATGAGAAAATCAGTCCTTTGCTTCATTCTTTATCCTTTTCCTCTCCTGGTTTCTCAGGTACTCTGTAGGAGACAAATAGTGACAGGGGAAGGAAAAAAAAGTGTGAAATACCTTTTTTTTTTCTTCTTTTAACTAAGTGAAGGGAAGAAAACCTGAAACAGAAAATCTAGGCAGTTTCTAATTGCTTACTCTGTTAAAATACCATCCTGATGAAAGACAGGTCCAATTCTCACAAATGCACACCTGTGTTACAGGTCAGTCCTCCTGATGTTCTCTGCTTACCTGTGTTGAACATACCAAGAAAAGACTTCAGCTACTTCACTGAGACAAGATTTATTTTGGATGAGCTGAAAATCCCAGAGTCATTCCATATCTTCCGAGATGAAATCAATTTGCATCAGCTGAATGCTGAAGGGAAATTGTCTTTAACTCTTATGAACAGCAACATGCTGACAAGGTATTGCGTTTTATGTACACTGAAGTGGGTGAGTTTGAACTTATGTGAGTTTGAACTATTTCAAAAATTACGTTTTTTCTGTATTAATATTGATATTGCTATGTTAACACAGACCCAAAAAAAAGGAAACTTAAGATGTATTTTGTCTCCCTTTAAGTTGAATAACTATAACAAGGTGAACGGTCATCACTTTTAATGGAGCTTCCACTCTTAAAAACCTTGTGTTTTCACATGTCTTAGATTAGATATTTTAATTTAGTTAAATAGTCTGGAAGTTTCCTGTGGCCAGTAGATAAGAGATCAGAAGTTTTTTTCCTGCTTCTTAGTTAGGTTTCCTATGAGAATCTTACATTGATTTGCAGGTGCCCAGACACTGGGATATGTGCTGTTAAGATGGCCAGTGGATTATAGTGGTCTTTACCAACTACAGCCTTCCAAAAGGCTCACAGTTGACTGGAAAATCACAGTCTCAATACCCATCCTTAAGAGGGACCATTTACAAGGCCATTGTGAATCTTTTATGAAGAGCCTCTTTATAATGGTCAGCCTGTCTTCCCCAGAGTGAGGGGTTCTGTTTACTTCCAGCTGTCCTTAGAACTTCATTTAAGACAAGTGGCATCCTGTAGCCCCATTGTACTCTGAGAAGTTTATAGATTAGACTAAAAGTAGGGAAAATCTGAAGAAAACAAAATGTGTGAATCTCATAGCTGTTGATGTAGTAAGTGCTGTCAGCTCAGTGCGTCATTTGCGTCGCAGAGCAAAAATGATCTGTAAGATCTGCTTTTTGTTTATTACTGTCACTTCTGTGTTTCTTCTTTCCAAAGAATTACAGTTAGTATTTTATTATTAAAATTAGTTTGGCTTGGTTACTGCTATTGTGAACAGAAACATAAAGTATCTAAGTGCGAAAAAAAGAATTTTTGTAAGTTTTCAGAATATTCTGTTGGGAAAATCCTAAATCTCGTCTATATAAAGAAGGCTATTTTCAGCACATGTAGAAATACTTTTTTTCAGTAGTTTTTAATAGATTTTGATGAGGGAAATGCCATACTTAGTGATGTATCAAGCAGTTAAAGAACTCTGAACACTTAATTTAAGAATCACGGATTTAGGACCTCTGTGACATCGTTTCGCTTTATAGCAGATTTCAGGTAGCTGTAACAATGCTGTTGTAGTCCAGAATTTAAAAAAAATATGTTGCAATTTCTTACTGAGTTGACTATGTAGCTGTAAAGATAAATATATGTATAACTTCTAAATTTGCTTGATAGTGAGGATAAAAGTTTGGAATCAGCTGTTGTCAAAGTCATCAATCCAGATGAGCAATGTGACAGGAGCCTGGAGTTACAAGCGTGTTCTTCCTCTTTAGTCGTAAAAGAGATTCTTCAGAAGGCACCAGAGTTAATCACTCAGCAACTGGCTTATCTCCTCAGAGGTGAGAGATTACTCTTTATATTAAATACTGAAAGGTTTAATGGAGTGTTTCTGAATTTGCTCATGCAGAAAGAGTGTGATCCATTCTTTGGTTAACAATCCCTTTAAAGACTACGGGAAGCTTCATAAAAGAAGCAGGGAGTAAAGAGTTTGTTAAAGAGTAACATTATATTGAATATTAAAAATGTGCATTTAAAAATAGGCATGAGAGGTCTTTGCTGTATCACTAGACAAGAATATTAAATGAAGCTGTCGACATACCAGCTGGGTAGCTGGAAAAGCTGTGCAGTTCGTTGATTCCAGGGGCATTGTGGACAACAATATGGATTGGAATCTAATATTTACAAGTTAAAGCTTCTCCCTCCCAATGGTTGTACTTTTTTGTGGAATGATATTTTAATGGCATGATGCAAAACTTCTGCTGTTTAAAAACAGTATTACCAAATCTGCATTGTGTTCTCCTTTTCTTTTGTAGTGTATGCCCAGCAGAGTGCAAAGTGGCAGTGGGCTTCAACAATCAGAAGTATTTTCCTCTCTGTCTTGGAAGTTCATAATTTATATTCATTTTCTTGGTTTATTTGCTGCACAGAACTTTCCAGTTGGAAATAAAACTGGTGTTGAAAGAACAGTCACTGCTTTTAAGTTACTTACTGTAACTTAAACCGTTACTTACCATGTTTAGATAATGTTCAAGGAATTTTATAGGTTTTAAGTTTTAATGATGTGAAACTGCTAAATGTCCTTTTAAGAAATTAATGTGGGCCTGTTTAATGAGGATTATGAAAACTTGTCTACATTTAGACTTCAGAAGCAACAAGACTCTTGGCAAATCATTGTACCCATCGTTGTGATAGGTAATAAACATGTTATAAGAAATCAAAAAGATAATTTTTTAAAAAATATTCCACAGAATAAGCATTAACAGTAGCACAGCATTTAGCCTGCCCTTACAGTATTTTTCCATGCTAACAAGCTTTAGTTAACCTGCCATGAAACATTTTGTAAGCTCCAAATTTCTCTTGAGTAGCTCTCCAGGAGTCTAACCAAACGACCAAGCATAATAATTGGTTTTGGAGGCAGAACAAAAAAAGTGGTTTTGAGGAATATCAGGATACATGTTTGTTGGTGGAGAGTCAGAGGGAGAGGTCTGAATAATGTTCAAGAACATGTTCGAGTACTGTATGTGGATGTGTCAGCATGTTTTGTGCCTCCAATATGTATCCAGATTAAAATAAAGTGCTTTTATTAGTGTTTTCATTAGATATAGCACTTACAGTTTTGGGAATATAGTAGCTAATTCTATTTTTTTTAATCAATGAGTAATTACATTTTGATTATTACATTTAGTAGAGCAAATTTGAGGAACTTAGTGGATAAAAACTCTCTGCATACCTTTTTTGCATGGTATGAGAAATGACTGGCAAAGCCTAGAGAACAAAACACAGCTGCACTTGAGACTTGGTGTTTTTCTACTTTTCCCAGCAGCGCAGGGACAGGTACAGAGGCTGCAAAAAGGTCGTGTTGTGTTTTTTACATTTTGTTATGTTACTTCCAATGTAAATGTGTATATGGTTAGTTTGTCTAAATTTCAGGTGAAGTTCAGAACAGAAGGCCAAAGTAAAAGTTACAGGCTAAGAATTAGGATTTTATTTTCATAAAACTGCAGCTATCTGAGTCTCTGAGCTGGGAGGCCTTCTTTCATTTTCTGACTTTCGAGTGGGTATTTTGCTAGGAGACTTTAAGATAAAAGAAAACCTCATGTTTTTATAATTATCATGTGGTGACCAAGACTGCTTAATTTATTGACTGTTTTTGAAACTTTTTTTTTCTTAAAGCCTGTTAGCAGTTTTTAAATTCAATTAAAAAGGCAGATGTTTATGTATATACATTTCACCTTTGAGCAAACTTGTCTATGCTTGCTTGTCTATGTTTAAAAAAAAAAAAAAAGAGAAAAGACATTTCCTGTTAAAGTGAGCATTACTGATTTAGGCATTTTTATATTTAAAGATTAATTTTTTTTAGGTGAATGCTTTTCTGGTATCTTTATCTCCTTATCAGACATTATACAAGCTAATTCTACCCTTGGGCTTTTGAGTAGAGCCTGCTTGGAGAATTAGTGTTGTACAGCCATATTTGCCTTAAGTTAGAGCTTCTTCTGTCTCTGGATTTGTGCCAGAAGCAAACAATTACAGAACCTGCCAGAGCCCTGGGCCTGTATTATTTTATTTCCCAAGAGATGTTTATGAGGGGACTGTTGCCAAACTCAAGATCCATTAAACTGCTGAATCATTACATTCTCTGTTGCAGCCAGCTGGCAAGGATGTTATTCCAGGCACTCACTGTCAGGTGTCTTGGGTCAATGCACTCTCAAAAATGCCTCCTTATGTTTATTTGTATAAGGCCTTGAAGGATGCCACAAGGTGCAAACCACAACATGTAAATATAGACAGATTTCCAGCAAGAGTGTCAGCAATTTTTTTAATGTGAATCTTTTGCTAGTGATGAGCTGCATAGTTGAGGTCTTTTCAAGCCCTGTTGGGGCAGTCTGACTTTCAGCAGAGAAGATTAGTTTGTTATTCTAACCACACAGGCAAATGTTAAGAAATGCCCTTTTAAGGACTTCGGGAATTAGGCCAGTATTTTTTTTTTTGTTCTGTCTTGTACATTGATCAGATGGTTCACATGCTTCTGCATTGATGCATCCTTAATATATACACCCGGAAGAAAGGATCATTTTGACCTGCACCAAACACTGCACTTACTTGGGCTGACACTTCTTTTTAATATATGGAAGCAGGGGTTTTTTTGGAGGCAGTGCTTTTCCTCTCTTTTCCCCAGTTACGCTTTATTCCAGCTTCATTTCATTTCCTGTCAATCACAGTAAAGATTGCTTAATTGTATATATTTACAGTTTTGGTTTGCAGGTTTTTTTTTTGCGGGGCACGGTAGTGTGTGAGGAGTGTTGAAGTATACTTTCCATAAGGGACTGTTGGTTTTCCCCTTTTTCCATTATTTTTACAGGTTATGGAACAAAACCTTTTTCCTTTATTTTACAGGTTATGGAACAAAACCTTGACAGGAGAAATGCCTATATTTTCATTGTACTGTTTCTCTCAGCCGTAAACTTATAATTCAGGAGATGCTTGTACTGTTCTTAATGTTTTCCCAAAACGACTTCTGCCTTCATTAGATCGTGTTTAATATTAATGCACAGCAATTGCTTTTGGCAAAACTAATGCTTTGCTTCCAAACTGCTTTGCAAAAAATAATAAAATGCACATTTTTAAGAGCCTTAGCCTATTTTCTAGTGACCTCTTAAAAAAAATGTAGTAAAATGTGATGTACACAAGAAATAATATTGAATCTTGTATTGCCTATTATATTTTTTTTTCTCTGCTTGTAAGCAGACAGCAGCCACCATTATGCTTTCAGAAACCCTAGGAGAGTTGCACCAACACTCAGTAAAATCTGCAGGGGATTTCTGAGACTAGGTATTGCTGTTACAGCAGGTATTTATAAGACAGCACATGACTAAATGGACTACTGACCTTTGGTCAAGCAGAAGTAACTTAAGTGAACTCTTTTTCTAAACTACCTGGAATCTTAACCCTCACGGGGATACTGAGGATGCCTGGGGGAGAAGAAGTGTGTCCTTCTCCCCTGGTGATGAGAGTATTGAAGACTGATCATAGCATTAAAGGGCAAGTAAATGTTGATCTTGGGGTTTGCTGACACCCTAGTAATTTGAGAATGATCCTTTTCTTGCTTTCATCCTAGTAGAAAAGTTATCAATTGCAAGCACTACAGTTTTGGTGTGACTAGTGAGAAAACCAGAGCCTTTTAGAAACATTTCTGAGGTGTCAGCCTATTGTGAATGATGGTTGCATCATGTTGGCTTCCAAACTGGTGGGCTTGGGTGGATACACAACTCACACCTCTTGTTCTTCTGTGTTTTCCTGTATGTTTGTATTAGGTTTTGTCTTGATCTTACCCAAATATTCATTCCCTGAAGCACACACAGCTGTGGTAAAAGTTTCATACATTGTATATCTGAGGTTCTGTGCAGATGGACAGACTGCTGAACTCATCCTTATACTGCTGGAGGGCTTTACAGGATATGCTGCAACCTTGCTTCAGTAGGTGTGATGAATTTGAGCACACATTGCAGATCCAGCACTTTTGCTGGAGTCTCCATTTCCTCTGTGTGTGCATGAGCAATTTCCCTCTCTGTTTCTGGAGGAGGAAAAAAAAGCAGAAAATTGTTGTTGCTAAAATGCTTTGTGCAGCCTGGTCCCTGAGCTGCCCTTTTTCCAGATGCAGCTCTGTGCTGACTGAAAGCGTGTTGTGGGGTGTCTCAATCATTCTGGTCACCACTGTTTCCTAGAAAAGTGGAAGCTTTAGAATGTATCTCAAGAGTATATATGTAGCACAAGCACTGTTATCTACTGTGGAGTTGAGCAACAAAGGGATATTTTTAGGTCAATTATTGGGAATGCTGCTGGTTGAGAAACTTTCTTCCTGTTAGAGGGACTGAAAACCAGGCCTTGATAATGGGTGTAGATATCTGGATACTTTATATATTACTATTTACCTGCAGAAGTCTGAATTCTGCTTGTTATGTCGTGTACATAGATTTAGAAGTATCAATCTGGATAAGTATATGTGATTTTCATGCAGTCTTCTTTTTTTTTTAATACTGTCAAACAGCAGGAACATTGTCTTAAAATGATTGAAAGACTGACATAAAGAGCTGCTGCGAATTAAAAGAATATTGGCAGTTACAATATCTGTAATAGAAACACAGAACGGAACTTCATGTATTTGTATTTAATTCTAGAAATTAGTATCTGATGGGGAGCAGCTTTTGGCTTGTTAAGCATTATTTATTGTTTAATCCACAAAGGATTTGTTTAATAAGAGTATGTTTACTTAGCATGGCACAATTATTTTTGTTGCAAGTGGTTTGTGAATTTTGAAGAAATGCTTCTTGTTATTTCATATGATGATATTATAGGAGAAAAGGAAAATTAATAAATAGTAGATGTTTGGATCCTAGCTCATCTGGTGAGATTGAGGGTGGCAGTGTCAAGGTTTTTCATTTACACTTTTTTGCTCTGTGCTGAAGCCTACACACTTTGTTTTGCAGTAACTGTCTTATTCACTTACTGTACTTCGTTGCTCATTGACCCAGCGTGATGCAATGAAATCATACACTTGTTTGAAATTCTTGTGCACAGTAGAGTAATAAATTATTTTTAGGCTGAAGTATAAGATTTTATCATCCTGAATTTACTGTGAGTGATTGGAAGCAAACACTGTCTTTGGGTATATTGATAAATGGAATCACGGTCTCCAGGGAATGAAAGGGGTGACTTAGTGTGCAGCACATAGTTGTCTGAAAATACATGATGCTCACTTCTGTGTTGTAAGACAGTTCCAATCACTGTGAAGTTATTTACTGGGTTTCTCTTAAATTTTAAAATTTTGATTGTCTGATTTGGTGTTTTTTGGTGCGTCCGTTGACAAGAATTATCCAGGGTTAGTTACACTGCAGTGACCAATGACTTTAAGATCATTCAATTCAAACACCACTGCCATGAACAGGGGTACCTTTCTGTAGTCCAGGCTGCTCAGAGCCTGGTCCAATCTGGCCTTGAACACTTCCAGGGATGGGGCATCCCCATATTCTCTGGGCAGCCTGTTCTGGTGGCTCAACATCGTGACAGTAAAGTATTTCTTCCTTTTGTCCTCCTTATTATCTCCGTTGTAGGAGTTCAATGACAGATCTGTAGAAGGAAGGCTGACAATGTGGATTTATGTTTCAAAACACAGCAGCACTTGGTCTAATGCCTGGAGAGAGGACAATATAGGCTGGTGTGCTGTCGGCTGCTGCTGGCTGTGCTGCACAGCCGTGTTAGTGTACAGAAGCACGCTGCACACCGTGGCAGCACTGGGGCCAGCCAATTAGCTGTAGCAGAGGCACTGAAGAGGCAGCCAGTTCTGATTTAGGAGCTTCAAGTTAGGAAGATGTTTCCATGTGAAACTCTCAGTGAACACTCAGTGGAAGCAACCTCCAAGAAGGAACCCCCAAGAAGCAATATAGTAAAACTTCTTGTTTCTGTTGTACCTCTTTGATATCTACAGGAGACATTGATTTTTTTGTCTTTCAATGTTTCAGGGAGCATTCTCTTCAAGTGCATGTCTTTGGAAACTGACAGAATGACAGAGCACCATGAGAAAGTACTGTCAGTGTTGGAGGAAAAGTTTCCAGATCTTCCTCCACGAGAGGAAATCATCTTTGTTCTCCAGGAGACTCAGTTTAACACCCAAGGTAGGGCAACTTCCTTCCATTTTTCAGACCTGTTACAAATTTATTTGTGTAATTGTATCAGAATACTGTTTTATTGTGTGTGGTGAAAATAGGTGTAGCATGCTATCTCATTGACAGTTAAATGTTGTATATTAATTTTAAATTAAGCTACTTACATTCTAAATAATGAAATTGTGATTTCTTTTGAGGAACTATTTAGCTCATAAATTATCTTGTGTATTTTTTACAGATAAAGTTAATAATTTATTTTTCATATTGCTTTTACAAGTGTATGTTCATCAAGAATTTATGTTGATCATGTGGACATAAAAAATGTGTCAGCCCATGGGCAGAAATTGTATTACAATTGCCTATGTTGTATGGAAGTAGATTTTGTGTTATGACCCAGATTTACTAGGGGCTGTGTATGGGTGAAGTCAGTTTGACATCAGACTCAGATTAAGGAAGCAGTGGGAAAGTTGCAATTCTTTTCCTTTCTTCTGATAGAAGTACTGAGTATAAATATTCAGTGATCTAAAGTGGCAATGTTTGAATCCAAAATTTAGTAGCAGGCTTTTGAAGAGATGCTGTGAAAACTTGAAGAAAATTGTTGCAATAACTCTTACAATTTTTACTGCATTTACCACCAAGTTCTTAACAAAGAGTGAGTATTAAATTCGTAGGGGTATTTCTCTGTTGGATATATCAGGTAAGCACAGGGTCCATGCAGACTCAGGGTTTTTATTTGTTCTCTATCTGCTCATATGCAGAAAGTAGTCATGGAAATTCAGACCATCAGCCTGAGACAGCTGCCCTGTCTGGTAGATAAGGACAGAATTTGACATGCTGCTTCCTTTGCCTTTTCTTTCAGTGAGATTACAGGGTAATGTAGTTCAGGTCTGTAAAGTTTCACATGAATTCTCTTAAGCTCCTCTACTCAAGTAATCAGTACAGTTCAGGAATGAACTGCATGCAGATTGGAAGGTGGTGATGAAGGTAGCTTTTATGTAGGAGGTCAGTTCTTAGTTCTGCCAATTGCCAGGGAAAACGATTTAGTACTGTTTGTCATGAAGTTTTCTGTAATATCAGATGTGAAATTTGGACAAGTATATGTAGTGGGTGTAGTCTGCATGGTACTGGTTGCCTGTCACATGAGGCATGGGGAGGGCACTGTCATGCATCTTCTTTTTTTTTTTTTTTTGGCTTATTACTCCTGTTTTCTGTGTATTACAAGGCACATATTTACTGTATATTCATATGCATGTGCATATATTACATGTGACATTTCTTTTAGTAGGATGCTGCTGAGTTTCAGGAGCCTCTTGAAGGATGTAACCTCTACTGAGTATTTTACCTAATACACTCATTATTTGAGGCAATATTAGGACAATGCAGCCAAAATATTCCTCAGTTTCTGGCAGAAATCATGATTTATAGGCCTGAATTAGTTCGTTATTTAAGGCACAATAGGTTGCAGCCCCCCAGAAAATGTATAGGTTATATACAAAATTTTTTAAATGACAACTGTGTAAATGTTCATCTTGACATTAGATTGACTGCAGTAGCTGGACTCCATACAGGAACAGTAATGAAAGGACTAATTTATTTGACTCAGATTAGTATTTGTTTCCCTCTTGAAAATAATTTGTATAAACACATGGTGGTTGTTGAACTGCTGTGCCTTAAAGGTTGGTGGATGTTTTAGTTGTTGCCCTGCCCTGAGATAGGTGGCTTGTGGCATTCTTTACATAGACATTTGGCTATCATATCTCTGTTGCTATCATGTGATGTAGTTATGTTCCTCTACATAACATGTATTTGTTTTGTGAATCTTTGCAGCATTTTAGACAAACACGTCTGTAATATCTGTGGGTTTGCGGGCTGTAAAGTCCAATCCCGGCTAGCTTAGGACTCCGCCCGCATGGATATTACATAGACGAAGCAAAAGGGAAGCGCTCTTTCTCCAGGTGGTTCTAATGTCCTGTTTTATTGGCTGGAAAGGGACATCTGTGTGGTGGACCACCCAGGTGGAAAAAGTGGAAGTGGTCCAATCCCAGAGGACATTTATACCGCAGGGATGGAGGGCTGCAGCCAATGGGAGACCACTGAGGAGGGGCAAGGGGAGGGTTACAAGGGCACAGACCACCAGGGGGGTGAATGGAGAACATACCATATGAGGGAAAAAGGGTACAATCCATGTGACATAATGTTTCAAATCACCCAGTGCAATACAACAACTAGATAACTATTTAGTGCACTACAACACACATCCAATGAGGGAAACATAGTGACCTGGATTTTCAATACATTGGGCTTAAACATACCAATATGGCTGGCTGCAGTTCCTGTTTTACACGATTGTTTCTGATGATAATGTTTCTATGTTACGAAGGACATAAGAAAAATTCATTGGTGTTATCAATTTGTAAAGACAGTCAGAAAGGTTGAATGACCGTGTTTACAGAATATCTTAAGTTCCTTGCTTTTGAATATTTCATAAACACCATAGTAGTCCACAGGTGCTTTTCAATATATTAATTATTTCAGAAGTAATTTTATATTTGTGATTTCATATTAGGCCGTAGAAATTGCCTAGCTGTACATTATCATCAGCGGGAATTACGTTCACATAAAACTTCAGTGTTCACACAGGTGTTGTAGTAGACTTAATTCTTCATACTTGTTGTCAGTGTGTATCCTCCGTTAAATTTCTTCCTTTCTTAAAAAAAATTCCTCTAGAAACATTAAGCATTGAAACATTAATGTTACCTTTAATCTTCTCATACAATGTCCTGAAATACAGGAGGAAGGTTCAGCATTAAGGTCTAAGCCGTGTTTTTAATTTATGCTTGTGCATCTGTCACAAGCATAAAAAAAATTTTGTTTATTTCCTTAAACAGGTGTGAACATTGAGGAGGTCATGCTGAAGGATCTGAAGGAGATTTCAGATGGAGAAATCAAAGTAGCGATCAGCACTGTGTACATGACACTGGAGGTAAGAGGAAACTTAAAACATGTTTAACAGCCTTATTGCATATGGAGATAGTTCTTTAAAACATGTGAACAAGTTATGTTCCCAATATTTTTTCCAGTATGAGCAGAATTTTCAGTGATTTAATTAACTCTGAGAGAAGTAGTAGCTATTTGTTATCTGATTTCCATTATTATGATATTGTAATTATTCCCTCCCTTTGGATTGTACTATGGTGTGTTAAAAACAATGCCATAAACAAATTGGAACCTTTGGGTAAATTGAAGGTGCGAGCTTTCTGCCTTAATCAGAAGAGCTACGTGTTGCTGGATATTATTTAAAAATATTATTTTAAAAATGTGAATACTTAGATCACTGAACAATGACATGATACTGTTATTTCTGATTGGAGTTTGCATACTGGCATATTGATTACTAATAAAACCTATGTGATTTGAAGAAAATATCAATAGCAAAAACATATTTATGTAGTATATATTTGTAATTTTCAGTCTCTTCATTTGCATGAAAGTCACATATATAGAAGTATTTGAAATGTAGAAGAAATTTTCATCTACTTTTGCACTAAATCATAACTTTTTTTTATGTCAAATGCTGCTAAAAAAAAAATCAAATCTTTTGAATAGTTCTTGCCTTGTAGGTCCTAAGAGATTTCTTATAATATGTGTCTTGCAATGCATTTTACACAAAATAAGATGCTTCTGTGGTTGAACAAGTTTTGGTTACAATCCAGCTAATAATTACCCATAGATTTCTTCTTGCGTACTAAAATATAGAAAGCAAATTAGGTAGCAAAGCTTCAAGAAATGAAGTAGACTCTGTTAGTTTTCAATTAGTTGTTCCAATATTAAGCAATCTTTACCACCAAAAAAGTGCTGCTTTATGAAGCATAATTTGATCTTAAAAATTAGGCTGAGGCTGGACGGAAAGGGGATGGGGAAGGAGTGCTGTAAGATAAATCCCCAAAAGAGAAAATGGGATTTTATAAAGTTTTTAGTAAAATATTCATCTTCTTTAGTTCTAAATCTTTCTCTTTTACTCAGTCAGTTTCAGTTAATGGTGGACAGAGCTAGGAGCTAGATTTAGCATTACATTTTCTTTTTGTTTATTTTACATTAAATCGTGTTGGATAACGATGTAGAATACAGATCTTGTGCTCCACAGGTTGAAGCTCCAGATAAATCTGTTCTGACCTCTTATTTGCAACTCTATATGCTCAAATTAATTATAACTCAGAACTTGTCTTCCTTTTGTCTGGATCTCACAATTTGACTTTGTCAAGAGTTCCTAGTTCTCAAAGTAGGCAAATTTTCAACCTTTCTTCAGTGAAGTGTAACATGTGATGCTGACTTACCTGGGTGAAAAAGTGTTAAGATCTGGTGCTTAAGCAGTAAATGTTTCATAGTTGTTTTTCTTACATAGCTGGGAGGGCAGGGGAGATTCATTTGCCTGTAAGAACAAACTGAACAGATTTTACTAATGTTAGATGATTTTTTTTTTGCCCCAGTCTGTTAAGTAATTTTATTACTAGTATTTCTGATGGCATTTCTTTTTGGAAACAGTGGGTACCTTCCTTTGCTTTTTGCTCTGTTTTTGTGCTGTGGATAGTTTGTGTCATAAAGGACTAAGTTTTCAGGGGTGTAACTGCTTTTATTTTTCTAGGTATAATGTTTGTAAAGTTATTGGAATGGAGATGCGTTTTGCATTGGAGTTAGTGCTCTTTGCAATTACTGCTCTTTGTTGAAGTGAAAGCACCCTAATTTCTGGTGCTTGGCCAGCAAAAGATGGTTTTTACTCGATTTTTTTAGCAATAGGGATCACATGACTTCACCCAGTGTCAGAAACACAATACATATAAGAAATGAATGACAAAACCGTCCAGACCTTCTGTTCAGTTTAGAATTCTGTTATGAGCTCAGAATACACAGACTTTAATGAATTCACAATTTTCTCAGCAATGATAGTGGTAGTTTGTTGTTCATCCTTAAAGTGCTCCACAGATGTTACCTGATTAAATATTAAGGAAACATGAAGAACTGGCTTGGCAACAGGTGTTGAATCTCTAGTGTGTTTGTGGTTTTGCTTTTTCAGAAGTATCACAAGGTCAATTTTTCCCCTTAATAATAAAAAAATATTCAAAAGTATCTTCCATTAAAATGCTTTCTATAGGGCAGCCATTTTGTGTGAATGTGTTTAGGTTTCTCTAACACTCCATATACAGCTTTGCATTTGTTGAGATAACCTTTGGATCCTGGGCCTCCTGAATTTAGGTGGCATTAAAGCTGTAAATGGAAATCAGACCTGTGTCAACAGTGACTAGCTGTCAGAGTGTATGCTGCTTGAATTTTACATATGTAACCACTTTATTTTTGAAGAGAAGGATGGAATAAAAGGTACACTGCCCTGATCACAGTTATTTTTGTATCCTTTGCTGGAAAGTTTCTCCAAGTCATAATCAGGATTACTCATAAGATATTGTAGCAAAATTCAATGCATGTGTTACAGTTAATTTCTGTTACATTTTGTTATACCCTTAGAGTATCTTTTGCTGCTTCTCTGCTGGAATTCTCTTGGAAATTAGAAATGTTGTCTCAATGCAGCTTTCTGGGAAAGTAATATTATTCCTGAGAAATGAATACTTCTGTTGTAAAGCGAACTCTTTTCTCTGCTTTTTTAAGTGTAGTGGGAGAACAGGGCACTGGGAGAACAATCCAGGTTTCATGAATGTTCAGTTCAGTTGAAAGGGCTAATTATAACATAGATTAATAATATGCTTGTTGGACTAAGTCTTTTATCTGTTCATTCATGAAAATTCATTCTAACTGCTCACAAAACTTATGATTGTAGAAAATCAGTTACCTCCTGAGGAAGCAGGTCAATCGGTGAAAACAAGTTCTGTGATTATCTGCTACTGACTGTGGCAGACAAGGGGGTGTTCTGAAGGTCTGTTGAGTTTCATGCATCTGGCCATGGCATCCACATACTTCATAAAGATGATTTCCAGGTTGTAGAGGTTGTATGCCACTTGTAAAAGCTAAGAGAACATGTCAGAGCTGCAGTGGAGGCTGCTGTCACCAGTGTTGTTTCCTCAAGAAAGTGACCTGCACATTCATGCTGCTGCGGGAAGCTTGACTGTCCTTAGGTAGCCTCCGTAGTCCAAATGAGTTTGGGATAGTACCAATAGGAAGTTCTTTCTCTTGTAACAACTTCCCCTTTGTGGCTTTATGCCTCAGAGGAACTTTTAGTGGCAGTTCCAGCAATAGACATTTAAGAAATGTAGAAGTGTTTGGGTGCACGGTTTATCATCTTCCTATGAAAAAAGAGTCTTATCTTGGAAATAGATTTTAATTTTAAAGCTATTTTGTAGTAGTAGTAAGAAATGCCAGTGTTTCATAATTTCAACAATTTTATTTCTGGATTTTGAAAAGTGATGTTTTGAATACTTCTGTAAAGCAAATCACGGACCTCTGTCTTAGCTGAAGCATGTCAAACAAGTGCTAGGTAAACCATGGCACCTAAATAAGTTAGATTACTATGTCTTTGAAGATTTGAAATTTTGTTGTCTGTCTGTAATGATTATGTATATATATTGTGTATTTGGGAACTTTTTTCTCTTGGTATAAATATAAATGCATTTTAAATGGCAGATTGGTCCATGAATTTGTTTTTAATGCAAAAGACAAAACAAGAAGCAAACCCCAAGTAAACATGTTAACATTTAATCTTCCAGTAATGGAATTGGAAACAAAATTCTCAGCAACTTACAATAGCAATGCGGTTCAAAAGTATTTTTCTGATGCCTGTTGTGAGAAGTTAGGGTATGTAAAATAAATGATGTATAGAGCTGTAGGAATGCGACTTTTGCAGACTACCTTATGTCTAAGGAACATTAAACATAGGGTTCTCGTTTAGCAAATAAATAACCATTCATTTCAATGGCTGCATAGTCTGGACTTTTGTGCATATTTTTGTAAAGATGAGAAGAGGCCATTAGGGATTTAATATAAAATAAATCGCCACGGGGTCTTCTTCTAGTCCTAGTCTTTCTGCCACATGGTGTGTCACTAATGTGCATAAATGGGCTTAAATGAATTTGTTATCTGTATTACATTTGCAGTATGTATATATTTATATATTATTTTTTAATTGTGCTTAAAAATAAAACATTAAATACATCATTTCTGAGAGTTGAAAACATACCATTTGTAAATAAATCAACCTTAATTAAGGTCTTAAAATGTCAGTGTGTGATATCTGCCTTAGGAAAATTTATAACATATATAGTACATAAAGCTTAAACATACTTTCACTTGCTTTTTCAGAAGTATTAAGAGGCTAAAGTCATAACCTCATATGACTGTGTAATGCGGCCACACGTGAATTATTAACGTAAATACCATACTCATGCTTAAACACCAGACTACCATCTTCTGGAGGACAGTAGCTGTCCAGTTGATGCCTCAGGTCATCCAGAGTACCCCAGTTGTAACAAGTACCCCAGGTGTGGAGAGGTTAGGCTAGCTGAATTCTCTATAGTGACTTTTCTCTAAAGATATGAAAGGAATCTGGTGGGGAGAGCCATCTAAGTGGTGATTTTGAGTGGTTGGCATTGCAGCCAACTGGGAAATAAGCCAGGCGAATCGGCAGTGACAACTGTTCCTTAGCTGCCTTCCAAGATAAGAATGAGACCTGGCACTTCATGTGCATTTATACAAATGTGCAGAGCCAGGAGAATAAGCCCTGGGAACTCAACATCCGGTCTGAAAGTTAGGGTATCACAGGAGTATGATGGGACAACTCCCATGACTGGAGGAATATGATGGATGGCTATAGGCTGTTTTGTAAAGAGAGTCAGGGACGAAGAGGAGGGGGACTTGCGCTTAAAGTTGAGGACAACCTCAAATGTACAGAAGTCAACTAGAGTGACCGTAGAAGCCCTATCAAATGCCTCTGGGTCGAGGTTAAACAGGTCATCTCCTAACAGTATTGTGGAGTTTGGGGTCTGGTTGTGCACTCTGAAGGTTAGTACTAAGGCAGGTTAGTACTTCAGCTTGCTCAGAGCTCGACTGAAAGGCAAGCTTCCATGAAGAATAAAGGAGCTAGTGACTGCTGTGAGTTTTTGAAGAGAGCTCTCATGAAAAACAGAAAAATCAGTTAATCCCCTTCAAAGGGAAGGGAAGTAGGTGGAACATGAGACCCTCTTGGTTTAACTGTGAGCTTCTGAGTCTGTTCAGGACCAAAAGAGAAGCGCACCAGGGATGGAAAGGGAGTTACAAATCTATTGAGAACCCCAAGAACATTGCTAGGGCGTGAGATGCTGTTAGAAAAGCAAAGGCTCAGCTTGAATTGAAATTGCAAAAGATATCAAAATCTACAAGAAAAGGGTCTTTGAGTATATAAAAAACAAGCACAAACAGGAGGACACTGCTGGCCCAGTGTTAAATGGAAGAGGTGAATTAGTCAACAACAGCACTGAGAAGGCAGAAGTTCTCAACACCTCTGTTGTCACCAGCTCAGCTGGGCCCCAGATGCTGGAAACAAAAATCCATGTTGATGCAAACAAGACCCACTGTCAGTGAAGAAACAATTGCTGGATGGGCTATTACAGGAACTTGGCTCCTGCAAATTGATAGGACCTTACAATATCCACCCAAGAGTATTGGAGAGCTGTCTGGGATCATTGTGAGGCTGTTCTCCATAATCCTAGAGAAATTGTGGAGATCAGGAGACATCCCAGAAGACTGGAAGAAGGCTAATGTCACCCCTATCTACAAGAGGTGCTTAAAAGAGAACCCAAGAAATTATAGGCCCTAGAAAAGTTATGACACAAACCCTTCTGGGAGAATTCATTGCAAGTCAGATGAACCAGGTGATTGGGAGATGCCAGCACGAGTTCACCGAGGCCAAATTGTGCTTGACAAACCTGATTGCCTTCTAGGGCAAAGTAAGCTCCTTGGTTGATGGGGGCTAGCCATGGACATTGTCTGCCTGTATTCTCTGTGGTCTCCCGCAGCTTCCTGGTGAAGTTGTGTAACAGCTCTGCTAGACAGCTTCCTGTTGTGTAAGAGTCTGGACAAGCTGCCCGTGCAGCGGGTGGGGAACTGACCCACAGGCAGCACCCAGAGTGGGGGTAAATGGCTCCTTTTCCAACTGGCACAAGTGGGGTCCCCCAGGGATTGGTGTTGGGCCCAGCTGTTCCGTGTCTTCATATGTGGTCATCCAGAGCACTTAAAATCACTCAAGGGTCAAGTGAGCACTTTGAAAGGGAGAGCCATGCTGGAGGAAAACCTATGGAAGCTGGAAGAGTGGGCAAAGAAGAACCTTTTGAAGTTTAGCAAGGACAGGTGAAAGGTCTTACACCTGTGAAAACAAATCCAGGAGGGCAGCACAGGCTGGTAGCACAAGGCTGAGGAGCAGTTCTGTGGAAAGGGACCAGGGAGTCCCAGTGAGCAAAAAGCTCAGTATGAGTGAGAAGTGCGCTGCTGGAGCAAAGGAGCCCAGTGAGGTTGGGCTCCTGTTGGGCTGCATCAACAGGGGCATCAGCAGCAGATATCATCCCGTTGTTGTCAGCGTTTGTCAGGCCACACCTGGAATACTGTTGTCTGTTTTGTTCTCCACTATAGAAAAAAGATACAGACAGGCTGGGGAGGGTGGAGAGAAGGACCACAGAGATCATCAAAGGGCTGAGAAGCCTGATGCGTTTGGAAGGAATGCTTAAGTGAGACCTTAACACCTGGTTCTAGTATTTAAAGAGTGGCTACAAAAAAGACAGAGACTCTGTTTTTACAAGGAGTCACATGGAGAAAATGAAGGATAACATGTACAAGTTACTCCTGAGGAGATTCTGATTAGACACAAGAGGAAAAATTTTCACAGTTATAACAATTAGTCATGGAAAAATCACCCGAGAAGTGGTGTATTCCTCAACATTAAGCACTTCAAGGTTCAACTGGGCAGGGTGTTGGACCACCTTGTCAAGAGTGTTTTTGTCAAAAAAGTTTGGACTAAGTCGTCCTTGAGATCTCTTCTGCTTGTTATTCTATGATTCTAGAGAGTGCTTTCTAATTAAGTATGTGAAATCAAATGGCAGCAAAAATGACATTTATTACAGTGATTAGTAGGATTGCTTATAGTTTTCATATCAGATTCCTTTCAGAAGATGATGTGGGGGTGATACGAGCTCAAGTTCCCCCAGTCAGTGAGATGCTTCTGCATGAAGTCATGTAGGATGTTATTATGGCTTCTTGAGATTTGAGAAAAATGTGAGCTTATAAAACTGGCAAAGACCATTGTACTTAGGAATCGTCGCAGATCAGCATGTACTGATTTATTCAACTGTCATTTTTGCAAAGTGTATTTGATTATTTTGTTAAATAATCAAATAATTTGATTATTTTGTTAAATAATCAAATAAGCCAGAAGCATCAGAATTTTTTGTACTTGTAGTATCACTTAAAAAATGTGCAAGGTAAACAGTGGAATCACTGCAAGGTGCGCAGTGGTGTGTTTTTAGGATTTCATTTTTATTTCACTATGTGAATGAAGTGGATAGATGTCATTGGTTATAATTAGTGTGACATCTGCTCTAATTTGGTCCAAGCTATCATTTACGATTTTGCCTTTAATAGTTTAGTTTAGTCTTGGTTCAAAAGTTAATAAACAAAGTAAAATAGCTATGAAAATTATCAAAGGAATGAGTATAAACAGTCTACTAACACTACAGCAAAAATGTGTTTGTGCTCACAAGTACATTGTTCAAAAAGATAAACTGTTTTCTTTTGTATAATTTATGAAATGTGTTTAAATAATTTAAGATATTTTCTTTAAGAAATACAGTGTAAAATATGCACTATCTTTCAGCTAAGTAAAATGCTATACTCAACCGTATCATTATTGGCCTGTATTTCTGACTTATACAAAGCTGATTAATTTATCATTTGTATACTCTTCTAGTTCTTGTCAGTAGCACTCAGCCTAGCTGCTTATGGGGCATAGACGTTGACAGCGGGAGGTGCTGTTTTGAGAAATGTTCAGCATAAAGAGTTGTTTCTATGAAATTTAATGCACTTTTAAAAAAATTCAGTGTAAAACCTAGCGTGAACATTTAACATTTTAAAATCTGGCTGTAATGCATAAGAATATAAGAACTGATAATAGTTAGGGATGACAATAGGAATATTACAGAAATTATATTTTATGCTATTTAGTTTTTGTTTTTTCTTTGCTATTGTGTGGGAAACAAATCAATTAAAATGTTGAACTGTTGATGCAACATTACAGTGTAACTCTAGCTGTAAATAAAAAGACATTTTGAGTTTGCTAGTGTTTATGTTCCAGTACTACAGAAGCCAGCAATTCTGTGGACAAGATGTGGAGAGACATACAGTGTATTTCTAAACAAATATTCTGTTTGGTGACTGCTTTCTGCTTTTAACAAAAAAATCTTAAAAATCCCTCCACTTTTAAAATCTTCTTTATTTAGAATAGTGATATTTTGATGCAGAAATTCCATGAAGTTTGTCTGATGTGTCTTGAAATACTACTTCTGTTGCATTTGGCAAAGCATGTCCTGAAACATCTTTTGAACTCTAATGTAAAAGAATGCTTAATACTTGTAAACATTACAATAGCCTATGTTTTTATCATGCACCACTGAATTTTATATCTTCTACTACATATCAGAAGCCCAGACATGAAATTCTTGGATATTTTAGGATATATGAACATTTTTAAATTTTGAATTAGGCAGATCAAGTGCTCTGAAAAATTTTTATGATGCACATGTGTTCTCTGTTAAAATGATGATGGGAAAGATCCTTTTTTTGACTCTGTAACTGGATACAATCTCAGGACTTGAAGTCAAGTGTTTTGTTTAACTGGAAACTTCAGGGTTTATTTAATTCTATGTGCATTTTTATATTTTTATTTATAGTACAGAGATTTAAAAAAATTACAAAATCATTCAAGTTAAAAGCCTTCAGCCCTTATTTGAATTTTTGAATTTTCAAATTAGCTGAGACTACTAATTCTGCCAAAGACTGCAATTTTCCTTTCTTCCTTGGAGACATATAACATTTTTGCAGAAGGATCATCACTTCTATATTCAGAATTATTCACAGCTTCTATATGTCTCCACGCAAATGTAGTTTTCATCATAAAGCTAGTGCAAGAATGATATTCCCCAAAAAATGTAATTTCTTCTGCAACTCCATAGCAGTATTGTTTAAGTACAATATTGTGTATTTAAATGAATACATATTAAGTCTAACCTGCAGGCTCTTTGAGCCAGAAAAACCAACATTTAGAACTCCTGTATGTTGTGAGTACTGCAACGTCTTACTTTTTTACAATTTTTTTTCCATATAGACTTGATAAAGTGTAAAATGAAAACTTCAGAGTAAACTTGCATTGCTTTCTCCATAGGAAATTCTGTGCATAAACATACCACTTTTTGTCCTGAAACTGCTGCATTTCTGAAATGAAACAATATCTTTAACCAAAGTTGCTTAGTACAGATTGAACTTATTAATTACTAAATGAAAGAAGAAGAGTAGGAAGGTCTACATTTCTTCTTTTCCTGGCTATTTTTTTTTCTTAATTACTTTTTCAGTAGAAAGAATGTCAGTATTTTGAGTTGTGTAACTTTCTACTTATTTGTTATTTGTGGATAATTAAAAAAAAATTATCCTTTGACTAAAAATTCAGGGATGGAGAGATTTTAATTTCTCATGGTAGCATAATTTTTGAGTTTTTGTACAAAGGCAGAGAGTTTTCGTTACTGTTTAGACTAAAAAAAAAAAACAACAAAAAAACAAAAACAACCCCAAAAAAAACCCTGCAAGCAGAACAGGGTACTTTATTCGCTGTAATCATGTAGCTCTCAATGTGTATGAATTTCTTATGCCTGTTGGGTGTCTGCCTTCCAGAATTCTTACTTCTAAACAGAATATAAACACAGCCCTTAGGCTGGTGAGGGAAAACCTATTGAGGCCAGAGTTTATGCCAGAGCACAACAGTAGCAGCTGTTTATTTTATCTTCCCCAAATATGAAAAAATCACAGTTTTTGCATTAAAGCTATGGGGAATTGTAAAACCTTTTCACACTTCAGGAGTATGAGTTCTCTCAGTTTTGTGAGAAAGAATTAATATGTCTGAATACGGGCCGATTTGCTCTGTGGCTCAGGTCAAACAGGATTATAAAGTTGGTACTAAAATGAAGCAGAGAACCTGATAAATTATTGATTTTCATTTCTGGACAATTTTTCTTCCTCCTTTGAATAAACAACTAAAGCCCTTGGAAAAAAAAATCTCTCCTTTCCTCGATGCTACCTTTACAAATAAAATGGATCAGTTAGTATCTGTTACCGGTTCTATCACTTTCTACAGGAGGATAAATGTCACTGGTAGATATATTGTAACTTGGCTGCATGTTATCCATCCCATCTTTCTGCTGTTGTTGCCTTAGTCACCTTCTCTGAGAAATTTTAAGAAACTTGATTCTCTCTCCATCCTTCATGGAGGTTGGGGGGAGAAGGGATGGGAAGACCTGGACTTAGAGAAAAAGAAGGGTAAGAGTGAACACAAGGTCCACAAGGAATGAGTGAACAATGAATCATCTACATTCCATTCTTCATTATTTTCCCCACTGTAAGATTGCCAGAGAGATCTGCTTAGCAGTCTATGCCTGCATTCCACATGCAGAACTTGATTGTTTTTTAGGTTTCATGGATGACAGCCCTCTGTGCATGCTTGTTTCCTTGTCAGTGTTTGTCAGTCTAGTAAGGAAAAAAGTTGAAATAGATTTATTTTGTACCTTAAATGGGAGCTGTTAGGTCAGCTCTACAGTTGGTAGAACACCATGGATTTAGGCTAGTTGTCGTTTGTTTCATTGGAAGAAGGATTTGAGGACGAGTTTGAATAAATGGCAACTGTACGACCAAGAACCTTTGGAATTGTGTTTTAGAACCAAAAATCTTAAGTGAACACTGATTTAAGTGTAATTTTTTTTCTATTTAATCTCATATTGAATCATATTCTTCTGAAAATATATTGGTTTTGGTCTGAAGGGTATGTTACCTTATCTTTTCTAATATAAACAGTGTTATCTGGGTTGCTTCTGAACATTTGCTATTAAAGAAGACTTTCTAAATAAACGGGCTAGATATAATTCAGATATAAAAAAGTTATTTTCCTTTCACATCTCTCAGTTGAATGTTTGCCATATGGGTTGCTCAGCATTACACTCTCAGCAGGTCTAATTTATGGTAAACACACAGTGAGTGAACAGAAAAAAAGGCAATGAAAATATTCTTATTTTCCCATCATTCCATTTTTTTAAAAACTGAAATCAGCTTATTCAGGTTCAGCCCATATAGCTGTGGCACTTAGTTGAGTATGTGTGTATTTCCCACTCTCCTGGGAGTTTGTGAAGACTGTAATGCTGCGCTTTTCTTGCCGTGAGACTGATTTGCAGGACCTTGCATGGCGGTGTGTAAATTATACCTTCCTCGCTCTGGTCTGGCATGCTGCCAGCTACCCCAGGGCTGTGCTTTCTCCATGAAGGGCAGTTGGTGGAAAACATCACTTTTCTTGCTTTGGTATGGGGTGCTTTAGCTTTTCCCTGGGTCTCTGCAAGAGGATCACCAACTAAATAAAGGTGTTCATCTTCTGGGCCACTGCTAGGATTTGGATCAAGACACAGAAGGGAGGTATAAAATAAATAAAAAATAATGGTATGTTTTTTTCTCAACCACAGCTATGGAAATCCATAGCA
The DNA here is from genome assembly GCF_015832195.1 of Motacilla alba alba. Taxonomy (NCBI): domain Eukaryota; kingdom Metazoa; phylum Chordata; class Aves; order Passeriformes; family Motacillidae; genus Motacilla; species Motacilla alba. Next base: position 53,704,946 of record NC_052046.1, read on the forward strand.
TCAGTATTTGAAAACCTCCAATCTCAATGAGCTCCTGGGGCTTTCTCTTAGTATTGTATACATGCTTTCTTTCTCTCTGTGGGTTCTCTTCTTCTCTAGGGACTTCACTGCAATTACTGTCCTTCAAGGACTCTTTAGAGCTTGTTCCACCCTAGGCCTTGTATGTATCAGCAACCCAAGTGACCACTCTTCAATCAGTGCTTCCAGACCAAGGAAAGAGTTTTTTCCCACAGGTGGGTCTGCACTGCTATATTAAGAAATACCCCCGAAATATCTGTTTTGCCTTTCGGACCAGGCATATCTGAGCAAAAGAAACTCAGTAGCATAAATAGATGCATTTTTCCGAATAATAGAAATGGCTGCTATTATGCACTTCATATTGTAATTGCAAACATTAAAACTACAAAAGGAAATGCCCTTAAAAGCAGTGCTTTGCATCCTGCCCTCTGTCTTATTGTTATACCTTAGACCTTGGTAATGCATATGCTTTCTTTTCTGCCTGGATACTGCCTGTTCCAGCAAGAGACCTGCACGTTCCCATTCTAGATACGGATTCAACTGAGAAGGACTTGGGGGTGCTGGTGGATGAGAGGCTGGACATGACCCAGCCATGGGCACTCCCAGCCTAGAAAGCCAAATGTGTCCTGGGCTGCATCCAGAGCAGCGTGGGCAGCAGGGCCAGGGAGGGGATTCTGCCCCTCTGCTCTGTGAGACCCCACCTGCCAGGCTGCATCCAGCTCTGGGGTCCCAGCACAGGAAGGACATGGACCTGTTAGAGAGAGTCCAGAGGAGGGTTACCAAAATTGTTTAGAGGGATGATGCACATCTGTGAGGAGAGGCTGAGACAATTGGGGTTGTTCATCCTGGAGAAGAGAAAGCTTTGGGGTGACCCAGTTACAGCTTTCCAGAACCTAAGAGAGCTTACAAAAAAGATGGAGTGAGACAATTTACAAGAGCACATAGTGATAGGACAAGGGGAAATGGCTTCAAGCTAAAAGAGATTAGATTTAGGTTAGATACTATGAAGAAATTCTTTCCTTTGAGGGTGGCAAGGCACTGGAACAGATTGCCCAGGGAAATCATGGGTGTCCCATTTCTGGAAGTGTTCAAGGCCAGTTTGGATGGGGCTCTGAGCAACCTGGTCTAGTGAAATGTGTTCCTGCCCATGGCAGGTAGCTTAGAACTGGATGATATTTAAGGTCCTTTGCAACCCAGGCCATTCTTGATTCTATGATAGTTCAGAACAGTTCATGATTCTGTTCTAGAAGAAGGTGCATTGAACATTGAACAATCATGGTAAAATTTCCTTTAGGCAGCATTTTTTCCATGTCTTCAAAATAAAATAGTTAGTTTACACCATCTGGAGGTATTTAGGTCAAATAAATGTAAAACTCTTTCATTGGATGCTGCTAAACGTGTGTCTAAGCATGGTCACCACAGGTGGCCGGTGTGATCCAGGTTACGTATTTGGCTTGTATATTAGTATGTGCCATTATGTTTGGTTTCTCCTTGCTCCATCTTATGGATAGGAGTTAATTGGAATGACAAGTTTTTTCTGTTTGTTTTTGGGTATTTTTTACTGCTGTAGTGTGCTGACTCTTGTTGGTCTTCTCTACAAACTAATCTATAAATACTGATACCTGAATAAACAGAAAGCATTGGGTTTTTTTATCATCTCTTATGAATTATTCCTTCATGTATTTCATGTGTATCATTAGCTTAATTGTTTGTAGTATTTCAGTAGGTTACACTTACATAGATCCTCTGAGGTAATGGAATTTTTTTGTAGTATAAACAATATTTACTCAGAAGCCAAGCCTCAGCCTCTCTTACTGTGGGCTTGGGGTACTAGCAGTGTAACTGTTAAACTCAGAGTAAGGTTTTAAAGATGCCCAGGTGAACAGAACCCTGAAAGTAATCATTTCACTACTTATGCATTTAAATTTCTGCAAGTATCAGCTGGAGTCTGGAGCCACTGGTATTCGGACTGTTCAGGACTCTGGATTTTATGCCTTAAACTATTTTAGAACAATGTTAATTTAGTTCCATGTGTCAACTGGAGGTAGGTGGGAGGTTAAAGTAAATTAAGTGGTGAGCGATCCTTTGTGTACTGTATACTCAGTCATCATGAACTCACATTCTGAATGCATTTAAAGTTACATAGAATTTGGGTGTATTTTTTAAATCCACATCAAGACTAAGAAAACAAGCATGCTTTCAAGTGGCCCTCTGCACTGTCAGTGATTACCTGTGCTTGATGTCACTGTCCTTCACAAAATGTGATAATAACCTGATAACATAAGAACCAAGTTTGACTCCACAGAAACAGCTGGAAATGAATAACCACATGCTTAAATCTCCTAGGAACACACTGTTTGGCATATACTGCTGAAAGTTCTTCATATTTAGGAGTGACATACTTACTTTGTATCTCAGCTGGTGTGCATGAGGGAATATTCATTTCTCAGTGGTAACATGGAATTTGATTTTATAAAATGTTTTTATATACATTTAATGGATTGAAACACTTTGAAGAAAACATACATTTCTGGTCCTAATCTACTTCAAAGGGGGTTTATAGTTTGGATGCCAGGCTTTTCTCATGTTTTATGTATAGGTAAATCAGAATGTTTTGTCTTGTCCAAGCTAGCAGGGAGCAGAAGCAGTCCTTTTCTGTGACATCCAGGAACATATCTGTTGAAAACTAATAAGGAGATGTTTATTGGGTGGATACTGCAGATGATTTGAAAAGGGGTTATCTGCAGTTTGAGAAGAAGGTTATGTTAACAGCAGCATATGCTAAAACTTTTTTTTAATAAATGCACATTGCAAGGGAGTGGTATATGAACCTCAAGATATACTGAGGGCTCATGCCTGCAACTCTGTTATACTTCAAATTTTCAAGTAGAGTTATTATTTTGTAATGCTCTTGGCATAGAATCAAGAAAGGTTCCTGCACAAGAAGTTGGAGATAAAAGTAACTGACAGAAAGGAGCCCTCATGGACTTGATGTTTGGTCAGAAAGGACATTCCAAGAGTCAAAGAAGAAATACGGAATTATGGCAGTAGAGGGGAGTGAGCCGCTATGGTATAGAACATAAAGACACAAAATAGTATAAGTGTGCTATAAACCAGCTTGAAGCTTCCACCAACTTGTGGGCTTCAAGATTATGCCACAGTATTTTTCTTAGAGGTGGGGCTGCTGATTTGTGGCACAGCATGCCATATAAAAGTGTGCCATACATTTATGTCTGTGTGTATATATATGCACATACACCAGATACATCTGAGACATATGACCTGTCTATCTGCCATGTAGCAAAATCTGAAGGTTTTGCTACATGGAAGGTGAATTAGGTTCACTCTCTTTCATCTTCATTACCCATCTTCATTATTCTAATGCAGTTTGCTTAATTCTTTCTGTGAGATCGCATCTGGATTTCTGACTCAAGTAGTGAGAAATAAAATTTTAATTTCCTGTAATTCAGAATTGTTCTAAGAAGATGCCTTCTCAAAGTTTCTTGTTCCAAAGAAATGGGAGAAAGGCCAGAGTCTCTGCTGATGTAACTGTTACCAACCAGGAGCACATTTCTCCCTTAAGTTTGACCATATACAAGCCGTAAAACTGATTCAGTTACACTCAGTAGTAAAATCCTTTTCCAGAACAGTTTTTGTGTATGATTTAGCTTAAACTTTGCAATTGACAGTGCAGCTTTCAGGGATGAAAGAAGTATTTGTGGTGAAAGTCAACAGAAAGAAAGGATTTGCAGGTGCAGAGTGAGTTAACATACTCTGAAAGTGAGATACAGTCCAGTTTTCTGTTGAGGGAAAATATAAATGTAAGAAATAAGTAGCAATGCTTTTGTAACACAGACATAGCCTAAGACAGCATCCTGAATGGTACCTACAGTAAAATGCTTTAATTTTTGGGACAATGTGGAATGAAGATCCAGATGTGGAAATAACTGCATAATTCCACAGATTAAAAAAAAAAAAAAAAGTACAGGCAGATACAGAAAATATTTCATATTAGGACTTAGTTAATAGTGTTTTGTAATTACAGACAGTAAAGGTGAAGCTCATAACAGAACTGTGCATGATTTAGGTACAGTGGGCAAATGGTGATTTTAACAGAAAATAACTTATTTTGGGTCAGAGGATGTGAGCAGTTTTTCAGAAGAAAAAATTGCATTAGCTTCCCACTGTCCATATACTACTGGTTTTCTTGATAGTTTTAAAGATATCCCACTGGTAAAGCTTTAAAAAAGAGAATCTCTTGACCTCATGAAAAGTTAGTTGTTTGGAATGTTGAATGCAATTATATTGACATATGGTGATAATGTGATAAAGCGTAAGGGTTAAAGGTTGAAGGAACCATGGCTTGGCAATTAGCAATGTAAATGAAACATTCATTATCCAGCATGCTGAGAAGTTGATGAACTGTACAATAAATCTGAGCCCAAGTCACTACTGAGATAACTCATTTCAGACATAACGGTATTTATTAGGATTCTAGACATTGTTTTGCATTCTCTGGTGAAATATCGTGCTCTAGAAAGCATTTTCTCCATTAATTTATGTGAAGTAAATCAATACTAGCAGTTTTTCAAATTATATAGAATAAAAAACGTAGAAGCATGAAAGACATGGAAACTCATTCTATCTGAAAAGATATTTGGTTAGAGAGATTGGTATTTCTTCGGTGAATTGGTATTGGTATTTCTCCAATCTAAATTGTTTCCAGTGACTTATAGTAACTCATTTGAAGCCATTTTTTCCTCATCTTCTGAGATATAGTTGAAATCAGAATCTGACCTAGTAAGTGGACAGGCAGTTATTAGATATTGTAAATTGCATTGATACATAAGACAGTTTTGGTGAGAACACAGGACAAAGGCTTGTTTGAGAGATGAATGTCAAAAATGTTTACTCAGCATTTATAATTTCCATGAAGATGAGGATTGAGTGTTACCAGGATTATTAGTTACCTGTCCTTCTGTCACTCTTAAAATAAAGCTTAGTACAAATACAATTAAATAGCTAAATTTATTCACTTGGTGAAAGTAGAGATAGATTACCTCCAGCTCATTAGACAGTTCTATGAATGGCTTAGGAGTAGTTTCTAATGATTAAATAAATAGTGCGTAATTTGATCAGTAAAAATAACTGTCAAGGATTTAGCAGAAATCCAAGGCACAGAAATATGTGCTAGCTTACTTGTTGGTGGCAACAGGATATATATTTGCTTTGTGTTAAAAAATGTGAAATTTGTCTGTTCCCTTTAAAGGCTCCCAGTTTAAAATGACCATAGCAAGTAATGCATTATGTTTTTTGCTCCAGCTATGCATCTGTTTGGCATTGTCAGAAATTTTGTGTTACATTTTACTTTGCATATATTTCCGACTGTGGTATAGATAAATTCTTTGCTATTGAGGCAAAACATCTGACATATAAACTCTGGAGGAGTATCATGTAATATGCAATTTTCATGCTATTTATTTGGAATGTTTTTCTTATGGATCATTATGAATCTTGACAGATCACGTAAAGATTTATGAATTTAGCCCCCAAAAATCAGTATTCTCTTAATATTCTCATCTATGAATATCTGATCCACATAATTCTTATTTCACTTGTCAGTGTCAGCAAGAAATGCAGTATTTGTTCAGTAGTATAAGGAAATATAATGCGCTGTACAGAAGAATAAGTTAATATTATGTGTTATGTATGGAAGAGAGCATTCCTGTATGTATATAGTATGATATATTTGGATACTATTCTGTTCAGCAGTGAAAGTACGAGGAACATGCAAGGAAAACTCTAAAGAGTATTGGCTCCCCTTCCCTTCCCTTCATTTATTGTATAGAGAACTATTCAGAGCATAAGCTGGTGTGTTACACATACTGAACAGCTGAAAATTGCTTTTGAGTAGTCATCTCTCTGATACTTTATATCTTCAATTTCTCTTTAGAGTCTCTTACTTTTATTATTCAACTGACATTTCCTTAGGTCAGCATGGTACACGGGTTGGAGAATGCAGGATATGTTTGAGATCATATGGAAAGCATGTAACAGTGGCAAGAATTAAGTACTCAGAGTTCTTCAAAATTGCAATTTAAACTAAAAAGAAAAAGTCTTCTCACTTCTTGGTATAATTGAGATGGCTGAGTATTATATAATCAAAAAATAGGTTGCAAAACAGTTTCTGTTGCAGGCACTACTTGCTTTCTGCTGTGTGGTTGTGTCACGGCATGGCTGTACCTTAAAACCAGAATTGTGTGAAGGTAACACTTGGTGAACAGAATACTTGTTATGAAGACAAGTGCACATACTGTGTTTAGCAGAGCTTTGCTAGAACTGAGAGTGTAGCTACTTATTTATTATAAATTCGTAAGGAAAACATTATGAAGAGAGTATTTAATAACTCAGAAGTTGTATTTATGTCTTATTACCTAGCTTTGAATTTCTTTGTTTACATAAATTTCACTTCTGTGGTTTCTGCTGTGCTTTTCCATAACAGTGATATCAGGGGAGTTTGAGGCAATATACTCTGGAATATATTACAGGTTTTCCTTTACCCAGACTTCTAAAATTAAAAATTACCACAAATGAGCTAGTGTTCTGTTGCTTATCTTTACTTTTTGAATATTTCATTGTAACATCTCTAATATAAATAAACTTGCTGACACACAGTATATTATATGACTAAACTGTGTTCTGAATTACAGTGTTTGTAAAGTCTTAATTCCCTAAATACTTACTTACTGACAGTACTGGATCAACTTGAATTGAAATGCCTAAGCAGTAGTGTGTGTCTGTGTTTATGTTACAAATACACTATCTTGACAAATGCATACATGCATATGGACACTTTGGAAATATTAACTATTCAGTAGATATAGTTTATATACTGCATATATAAAATATTCAGTGTGTATGCAGTAAAAAATAGATATACATTAGATTTTTTAAAACAAATTTATTTCCACAAGCAGCTCTATCAGAAAACAAAAGTAGAGACCTCAATTCTAAATGTTGCCTTTACTAACTTTTAGGTATTTTCTTTAAATACTGTGCTTTCAGTTTCTCACTTTGAAAAGCTATTAGAATTTTGAAAGAAAGCTTTGTGGGGAGGGCTGGTCTTTCATCTCCCATCACACCCTTATTTTAGATTTCTTAAGCTTTCTTTGTCATATTTTTTGCTGCACTTAAGATTTCCTTTTGACTAAAAGTGGAAAATTCACCAGTCACTGTGGTGTCATGGCAACCCAAGACAAATAGGCCAGAAGACTCTATAATCTTTGCTAACTTGCTAATGCAGAGACTATTTGTGATGATATCTCAGAATATGTCTCATTTATTGCAAAGTACTTTAACAGCCTTCTGGAAAAATCATAGATGAGACAAAGAAAAGTTAAGGTATTGGGAAGCTTATGGCATACTAAGATGAAGGCACCTGCACTTTTCAAATAAGTTAAGACAATGTTCATTTTTATGGCATCCAGTGAAATTAAATAATGGTGTCATCATAGAAGCTCAATTCCAAATAGTTTACCAGAGTTCCAAAACTAGCAGATAAGTAATATTTCTTCCATATATTTGTGTATTTGTCAATGAAAACTAAGCAAAGATATTCAGTATCATATTCATAGGCATGTGGTCATCGTGTGGTGTAGGAGGGTCCACATGCAAAGAGCGAAAATACCATTTTGAATCAGTATTTTTTCCTTAAGTTTTTCTGCATAGACCTCTCCAAATCAAAAAATAGTATCTTTCCAGTATGATGCTTGTGAGTTATGAATAATCAGAGTCAGGCTTTAGGTGATGTGTCTGTTGTTATCACAGAATATGTGGAGTTGGAAGGCACCCACATGGATCATTGCATCCAGCTCCTGGCCCTGCACAGGACATCCCTGAGAGTCACACCCTCTGCCTGAGAGCATTATCCCAATGTGAGTTGAACTCTCTCAGGCTGGTGCTGTGACCACTGTCCTGGGAAGCTGTTCCATTGCCCAGTCACCCTCTGGGTGAAGAACCTTTTTCTAGTATCCAGCGTAAACTTTCCAACTGATGCAACTCCAGGCCAACCCTTGGGTTGTCTTCCTAGTCACCACAGAGAAGACATCAGTGTCTGCCCCTCTTCTTCTCACGAGGAAGTTGTAGACCGCAATGAGGGCTCCCCTCAGTCTCTTCCAAGCAGAACAGACCAAGTGACCTCAGCTGCTTCTCATATGGCTTCCCCTCAAGGCCCTTCACCATCCTTGTTACCCTCCTTTGGATGCTCTCTAACAGCTTTATATCCTTTCAGGTATTGTGGCACCCAAACCAGCCCCCAGCACTCGAGGTGAGGCTGCCCCAGCTCAGAGCAGAGCAGGACAATCCCCTCCCTTGCCCAGCTGGCCATGCTGTGCCTGATGCACCCCAGGACAGGGTTGGCCCTGGCTGCCAGGGCTCTGCTGACCCATGTTCAACTTGCCATCAGCCAGGACCTCCAGGTCCCTTTCCACGGCCCTGCTTTCCAGTGTTTCATTCCCCAGTCTGTCCATACATCCAGGGTTGTCCCAACCCAGATTAAGAATCCAGCACTTTCTCTCGTTGAACTTTATATGGTTGGTGATTGCCCTGATTTGTCAGGGCCTCTCTGCAGGCTCTCCCTGCCTTTTGAGGGAGTCAGCAGCTCCTCCCAGTTTTTTGTTTTCTGGGAACTGGCTGAGTATACCTTCCAGTGCAGCCTCCAGGTAATCTATGAAGATGTTGAAGAGCACAAGGCCAAACATGGGGCCCTGTGGAATCCCACTAATGACAAGTGGTGTAGTCTGATGTCACCCCACTCACCGTAACCCTTTGTGGCTGACCTGTGAGCCAGTTGCTCACCCATCCCATGTGTTTTATCCAGCTGTGGGCTGCACATTTTGCCCAGAAGGATTCTGTGAGAGACAGTATTGGAAGCTTTATGGAAATCCAAGAAGATCACATCAACTGGCTTCTCTTGATCAGCTAGGTGGGTTACCTTGTTATGAAAGGATATCAAGTTTGATAAAGCAGCTTCTCTCATGAAGCCATGGTGGCTCTGACCAAAGACTGTGTCGTCCTTCAGGTGTTTTTCAATACTCCCAGAATAATCTTCTCCATAACTACTTGTCACTGAAGTGGGACTGACAGGCCTGTATTTTCCAGGGTCCTTCTTCTTGTTCTTCTTGAAAATCAGCTTCCAGTCAGCTGGGACTTGTCTGTGTTCCCAAAACTCATTGATCAGAAGTCATTGAGAGAGGCTTTGCAATGACAGTAGCTGTTTGAGAAATATTGGATGAGTCCCATGAGGACTAGATTTGTAGGGGTCCAGCTGGAGCAAGAGGTCCCTCAAAATTTCAGGATCTGTTGGAAATTGATTGTTCTTGAAGTCATGATCCTTCAACTCAGGGCACTGAGACCCCCTTGGTCAGTCATCAGTGTTGAAGACAGAGGCAAAGAATGCATTAAACATCTCTGCCTTCTCCATGTTCCTGTTTGTGAGATAATCATCCTATCGTGTAATAGGACAATGTTAATTTTGTGCTGCATATTGCCATTAGTGTATTTGAAAAAACTTCTTTTATTGTCCCGCACAGTTCTGACCAGCTGGTTTATAAATATGACTTGCAGTCTCATCTCATTGGTGGTTTTCTATTAAGCCCAGCTCTTCTACTGTATTGATTTAGAGGTAGAAAGTACTTTTTTTTTTTTAGTTGATCATATTTAGATTGTGTTTTCTAATTGCTTTCCTCATATCAACTCCATGTCCATAGATCTGACCATAACTCCTTTGGCAGACTTTTTTTTTTTTTTTTTTTTTTTTTTTTTTACTTTTTAATTCTTCTTCTGCCATGAAAATTACTGCTAATAACTCTGCTGTGCAGAATGGATGTGAAAAATCAGAGTAAACCGAATAGTAATGGTAAGTCATGGTATGGTATTGAAATGACTAGAGGGAAAAAATGGTGCATCTCCATGTAAAGCACCATAAATGTCAAGGCATTCCAAGAAAAAAAAATAGATTCTTCTTTTAGTTATTTTCCTTATTGCTTGAGATGTTTAAGTGCATATCAGACTACAGAGATTAGCAGGCACAGAGATAGAATCAGAATCTACAGAGCCTGTTGTAATTAACATTTACTATAAGCTGATTTCCCAGGACAGTACTTGTATGGATGAAGATTTCTGTTTTGTGAGGTGGCTACCTAACACTGCTCACAAATATCACCCATGTAACAGCGTGTTTATCCATATCCTGCTTACTGCATAACAACTCCCTGTTTCCTGTATGATGGAAACGAGAGTCCTGGCTGAAAATTTTAGTCATAGCCTTCTTTTGTGGAAAATTAGAGCCATCTGCTGTTTAAAGAGGGCAGTGTTTAAGGTGAAGTGTGTCATCTTTCTGTCTTGTCCTGTATCCTTAAAAATTCTCAGTTGCTTGTTGTTAGTAGGGTATTTGCTTACACCATGGAGGCAAAATTATTTAGATCTAGATGTTTCTAGAAAAATTTTACCCATTAGTACATATACTAAAAGGCATTTATCCAGACTTCAGTATTAACTGTTACTCAGAAATTTATATTACATAGGCAGCTTGAGAATCAGGAAGAGAGCTGGACAAACAGCCATCTCTAAGTGTGTGACATCAAAAAATCTCATTCAATAAATTTATCAATTTTAATTTCCTTAGTTCATAAGTAGCTTCCATTTCTAGTTATCTTCTGAATAATTTTTAAAAAACCCCTGTATTTCACACAGTTCAGCTCTGAATATGACGCAATAGAAGAAGCATGCCAGGGTCCGAGTTTCCTATTTCTTCCTGATTTTGTGTCTAATAGATATCAAAAAATACTTGTTTGTATAGTAAAATACCCCAACCAATCAACAAAAAAATGCCCCCAAACAACAAAACCAAACCAAACCAAATCATCACAAACCTGGCAAAAAATCATAGTCTACTTTTATGGGTTTTGTGTCCGATAGGTTTTCCAGATCAGATCAAACTTCATAAGCCTGTCAAGATACTTTTCCTCTAATGCTTCTCTACCACTTCTGCAGGGCACAGTGAGGCATTGTCTGCTGGCCAGTTGCTCCAGTCATGCCCAGCTGTGTGTTATGTTTTAAAATCCTTGACAGCTGTAGCTACATGGAACTAAACAAATAATCATGTGTCAGTTTGGGACATAAAATAGGCTGTAATCCAGACAGCTCTTTCTTAGTTGCAATAAACTGTTCAGGAGTGGGAAGAAAGAAGCAAGTAAAGCACTTTTAATTTGCTGCTAACATCAAAAGGCATACACTAATTAGTTTAGTTATTAAAGTTCCCCAGCATTTTCATTGCTGTGATAGTTGCTCATGTCTTCTACACAATCACACCCAGTGCAAATAAGACAGCATTTACATGTAGGTTGAACCAAATGATTATAAATGAATTGACGGATGTCTCCTGGGATTGGACATAAAGGTCTTGTAAACTGAAAATTTTATAAACAAACAGCTGTTGGGAAAATACCATTATGCTGTAATAGCTGCTATTAAAATCCATTAGCAATCTTGATGGCCTGTTTGAATTTGATGCATCATTTGCTCTGACAGCCTTTCTTACTAAAGAATTTCGTAAAATATATGTAGATTATGAAAGACAGTAGTAATAGACTAGGAGATTAACACTGAATACACGTTTTACTTCCGTGTGCCAATCAAGCTTTGAAGAATGCTGTGTATCCTTGAATTTAAATGTCAGCAGAGAAACAGAAGCACATTAACCTGAACAGATGCAAAGCTTTCTCCATCACTGTGGGAGAAATACACAGCTCTGCAGAGGTGAAGTATTTCCAGATTAGAAACCATGTTTCAGGCAACAAAATAAATCTCCAGTGCTTTCTAAGAGTTTGTGTGCTCTCCTAATTGATGCCAAACTGTCATTCTCCTCACAGATCCATACACCGCAGCAGATACCAGCTGCCATAGGGGTAGGTATGGCCTGTAGATCATGCTGCTACTAAAATTAGTCAGACTTCTAATGAGATTTTGAAAAATATGTATGCCAAGAACTATCTGAAAAGTCTTCTCTTTTAAGAACAGTTCAAGTGTCAGTGATACACCTAAACTGTCCCTTCAGATCCAGGTATGAGAACACATGGAATGACCTCTCTGTGTCTGTAGGCAGAGGCAGAGATTGACTTGTTCATGGGTGCTGCAAGGGCACCATCTGGTGGGTGAAAAAGAAAGATTAAATCAGATTTAAATGTCTTTTAATCAAGACTTCATCTCTGCTCCCTTTATTGGTAATGTTCATACTCAGATTACACAATACTTGCTATTGTACATATTTAGTTTCTTGTTTCTTGCTCTACCTTGTATTTTTCAATGTTTTATTCAATGAACTCTACCTAACAGAGAATTCTGTATAAGTATTATTCTGGTATAAACTCACAAGCCAAATTAATGGGTACCCTCTTTTTGTCCCTCTCCTTATATCTGTTCTCAATTTCTTTATCATATCCTCTTTGTCTTCCCTGATACCTGTGAGCAGCTGTTTGCTAAAAGGTCTGGCAAAGAATTCCGTGTCTTGTACTATTTCCTCTCATTACTCTCCCTCTTCTTCCTGGTGGAGTGGTGAAGGTAAACCACACATTGCATGTAAAAATGTTCTGCTGAAGAATACAGCAGGACTATGGTCAGTACCTTTTGTTTGAGGGAGGAACGTCAGGGCTTGTGGTTCACTATAAAGAGAGGTTTAGTCAGTGCCTTTTATGTTCTTTTAGGTCTGGACCATTGTGTCTTGCAATTTGGATGTTTTAAGTTACGTCTTTTTAAGGATTATGATACAGGTATATTCACTTCAGAAGCTGTAGGTCTGTGTTACTGCTGTTTACTCTTAACAATTAGTTGCAAGGGACTAAACTAAAACTAAACTAAACTAGACTAAACTAAAACTTTATTAATGTAGTAGATACACTATTAAATGATGCACTCTTTCAGTGTTAGAAGAGCCTTTTCATTATTACTTAGCATCTACTGCATGGTTCTGATAATACATTATTGCTAAGAAGTACCTGTTTCTTAGTGTGTTAGAAAGATGATTCAGTCACAATGAATGACTGCAGTCAGAGAGATCCAGAGAGTAAGCACATGTTTAGTCTTATCTCAAGATTTAAGTTAATGGAAGAAAGCTGTAATGGTGTGAGCAGAGCCAGTTTTGCTAGCTGGAGTCACTAGTGCACGTGGTTTAATTGCCAGTAAGTTGGTAAAGCCCATTGGAGACTTGTGTTATGCTGCGGGAGTGGTACTGATAGAGCTGAAGATTATGAAAATTAATTGACCTGGCTGCTGAACATATTGGAAAAAAATGATTTTGCGTGCCATTTTTCCTGTAATATTAAATATTAAAGCACATTTTGTTTACTGACCCAAACAAAATCCCCGTGTTATTGTTCTTCAGAAAAAAACCTTTTTATTTTTTGACAAACTCCTAGTCATAATTTCTTTTAAACACTGAGTATTTCATGTAAGTATCAAGTAAAACTAGAACAATATGAAATTCATTCCAGTTATTCTGGGTGATTGTTTAATTGCATTTACATGCCAGTATCACCAAAGCAGTTCTGTGTCTCAGACTGGTTGACTTCAGATTGATATTAGGGTACTGTTTTGCTTTGCATCTCATTTTTCACTTCTCATTGTCTAGTGGGAGAGCAAAGAACAGCTTTCTGAAGGATACAACCTGAAGAAAGCATGTGTGTTGGGTTACTTGGTCCTGTAGGTCCAAAAGCAGCCCTACAGAAAGCTTGTATTTGGTTCTCAGGATAGAGAACCAAATAGAACCATCTCAGTAGTAAAGCTGCTCTCTTAGTTACTGTAAAGCAGAGACAAGGGTGCCACAGCTAACTTCTGCCTCGAGTAAACAAGTGTGAGTCCCCTCGCAGGCATCTGCAAAAAACTTTGTTTTATCCTGTTTTGGTTGTGTTGGTAATGACTGTTCTCTCTTCTGAAGGAACTGACTGTTTAACAAACGAGTTGCTAAAGGCATTTTGTTTGCATAACTGTAAGTGCTTATTAGAAGAATCCATAGGAAACTTAAATGAATTACAAGAAACTGAAATGCGGCTCTTATTTGTCTGGGATTTTTTTTTTTTTGGTGGAAAAGTTTGGTGTGCAACATTTGACCATCTTTGTTCAATTTCTAGTTCCTAGTTCAGTGTCACTCCAGATGAGGCTAAAGTCAGTTGCATTGGTAATACATTGATCCTTGTTTGTTCATGTATTTTGGAAGAAGATGTTCAGCTTCCCGCAGCAGAGAGATAAACCGAACAAATAGAAAATTAATTCTCCTTTGTTTTCAGTTGCATTCTAGACAGTTGTTCCCTATCGACAAGGCGCTCTAGGTGGTCAACAAAAGTACCAATGATTTAGCATACAGTGCAAAAGTGATTTAATCAAAATAATTGAAAATACATTTCTAAAATACTAAAATATTTAGCAGGGAACTTTTACTTCCAGGAAGGGCCTTTTGCTAAACTTGAGTGCCTATGCAATACCATGAATATCATATGATTGGGAGAATTTTTACATGTAGATTAGCGGCATGTGCCAAATCCTGTGAAATCAGTGAGAGGATTTCCATTAACTTCTTGTTTGTGGAATTCTGAATAGGCCTTTTTGTTCAGCCTTTGCAAATTGAACATCTAAAGGTAATAATTACTGTTTGAATTTTCCCGTATGAAGAGAACCTGTTTAGAGTAGTGTTTTTCAAAAACATGGATCTGTGGTGCTGAAACGGAACATTTGTTGTGAATCAAAGAATAAAAAATATAAAAAAGACTGAAGTATAATTAGAGAGCATTGTGTGTCAATGTGAAACTGTATTTTGCATTTAGAAAGATTTGAGGTAATAGGAAGGAGAACGAGAAATTCACAGTGGGAACAAGAGTGCTAATGACAAGTAACAGCAAAGTAAAAATTATGTAAGTCAAGAATTTTCAGCACTGGAGGAAGAAAACCTATAGGTGAAAATAGTATTTTGGAGTCAAGAGCATGAATGGAAGAAGTAAATTTTTTGAGAAAAATTATTTGCAATCAAAAGACTGCGAGGAATCAAACAGCTGCTTTAAAAAGGCAGAACATGTAGCTAGATGAAAGAGAAAGCTGCACCAACTACTGAAATTTGATTAAACAATCAAAAAATGACATATTAACAACTTAGAAAGTATTAGAAGTGATGTAACTGAATCCTGCACAAGTGGCTCTTTAGATATATTATCAGCTGATTATTTTAAATTTTCTATCAATTATCTTGCAACATAATTTTCTTGTCTATATATATGGAGTGAAATTGCTTTAATAATTAAATAACTGTGGTTTATTCCTGAAGTGACATTATGAATTAAATACTTAAATTAGTGAAGTAAATCTAACAGGGAAAAAAAGGTAAAAGTAAAAGGTAAAAAGTAAAGAAAAGGTAAAAAGTAAAAGAAAAAACTAAAATTGACATGTAGCTGTGTTGCTGTGTGAGGAGCACTTAGGTTGTATGACTGTCTTCCCCAGCAGATTTTGTCATTTTGCCTTTGTTTTTTTATTGTTAAACTAATAATTTTGCAATCAATACCATTCCTGTCCAGAAGCAATTAGTCATGAGAGATAATGTCATCCCATGGAAATATTTTCACAGTTTTTTCTCCTTTTGAATGTTTTACCTAAAAGTTTTTGAGTTCCTTCCAAAAGATTTTTGCTGTTTCTACAGTAATAATAGTGTTGAAAGTGTTGATATTTTGTTATTAAGTGCAAGTCACATTGAATGATTTGTTTAGACTGCTGGAGTGTAGGAGGTACTACGGGTTTCCTTCTACCTTCTATACACAAATGAGCTCTCAGGATAGGTGTATTAAGGAATTGTGTTACTGTCAGAGCCAGTGCAATGGAATTCTCCGAGGCCATATTCCACCAACATCAGGTGGAAATATTTTGTGGCTCTTCTCTTTGGATTACAACAGGAAGTCTGGCAGCATTTTTTCTCTCTATTGCCAAAGAGAGGACAGGCCTGAATGCTGCTGTATTATAAAAGAAGGAAAAAACCCCAACTTTTCCCCTCAAAAATAGACCTCAGAAATAATGCAGCTGTATTATTTCTAAATATACTGTTGGCTGAAGACTGAGAGTTTATTTTTAGCTTGAGTTTAAATAATTTTCAAAGATTAGGAGAAAGTTATTTCCTGTTATGGAACATAGGATATGTGTGATATCTATAATATAGAAGGTATCAATGAATATATAATTTTTCAGTCTGTCTGAATGCGATGGTATCCATTTATAATACTTCTAGCTTCTTGCTATTGAATGTGTTTTTAATGGTATGTCTGGTTTTACTGTTTCAAAACAAAAGAAGTGTTCCTGATGGTAGGAGAGAAAACACTGTTTCATCCCTCTATATTGGCAGTAACTGAAAAGATCTAGCACTTCTTACCAGACAAAACTCCATGTTAAAAGAAAATCACAATAGTGTAGTGTTGTCCATGTTATAAAAAAAGCAAATCTCCATTTCCAGTTTAAACTGCAAACATTAAAAGTGCACTAAGAATAGCCTGCCATCCTGCCTTGTCGTTTTTGGTTTTTTATTATATTTTCATCAAGAATTAACATTTTGATACAACATTTGTTCATGGATTTGCAGTGGTTAAATCAATAGTTAATGAGGTTCGTCGTCTAATTTGAGCTTGTAGTTTGTTTATGCTAGACCAACTTTATCCATACTCCAAACAAATTATCTCTTATAATCACCAGCCTGAAGATAAATCTCTAAATGTTTTTCTGATGATAGTGCTGTGGTTGGCAGGTGTTAGAAGTGCCTCCCAGGGACAAAGATTGAAGATGGGCTTGTTCTCACAAATCCTTCAGGCGAGGTTGTTTAGCTTTCTATCCTGTCATCTGCAGACGAGCCTTGTATGGTGCCCTGCTAATGAAATCTAATAGGCAAAGGTCATATATCTTTATGAAGAAAAATGCAAAGCTGGTGAGTGATGAATGTGCTTCATGGGGTTCAATGGACGATGCGTAGCAATAAAATCCATGTGCTTCAAATGGCTTGGTGTATCTCTGTGTTTTGTGCCTTAACTACTTTTTATAACAATTCTCATTACTAGTGATGGGAATAAATAAATACAAAAACAGTTGAATATGCATGCAAAGTTGTCTGTGTAATTAAAGAAATAGGTGGGGGTAATTAGTTTTCAGTATTCATAGCCTAATGAGGGAGAGGGCTCACATGATAGTACACAGTAGTATTGTACTTAAATTTGAAAGCTCTGTTGAGTAGCAGTAGAAGCATACTAGATGGCCTGAAGATTTTTGAAGATTTAGGTAGAGTCTTACATCAGTTATGAATCAAAAATGCCTTTTTCAAATGTCAGAAGATAATATTAAAAATGTAGGGCAATATGAACAAAATGTGCTGATATAAAATTGCAGATAGAACTACTAAATAATGCAAGTCAGTGCCTTTAAGAAATTGCTAATCTGAAGTTAGAAGGAATCAAATAAACCAGATATTGTTGAATCACTGCTGTTTTTTAAGAAGTTACCAGTTCATTTGCTATAGTTACACTGCTGAGCTAAGAGACAGTTCAATAAATCAACTCAGGCTTGATGGATTTTACAAACCATTGCAATGAGCGCGTGAAAGAGGAAAGAAATCTCTTAGTATTCCCTCTTTGACAAAAGGATATGCAAAGAGCCTGAATGGATGAATGGTTGATTAATTTTGCCAGAAATTTTCTTGACAGCCAGAAATGTGTTTTTGCATTATCATGTTTGCATGGGGATTATTTTGTAAGGTATGAATTATTATGTATAACCTTACACCTGAGACGTAGCTGGCTAAAAGAGACAGCTCCTGGTCAGTATATGTATAGTTGTGATGTTTCTTATGTTTTAATTCATCACTCTGTCTATTCAGCCTTTTGCTTGTTTCCACTTGCTAATCAGTCAACAGTGAAATCAAATATTGTATGTGACTAAATGAACCTTGTGACTGAAGTGATAGGTTGTGTCTTTTTCAGTATTTTTTAATTGATTTACAAGCTATGGAAAAATCAGATGCAAATTCTTAACCTAGAATCAGAAAACAGAGTAATATAAAGGAGAATAAAAAAGTGTATTGTAGGCTATGTCCACATAGCTTATTGATTAATTAAACATAATGTATCTTTTTCTCCTATAAATTTTGAGGCAGATAATTATTAGATTGTATAAACTATGCTACATTTCAGTGTGGAGGTATTTATTTTAATTTTGTACATATTTTATGCATATTTTATGTGGGCCATCTTTGCTTGTAAGTATGGTGCATAAGCAGTTGCCTTTACTTTTAGGCTTTGTATACTTGTGGTTTCAAAATAAAAAGACTTTCCTCTCTATGTACTTTTGCAAAAAAAAAAAATCATATTTACTTCAACCTTTAAAATTATCTGGAGGGAGTACATTTCAACATACTACATTTCTCTGTCCTTCTCTACTTGGATCAAAAGTCATACTGCTATGATTGCAAGTTTTCTGATTGGTCCCTTCACTTACTTTACAGAGGCAGAGTTTTAAAGACAGATTGAAAAGGGAGCTGTCATTTAAGCCTTCAAAGTTGAAAATTACCTCTATATATTTTAATTTATTTTGCATTTTTAGCAACTCCAAACTACTTACCCTTTAATTACTAGAAATGCTCAAAACTTGAAGCTTTATCTTTATCAGTCATGGTTTTCCTATTACAGAAAACATCCACTAACAATGAGACAAATTACAAGCACTTGGAATTTCTTCCTTTAGAGATGGAAATAAAATGGAAATAAATTTCTTCTCTACACCAGACTACATGATGTACTTTGATATTCTCTGACTCCTGTACTGCTGCAAAACTTTTTTTCTTCTAGATATCGAGGTCCCAATCTAATATTGTTATTAGATACACAGGAGTGTGCAAACCATTACCTATGTTTGTTAATGTCTTTAGGCTATGCTGAACATCAATGTTTGTGTTGTGCAGCAGTGGCAGTGCTTTAACAGGGCTTCATCTCCAGCCCTTCTGAACTGCCATGTATTTTGAGTACATGTGCCCAAACCCCACTGACACCGGGGAGCATTTTTCACTGTATTTCATTTTTCACTGTATTTCAGAGAGTTAGTTGTACACCTCAGCACTCATGGGGGAGGCCGCCTTGCTTATGGATAAGAAATTGTGTTGCTTAGGTGGGTGACAGTGATAAACACTGAAGGTAGGTATTCCAACTCTAGGAAGAATGTTACAAGCCAAATGGGCCATGATGATATTCTTATATTACATGTATATCATAATGTCTTTTAGGATACGTGAAGTTGCTGTACCCCAGCTGCTAAATTCAGAGCTGTCTCAGCTAGTTCTGTAAATGGGGAATAATGAAACTGCAGTTTGGCAGTATACCTGAGCAAAATTTTTCTACCTCAGGTTTTATGAATGAATTGAGACTTCCCAGTCTTGACGAGAAATGATGTGCTGTGCTAAATACACAAAAACCATGGGAATCTTTGTAAGTTCTACTTAAACACAGGTTAAAATGGACAAGCCTGAATTTGAATATACAGAATTTGTACCTCTGTCAAATGCAGGTAAAACCTGTTTAGCTGCAATCTAAAGAATCTAATTCATAAAGAATGGATCATTGGTAGGACACTATGATGAAGTGCACCAATGCTGTAGAAAAGACACTCTTTCCATGATGAACCTGCATAAACATGCTTTAATTGAACAAAGCACACTAATTTTTTTATTATTATTTAAGAGGAATCCCTATTTTTTCTTTCCTTTTTTTTTCTTCTTTTTTATTTTTTTTTAGTTACTCTGCATTTAATGAAATAGGCTGAAAAAACACAGCCATCATTAGTACTAAGAGGTGTGAGTACTAAACAGCCACTCATTGCATTATGCGATATGAGCTTTCCACAGTGCTATAGTATTTCCAGTTCAAATTCATTCCGACTTAAGTTTGGAATGCCTAAAGTTAAATGTGTGACTGGGGTTGTCACAGAACAAGATAACAAGGCTCAAAGATGCCCTTTCTCCTACTCTTTAGTTTAGGACCCAGTACCTTTTTTGTCTTTTGAAACTTGACATAAGGGAAGCAGATTTTGCTGCTGTTTTTGTTCTTTCCAGAAGACTGATAAATATCAGTGCAAAAGAGCTGTTATTTCGTACATTGAAATGCACAATTGAAAAATGCAGTCTTTCGTTACAGAGAAGGTAGGGATTTTTAATAGAGCATTTTTACCAGTGGTGTTGATAGAAGAAAAAAAGAGGTAAAACAAAAAATACACTTGTTTGTGTTTCTGGAGTCTGGTAAACATCATACTGTTTATACGGTTCTTTCAATTTTTAGTGACCTTTACCTGAAAACTTTTTATAAAAAAATGAATATTTTTCTGCACTCTTTTGCCTTTCTTTTTAATTTTTTTTTTTTTTAATAAAGGGGGCTTCTAGTAATTAGCTGGATTTACAACAAATGGCACACAGCCTGTTAGCTCTGCATGTGTGCTGTATCTTTGGTGTTTACCCTATTATATTGCAATTTAAGTATGTCATAAAGTTTTATCAGTGAACACTTAGAAATAAACTGGAATGCAGAAATATTGGCCATGAAATATTAAGAGAATGCAGTAGCAGTATGTATGACTTCTTTATTGTGATAATTGCATCAGTTGTGAAAATTGTAATGGGATTACGATATTGCTCATTTATATTTTGTGATGGTTGGGTATTTTTAGCAAATGAGTTGTCAGCAGAAAGGCTTCATTAGACCCATCAGGGTATCTGCCCATGAATAACGAATCCCAAACTGTACTGACAGTTTCCTTGAGCCAAAATGATGGAGCACCTCTGACAAAAGCCATATTGTGCTCCCCATGTGAGAAGTGTGAAGAACAAAAGAGGCAGTTTGTTCTTAATTTGGTCAGGTTAATATTGACACAGTTAGCTTAGCAGAGTCAGAAGTGGGTGTAATGTACACTTGTAGTGATCACTTGGGTAATTGGCTGTTGATTTCATGAATCAGTGTTGCAAGAGATAGAGAAGTTACAGATTCTCTTCAGATATTTCTTTGATATTTTGCCTTTTTTAAAGGATCATCCATGTTTATAGTTACGTTGTCTGTTAAAAAGAAATTCTTGAGAATCAAGAAGGAAAATAGTGTTTCAGAGAAAGAAATTTCCCAGCAGTATTGAACTTATATAAAATGGTATTTCTCAACAAAAGTACATAATTGCTAAACAGGTCATGTTCAAAAATCCTTCAAAAGTCTTTCTCATTCTGCTTGCCTAAATGATACGAAAAATATTTGTAAATTTCAGAATCTTCATCATATTGCTATGTTACAGCAGAAACTATATGCATTCGACAAAAGCACCATTTTATTACATGTTATGACACTAAATTACTTCAGTAGTTCTGCTGTTAACTATGCAAAATCTATGTACTACTAGATTCTGTTTATTTCAGGTACATACATTTCAAGTATGCTAACAATTTTTTTGTTTATAAGTTATGTAGAGGGCATTATAACAACTAATAATGTTTACATACACAGTTTATCTGATGTATACTATGTAAATATTAATTAATACTTAAGCCAGCACATTTTAGTAAAAGAAAAGGAGTGTATAAATTGACCAATTAACTGACCTTTGTCTTTGTTTAGCTATGTCAGTATATCTCCTGCTATTCTAATTCATCAACAGCATATTTTAAATGCATGTAATTAGTTCGGGATGTACTAGCTTAACTGTTGAAATTATTTGCATTTTTTCATTTCTGAAGGAAAATTTTCATTTTCTGTAAGCATTTATACGTTTATACATTCTACTTGTTAATTTAGGTTACCAAGTTCATGGGTGAGTCCATATATCTATCATGTCTTTCAATGTATGGCCTTTGGTAGTTTTTAAGACTTGTTTTCAGCTGTCATTATTTACTTGAGTGTTTGAATGCCTGTGACGGAAGTATCTGAATTTTGTTGCTAGTACTAGTTTAAAATAAAATAATTTAGGGTTGTGTAGGTGAGTTATCAGGAATTTTCAGATGGTTTTGAATCTGCTATAGTTCAGATTTTTTATTTGAATAGATTTTAATTGTTCCAGCTGCAGGCAGGAATGGGATAATTGAAGTGACTTTTTCATGCTCAAGGACATTTTGGAACTGTTTCTAATCTACCAAATTCTTGTGTCTTGAGAAGATTTTACTGGTTTGGATATTGAAAGCTTTTCAAGAATAATTCCTTACCATAACCCTCTATTCAGATTTCACGTATGAGTGTGTAACTCATAAACCGGCAGCTGACTGTGCATTAATCTGTGCGAATTACACATAAACCTCATTTTTAGGCACTATGCAAACATTAAAGGGAAACTTCATCTCTAGTTGCAGAAAGGAATCTACTTCCAAAGCATTTGACAAACAAGAGAATTTTTTTAAAAGTTTAACTTAGAGAAAGGGTGATGCATTTTGTGGACACATTTGAGTAGATTAATAAATAGTGTTTATATATTTGTAACCAAAACAGTAATTTATTAGGTAGGAGACCGATGCAGGGGAATAACATTCCAGTCTGCACATACAGTTGGGCTGTGTTCATGATGAACTGCTGTTTATTCAAGGCCAGTGTAGCTTGGCAGCATCAAAAGAAGTCTTGACTAGAAGATGACAAAAACTTATTTTAATACAAACAGCAGAAGGAGGAGAAAATGAAATTTGTATGTCTTTGTTGACCAGTAGTTATCAGAAGTGAGAGCAGAAAAAAGACATTTATACTTTGTGCATTATGTTCCCAGTTTGAGAAAGGTGGATGTGTGGTTTATGTTTCAAGTTCTACATAACTGGGCTAGTCCAAGCATTCATGAGAATAGGAAACATGAAAGTTTACCTCCTGTGTATTTGGTGTGGGGTGTTTGTGAAAGAAGGCAACTTTTTTGATAAAAGGAGTATAAAAATACTTTGCCTCAGTTCTTACTTTTGTGTGTGTGTGTGTGTGTGTGTGTGTGTGTGTGTGTGTGTTTTTGAGATTTGCATAATTCAAAGAGCAGGAACAAGGGGATCTGTAGGAGCAATCTGTGGTAATTGTTTGTTACAAAAGGGTAACAACATCATCATGGATACATGAAGGACTGCAAAATTAAATTAGCTTGTGGATTTTGCTTCTCAATACTAATATTTTAACATTTATTTTTTTAGATTAAATATTGGAATGACAAATTTCATAAAGTATTTCTTTTTCTAACAAAAATTCGTGATTTATTCAAGAAATAGCAATAGACCAGTATCACAGAATCACAGCATTGTTAGGGTTGGAAAGGACCTCTGGAGATCATCCAGTCCAAGTCCCCTGCCAAAGCAGGGTCCCCGAGAGCAGGTCACGCAGGAACACGTGCAGGAGGGTTTTAAATGTCTCCAGAGAGGGAGACTCCACAGCCTCCCCAGGCAGCTGTTCCAGTGCTCTGCCACCCCCAGTATAAAGAAATTCTTCCTCTTGTTGAGGTGAAACTTCCCATGTTTTAGTTTATGGCCATTGCTCCTTGTCTTGTTTCGGGGCACCCCTGAAAAGAGTCTGTCACCATCCATCCTCCTGCCATCCACCTTTGAGATATTCCTATGTATTGGTGAGATTCCCTTTCTGTCTTCTCTCTCCAGACTAAACAGTCACAGCTTCCAAAGTCTCTCCTCATGAGAAAGAAGCTCCAGACCCCTGATCATCCTTGTGGCCCTCCACTGCACCCTCTCCAGTAGCTCCTTGTCTCCCTTGTGCTGAGGAGCCCAGAACTGGACACAGCACTCCAGGTGCGGCCTCACTGGGGCTGAGTAGAGGAGGAGGATCATCTCCCTCGACCTGCTGGCCACAGGGGCACTGATGGCTCAGGACAGCTTGTGATCCACCAGGAGTCCCAGGTCCTTTTCCACAGAGCTGCTCTGTAGGAGGTCAGCCCCAGCCTGTGCTGGCACTTGGGGCTGTTCCTCCCCAGGTGCAGGACCTGGCACTTGCCCTTGTTGAGCCTCACCAGATTTCTCTCTGCCCAACCCTCCAGCTGATCAAGGTCCCATTGAATGGCAGCAGAGCTTTCAGGTGGATCAGCCACTGCCCCCAGTTTAGTGTCACCAGGAAACCTGCTGAGGGTGCATCCCTTCCTCCAGGTCACTGACAACTAAGTTGAGTAAGAAAGTTGAGTAAGATTGGTCCCAATATTGATCCCTTGGGAATACCACTGTCTGCAGGCCTCCTGCTGGACTCTGCTGCACAGATCATGACCCTCTGAGCTCTGCCTTCAGCCAGTTCCTGATCCACCTCACTGTCCATTCCTCTAACCCACTTTTCCAGAGCTTACCTATAAGGATGCTATGGGAGACAGCATCAAAAGCCTTGCTGAAGCTGAGGTGGGCAACATCCACTGCTCTCCCCTCATTGACCCATCCTTCTATGCCATCATAGAAGTCTATCAGATTGGTCTAATCTGATTTGCCTTTAGTGAATCCATCCTTACTACTCCTATGTTCCTGATGACCTTGTCTTCTATATGCTTTTTGATGATCTCCAGAATGATCTGTTCCATCACCTTTCCAGGAACTGAGGTGAGGCCGGCTGGCTGGTAGTTTCCCAGGTCTCCTTGTCATTTTTGAAGACAGGAGTGACATTTGCCTTCCTTGAATCAACAGGCAATTCACCCATTCTCCATGATTTTTCAAAGATGATGGAAAGCAGCAGATCAGCAACATCTGGTGGCTCTCTGAGCACCTGTGGGTGGATCCCATGGATTTAAGGTGTTAAGTCTGCCTAGCTGCTCTCTAACCCAACCCTCGACAGCCAAGGGGAAGCCTTCCTTTCTCCAGCCTTCCTCTCTTAATGCTGAGGTCTGGGAGTCATGAGGGCTGGTCTCAACAGTAAAGACAAGCACAGAAGGCGTTCAGTAATTTTACCTTCTCTCTGTGTCTTCCATCACCAGAACACCTATCTGATTCTGCAGTGGCCCTGCATTTTCCATAATCTTTATTTTGCTGCTGATAAAATCATAGAAGCCCTTCTTGCTGTCCTTGATATCCCTTGCCAGACTCAGTTGCAAGTGGGTCTTGGCCTTCCTCGTTGTATCCCTGCAACTCAATGTTCCTACAGTCCTTCTGTGTGGCCTGTCCCTTCTTCCACGTTGCATGTATTTCTTTCTTGAGTTTGAGTTTTACTGGAAGTTCCATGCTCATCTATGCAGGTCTCCTACTCCCTTTGCTCAACTTCTTTATCATGGGTATACGCTAGAGCTTGCAGTGCTTTTAATCAATGTTGCAAAAGCAGGTAGCAGGAACAAGTAAGAATTATGTATCACCAGCAGATTAGGAAGGCAAAACCTGCATTTAGTATTCTTGTTTTCTTCCATTACTATGCTATGGGACTGGTTCTTGATTTTTATTAGGTACACGGTTGTTTTGACAAGTGAAATGGGAGTTTCTTGCTTCTTAGACCTGCTGATGCTTTTTAACATTTTCAGGTATTTTTACAACATATTTGGATGAAAAGAGCCAGAATACAACATATTTGGATGAAAAGAGCCAGAAAAGTTGCTGACATTTCTTTTAATTTTTTTATGTTTTTCAGGACTGCATATTACACAGGAGTCTCATTGGTAATCTTAAAGCATTCATAGATAAATATGGGTTCGATGTACTTGTCATTTTGGCCAACTGCCTGTCAGATGAGAAGCAAGCAAAACAACAAATAGCAGTATACTCGGAAAATGCAGAGCTAGGCAATCAAGTAAGTACCTCGAAAAAGAATCAGATGTTTTTCCTGGAAAAAAAATGTTGAGGTTTTTTTAAGTAGTCTATATCAAGATGTTGGTTAATTAAGTGAGGTCAAAATGTAGCAACAGTTGACCAGCAATTGAGCAGCTATTTGAAATGGCTGCATTACTTATTTATATGGTAGGAGAATGAAAGATTATGGTATTTATTATTGCCTCAGACCAAGTTAGTAGGAAAAGAGGAGAGATATAAGAAATACTGAAAGAGGCAAGAGTTTTCAATTCAGTTGAAATGTTTTTTTTCCCCAGTTTTGACTTGGGTTTGTACTGTGAGTTACACAAATGTGTCTTTGGCAATGAGTGATAAGCAAACACCTCATAAGTGGCAGTGACCAGAACTCCTATATGTATATGTTAATCCTAAAGAATTCAAGCTCTGAAATCAAAACAAATTATTATTATTGTGTACATTTGTCCAGAGCTAGGTTCTTTCCATTTTTTAAAACTATATTTATCCCCAGATGGAAGAGACTATCTCAGTGGCAACTTTCTGAACCTTTTTCTCAGTCTTGAAAACTTATGATTTTTGGGAGGCTAAGTGACTCCATGGTTTTCAAGGCCAATATAAATGCATTTATTTATTTTATTAATATAATTACCCCATTCTAGAAGTACATTCCTAAATTAATTACATAAATTTTACTCAGATTTCTTAAGGAAACAACCAAACATTTTTTTTGGATTTTCTTACAAGAAGTGTACTGAAAAGTCAAATGGTTTTCTGACCAATCATATAACAAATATTTTGTCTTGATCCTCTTTTGTAATACATCCTCTTTTGTAATACATCATCTATTTGGGGATTGTAATAAGGATGCTGCAGTGCAATGGCCAAGCAGTAGGTTAATAGGAAGAGACAGGTATGGCTGTATTACATGATGAAATAGTCAATATGTGCCTTATGTCCATGACTGCAGTGACTTCTGAAATATCCCATTTTTCAACAGATCTGCTGTGAATTAGAAGAATGTCAGAATCCTTGTTTGGAGCTGGATCCTCTAGAATGTGAATGTGACCAAATTCTCGTTTATCATCAAGAAAATTCTTCAGTGACCTGTGATCAAATTTTTCTTCTAATTAAGGAAGTTATAAATAGAAGGCAACCAGAAATGGTATCAAACAGTAGAACTTCTTCTACTGAAGCTGTTGCTGGAAGTGCTCCACTCTCACAAGGATCTTCTGGTATTATGGAGTTATATGGTTCTGATGTAGAACCACAGCCCAGTTCTGCCAATTTTATAGAAAATCCTCAAGACCTAAATGGGTCTATGCAAGCCCACATTGATGTTAATGTAGACCTTGTGAGTCCAGACAGTGGCTTGGCCACCATTAGAAGCAGCCGGTCTTCCAAGGAGAGTTCCGTTTTTCTTAGTGATGATAGCCCTGTTGCAGAAGGTGCTTCTTCACATCACAGTCTTCTGCCTGGCTTTGATTCCTACAGCCCTATTCCTGAAGGAGCAATAGCTGAAGAGCAAAAGTCTCAGTCAGGAAGCAATAGTGATAACTTTGATCTTTTCAATTTTGATCTAGCACCCATGGTTACAGCTCCATCTGAGTCATCTTCTCGTTCTGTTGATTGTTCCCCAGCAGATGACTATTTTCTCAATAGTGATTCATCAGAAGGGCATCAGCTCACTCTGAAGAAAAAACTTGATGAGATAAACCTATTAGAAAATGATACAGTAAAGTATTCAGCTGACTTACTTGCGACAAAAATTGAGGAAGACAGTCTGGCTGAATTTGATGAGAATCCAGGAGAACTGTGTGAGAAAACTTCAAGTTTGATTGATTTAGTTGAAGGTGATTCTTCTTCACCAGAAGTGTTGAAATCTGCTGATTCAAGAATTCCACCAACTCCTATGAATAGTCTTGTAGATACTTCACCATTGGATAATGGGCAGCCTTTAATTTTCTCACAAGATGTCATAAAAAAAATTAATGAAATAGATGGAACAAATTACTCTCCGTCTCATGTTAGATATGGGAGCTGGTGGGATGGCTTTGACCTAGATTCCAGAAATGCTGATGCGTGGAGTTCAAGTGAACAGGAATCTGTATTTCAGAGTCCTGTCTTATGGAAAGATTCTAAAGAAAGTCCTTTACTACGAGAACATAGTGATAGAAGAGCCTCAGATTCTGTGTTCCTCCAAAAACAGCCAAAGCAAATGGAATATATGAAAGCAGGTCTATGGGATAATCAGTTTAAAGAAAATAATTGGAACCGTGAGAATCAAGAGAAAAACAGTGAACATCCATTTTTGCCAACTGCTTCCTTAGATGAGACAAAGCAAGAAGCGGAGAGCTTTACAGACCTGTGGAACGTCAGCCAACCAACACCTGTGATGTCAGATGCATGGTGTAGTGGTGAAGGAAAAGGTAGCCAGCTAGCTGGAGACTCTTACAAAATCTGGAACGAGTTTGATGAAGGAAATGCTAGTAAATCCTCAGAAAATGTATGGAGCATGCCCAAACTAGATAGTGAGTTAAAATCAGTGAATATTCCTGAGGAATGGTCTGTATCAAAAACTGGTTTATCAGATTCTTCAGAAATCACAATGGACAATGAAATTGAAAATCCAGAAGTGTGGGATAAAGGAAGGTATTATTCAATAGAAGACCATGGAAAATCTGAAAATACAACTTTTGTTTTCAACAGTATGCAAAATAATTCCAGGCTGAACACAGGGGAAAAAACTCTGTTTGGTGATCCTAAACATAGACCAAAACAATATAAAAATACAGATACCTGGAATATGTGTGATAAAAACATCAGAAAAGAAGTAACCGAAGTAGTGGTGCCATGGGAGGATACTTTCTTATATAAAAACTCGGATCTTAGTTCCTCGAATATAGTGGAAGATTTAGTTGTTTCTCCACCAGACACCAATTATTCAACATCTGATTCGTATATATCACCTACATATATGGAAGATGAAAGAGAAAATGATGACAAGGATTTTGAAGAAGAAATAGTTACTGGTAAATTCATGAACACAAACTTGGCTGAGTCAGAAGTACTTGAGAAATCAAGTAAGGAACCATTATCTCCTAAAAATGTACCTTTTTCAAATACTAGAAATACAGATACCTGGAACACTCCCCTAAATAACATCACCCAGTTACAAGAAAGAAATTCTGAAATTCCAGTTCTTTCCACTTCTGCTAAACCTTGCCTTAATTCAGAACAAACAGCTGATCTATGTTTTTCAACTGAAACATGTAGCAGTGAAAATAACTTTCCTGTATCTGAAAGCAGAAGAGTAATACTGCCATATAATCAAACAATGAATGACTTATCACCGTCACAGAATGAATTAAATACTAGACAGAGAGTAACTGACAAGGCAGAAGCCGTGGGCAGTATTCCTGTAGAAGACACAAACACCCCTACACCAACTTCAGAAAATGAGAACGGTTTGGATCTGAAAATATGTGACTTAGAGAGTGAGATACTTAGTAAGAATAAAGCACAAAACACTGCTGGTATTGATGAAGAGCTGGGTATTCAGGATTCAGTGCACCAGCTGGACTCGTGTGGTTTACAGAGTGAGCAGGGTTGTGAGGAAGGCTGGGATAATGCCACTGTCATCTCTAAGGAAGGAGAAGAATGTAAGAGAACACATGTGGCAAGTGGGCAGCAGATGATTAATGACATTTGTAACAAAGCAGTGCAAGAGGGCAATGAATCTTCAGGTAAAACAGATTTGGAAGAAAATGAGCCAACAACTGAAGTTACCACCTCCCCAGAAAAACTGAGAAATAGTGTTGGTTTGGAAATATTAATCACAGAGAATGTGTTATTTTCCAATCAAAGCAATCCACTTAGTCAGGAAGAGAGAAAAGATGTCTTGCAGAACAGTTTAGAATCTTCAAGTATTTCTGAAGGAGGCAGAGATTATGAATTTTTTGATGACCCCTTACCACAAAATTACAATTCTAGTAAAATGTCACAGCTGCTATCTGAGGGAGCTGGAAAAGAGGCTACAGTGACAGAGGATGCAGCAAGTCCCAAGATGGAAAGTATGTCTGAAAGTTCTGATAAGGGTAGTGCTAATCCTGAAAATAATTCTTCTAAAATACCTGGAATCTTAGGTGTCTGGAATGACTCTGGAAAGAATGGTTGTGGCCAAGCCATTTCAATTCCTTTGATGGATAAACCCCAAGAATCTCTGGGAGAAGGGCAAGAATGCTTACGTGAAGTGACTCCTAACCATCCAAACATTTGTAATTCTGATTTACTATCTTTTAAAAATAGCTTAGAAATGATGAGGACCAATGAAAATTCTTTCACAGATGAATTTAAGAAAAATCCTTCTGGATTTGTTAGTATTCCTGATATTACACATATATCTGTGGTGGAAAATTCATTTTCACTTGAAATAGCTTCTGGGGGAAACGAAAACTCTGAAGATGTAGAACCTGCTACTGATCTTTGTGGAGAGCCATTTGCAGTGCTTAATAACAATTTTCCTCAAACTGCTTGGGATTCACAGCCATGTGAAGATTTGCAGTCTCCTGGAACAAGTCCTGAGGCAAGTGAAGTCCTTGAAATAGCAAATACCACAAGCAGCCTTTCAAAAGATATACAGATCAAAAGCTATTTGGAAGAAGATAATATGTGGAGTAATTCAATAAATTATTATACACACTCAAGTGGAACAAGTCCTGACTTAAGTGATATATCTGTGAATGTGTGGGGAGACCTTCCAGTTGCTAGTCATCATGAAAGAAGCAGGGATGTGTGGGAGATGAAAAATAATAAAAATCTTGTGGATTCTTTTAAAAAGCAGGAATTTGGGAGTGAATATGAAGAAGGATTTGAAACAAGCGGCAAAGAGAACAAAGTTCCTAAAAGCTTAGATTTTTGGAATGCCCATGTAGATGACGATACTGTATCTTCTTTATCCAGTCCTGACATAAATGAGGATTCAGAGAATTCAGAGGCATGTCCAGAAGTGATTAATGAAGATTCAGTGTGTGAAAACAAACAGCACAAAGGAGCTGAAAATGGAGAGGATTATGATCAGTCCAATGCAACAAGTCCTGAAGCTAATGAAGACAGTTCAGGTGCAAAAACTAAGGTGGGAGAGAAGGTCCTAATAAGCACCTTCAATGAAAATTCTGAAACAATTGAAGCCAAAAAGGTATTGCAGGAGGGTGGGACTGTTGGCTCCATTGATCATAGTAAGACTACTCAGTCTACTACAGGCCACCGTGAAACACTTGACAAAATACCAGATAGTGGGGAGGACTCATATTTGTATCAAATGAATGAAGATCCTGCATTGACTTCTGCTACTGGTGATAAAGAAGAGCATTCTTCTAAAACTGTAGATAGGTGGAGTATGTCACTGGAAGCTGATTCAAGAACTAATCCAAAATCCATAGTAAGAACATCTGATTTTTTAGATAACAGTTCAGAATGGCGGAGTTCACAACCTTGTGAAGAAAAGCAATTGGAAGATCAGTATTCTGTTTCAAGGCACTCTGTAACAAATCAGGTAGGAAATAGTAATGAGTACTCCTGTGGCTCCCCTTCACAAGATGAAGAACTAACAGAAGCACATTTCACAGATACAGGTAATGATGAAAATCCACCTGCCCCCCTGTACTCTGATGAAAAAGAAAATGAAAAACTAGTACATTCTGTCAATAGTCCTAATGCTCAGATAAATGAAGACACGTCACAGTTCAGTCAATTTGATTCATTTACACTGGATAAAGAAGAAAGGGATTTGATAGAGCAGTTGTTTTCTACAGATGAGGAAAATCAACTGGGTCCACAGAACTCTTTTTCAGATGAGGAACAAGCTATACCAAATACAGCAGTTGAAGCAATCACTGTACTGGATCTATCAAAAGACAATGAGGGAAATGTAAGTCTCACTTCTCAAGGACAGCAGGATGACACCTGTGAAAGAGTAGAAGTGCTCAGCTCCATGCCAGGTGCTTTCACTGTAGGAGACTTACCTTTTGAAGTGTCAGAAAAGTCAAGTCCAGAACGGAATATATTAGTTCCCCAAACTGCACTTATTCCAGATATTTTACAGGATAACACACAAGGAAGTAATCAGTTTTCAGCGGAACCTGACCTGTGGACTAATGCTGAGGAGATTGTCACTTTGAAATCAGATGGTGAGAATCCTGATATTTTAAGTCACTGGGACCAAGACAATGGTTCAGAGTCATCAAGCAGTCCTGATGTGTGCCAGGAATATGGAGCTAAGAATGCCTCCATCTCATCTTCTCAGATTGCAGTGGAGCTTGAAGACAGACAACCAATTAATCCAAGATCAAATGTGAATAAAGAGGCAGATTTTGATTCAAAGTGTCAGTTAGTAATGCAGAATGAGATGCACTCTGATAATGGTAGCCCCCAGGACTATGAACCAGTAAAGACCAGTGAATTCTATCAGCTTATCTCTTCTAATCCTCAGGAGCCTCCTGAATTTGCAATTCCAGAAGAATACAGTATAGAAAATAAGTTTGGGTTTGACCCTGTTGAGTCAACTGAAATTGCCAGTGAAGTTATAAAAGTGACATCCTTGGATGTGAAAGACATGTTCCATGGAAGTTTCACTAATGCAAGCCATCAAGGAGCACCAACTGATACAGCTCAAATAGCGACCTCTCAAATACATTTGCTTCCCATGGATTTCAATCAACCTGCTAGGGAAGAACAAAGCTGTGCCTTGGGTGAAGTTGTAAAATACTCTGATACTGACCATACAGCAATAACTGATGTTGAGCTAGATAGGTCAGAAGAATGTATGGATGACTCTGACACAGGGATAGGACATAATATCAGGGACACCTCAGCCACTAATGTCCTGGCAGGCACATGTGGTGGAATGAACATACTGACACTGCTAGGCAGTGAGGCAGCAGAAGGGAAATCAAAGGATGAATGGACACTCTTTCCCAAATCCTTTCTACCTGGTGGTAATGAAGGTGATGAATCTGATTCAAATAATCAACTGTTTGATGACACAGCAAAGGAGTGTGAATCTGTAATTGAAAATTATGTTCCTGTGTTTAAGGAAATACCCAACGACCAATCACCAATGGTATGTACTCCACCATCCTCTGCATCTTTTGATGCTGAACCCTCTGGCGGCAGAGAGTATGCAAACAGTGAGCTCTTGTTACAGCAGCCATTTTATGACAGTGTTTCTTTGGAAAAACAATTGCCACTGCTGGCTCCTCTGGAAGGTGCAGTGACTGAAGATAAGGTGTCTGAGACATCCACAGAATGTCTTGAGGAAAATGTCACCTCAGTACCGTTGCTCTCCATGACTGAAGTAACTCCCCCAGATCCTGATTTCTTCACAGGAAAATCTGAAACAGAAACAACTGATCCTGACTCACCACCAGGTGGAGATAGAAGATCATGTGATGGTAAGAAAGTCTGCTTTCCAGGGCAAATACATAAGGCAGAGAAAGGAGGAGGTGAAGCCTATGAGGAGGAGGCTTTGAGTGAAGTGTGGCATTTGTGTGTCTCCCCAGTGTACAGAACGTTTATTGTGGAAAGAGCTCTTGTGTCATTCTCTCAGGTGATGCCTTGAGAGGCTACCTGGAGCAGAGGTTAGACAGAGTTAAAGGAATAAAGTAGGTATTTATTAAAAGGCCTTACAAGGATACATCTTGGGTAGTACAAGAGCCCAGCCATGGCTCCACCCAAGAGGGACCCAAGATGGACAACTAGTCATGAGTTTTCACACTTGTATAAGTTTTGGTCCTTTTACATATTGGGGTTAATTGTCCAATTACAGCTTCAGATTATGAAGTCACATCCTCCCAGACTGCTCTCCTCAATTTGCTGTTGTTGACACTTTCTGGGCCTGAGGCTGTAATGATGTAATATCCTTGGTTCTCAAGCTGGAAAAGGATTGTTTTGTGTGACTAAACTGTGAGGAGAACTTGCTAACACTTTATATGAAGTTCAGAGCTGTATACTAATGCAGTACAGAATCTGGAAAATATGAAGGCTAACACTTAAGGCATCACAGACAGATATAAAGCTTTTAAACAGTGGAGTTGTAATATAATTTCTGTTGTTTGTCCAGGGCCTAGCCTACGGGACACTGAATTGTTTGTGCCTTGGGGATTATTGCCGTGTTAATGTATAACCTTTAACAATAATGATGATGTGATGATGTTATAAAATTCAAGTACACATTAACAGAGCCAAGCAAACTGAAAAGAATTTTATCTCACAGTACTGATTAAAGCATACTATGGTGACTAAATCAGTAATTCAGAAATTAAAAAGAGTTTCTATTTGCCTGGTCTTTCAGAAGCTGGCACTGATTCCCTACTTTGTAGGGAGGAGAAGCTGAGAAATTCCCATAAGAGCTCTGAACTGGAAAGTACAAACAGTAAAGAAGATGTGAGGATGCCGGTGCTCCCAGCTTCACTGGAGATGGATTGCATCCTTGTTACCGAGGAAGAAAATACACCTGCAACAAATGATACCCTTGAAAGAAGCAAAATTAATTTTGCATTTCAAGAATCCCATGAAAGCTTTTCTCCAGGCTCCTTGGATGCCTTTCAGGTAATATCCATTTCAAATGAAAGCAAAGACCATCTTGTTTGTGGGACTGGATGGGACGCTGTTCACTTAGAAGAGAAAAATTCTTCTGCTGTGCCTCAAAAGCTGGATGGTGAAAGGAAAACAGACGAAAGCTGTGGGCAAGACGAGGGTTGGATTATATTGGGACAAAATGAAGTAAATGACATATCACCTGAAGAAATTTCTGCCAAGACAGAAATGCCAAAATCAGGGTCTGGACATCCTGATGGAGAACTGGCATCTTTTGTAGCGCAGGAATTGATTTGTGACACTTGGAGAGAATTTCAGGCAGAAACTCCCCTTGAGAAATCTTTTGAACATGAAAGCTGTTCTCCTTCAGATGGCCTGGCTGCTGAGAATGTGAGTGTGGGCATTGCAGGAACATCAGAGTTGCAGGTGGTTGGTGGTAGTACATTGGAAGCAAATTCTCGACAGAGGCTTGGGAATAATGTAGCAACAGAACAAGAAGTGAAGAAGGAAACGGCTCTTCTCAACAGTGACAAAGAATTTAATCAAAAATCAGGGTAAGTAAAAATCAACCTATTTTCTTTCAAAAGTCTTCTGTTCCTTTGTTATTTATGTTATTGAGGTGTGTGCCATTATGAATGGATGACAAGACTTTCAAGTCTGAAGTATGCAAAGTATTATTTAACTATCAATGTATTTCTTCCTTTTTGTAAACCGATTGTTGGTTCTTCGTTGCTTGATATGAGCCACATTAGGGTTGTTTTGCAATTGATGTGAAGGTTGCTTTCTTGCAGGAGTAAATCTGTCTTCGTTCTGTGAAGTCCCACTGATTGTACTACTTACCTTTAAATCTGAAACAGATATGGCCCAAGCCAGGTACTGATGATGTTGCCAGTATATGATGAGATTGGAGGCATCAAAGTGAAGTACTGTCTCTGCCCAATGCAGAACTGCTGAGAAGAAAGACAGAAGAAGTCAAGGCCCAGAGTCAGAAAAATGTGCTGCTTGTAGAGGAAAGAAAAGTATGAAGGAAAGTCGTGGTCTTTGTGATTATTTTCAAGCTCTAGTCAGATCAGAGGAGCATTTATGACTGTTGGTATTGAACTGGCGATTGAAGCAGATTGAGTGAGTACATGTGGACCTGGTTTTGGGTGGACATGCAGTCTCTGTGCTGGCAGTATTCCTCCTGCCAAGTGAGTCTCTGCTGTGTCATCAGATGGAGTGAGGGGTGACCCTCCTGACTACATGTACTGCAGTGTATTGGAGAGGGTGCTTCTGTTGATGACCTCTCTTCCTTTGCAAACCTGCCATCAAGCAAGAGGAAAGTCTTCGTAAGTGTTAGCAGAAGATAAGTACTCATCAGACCTGTAGAACCTGAAATAAACCAAATATCGAGTGCTTGACCTTGAAACTAGCCAAAGTATGGTGGGTTGGCACAGCATTTTTGTCGCGCTCAATCCTCTAAGCTTCTAAATTCCATTCCAGAAGGAAAAGTAGAAATTCTGAAATTTCCTATAAAAGAGAAATCTGGGAGAAGCCAACCAAGCAAAATTTCCAAGCAGCTGTTTTGTGTCCATGTTGCTGTGTGGAGGGGTGGCTTAGGATCTGCAAATCTAGGAAAGCTAGATGTCCTTTGACTTGGAGGTGCTTTGTTTGTTAGCCCTGGAAGCCATTTTCTGGTATTACTTCTGCAGG
This sequence comes from Motacilla alba alba, assembly GCF_015832195.1. Taxonomy (NCBI): domain Eukaryota; kingdom Metazoa; phylum Chordata; class Aves; order Passeriformes; family Motacillidae; genus Motacilla; species Motacilla alba. Next base: position 53,741,037 of record NC_052046.1, read on the forward strand.
GTTTCACTGGGAGTTCACTAATTTCAATTAGTAAAGATGCTTTTTTGATAAACCATGCATTTCTAGTAAAAAATCTTAGAATCATGAAATGCCGCCAGTTCTGCTCACAGCCAGTAATGACTGGGACAGGAAACAGGAAGAGTTGTTTAGAGGTGCTGGCTAGTTGCACACTTGCAAATCTGACATGAAGAAATCATCTGTTATTTCCTCTGTCTCCCATAAAGTATTTTAAATTAAAACCAGGCGGATGCTGTCCCAGTCTAAGTCACACTGATTAATTACATGCAGGCAGCATCCTAGGGATTTGACTTGTCATACTTAACATTCCCATGATGTAGAGAGGAAAGCTCTAGGTATCTGATTGAGAGTGATTTGTAAGTAAACCAGCACATTTTCGACTTGACATAACTTTGATGCAATAAGACTCTTAGTTAGACATCTCAGGAATAAAATCTGATTTTTGGACTTAGACTGGTGCTAGAAAAAACATTTCTATGCTGTGGATTTATAGGGGTGGGTTAACATCTTATTGCTATAAATTGTTATATCCTTTTGAGAAGAGCTCTGCTGTTTTTTAGGAACTTTGGCAAATCCTGAGGTGCTTCTCAACCATAGCTCAAATTGGAATTTTGTATGCGGTACATTCATTATTCTTAGAACTTACTGTATTTGCTTAGAGTAATTCCCACATTAAAATCCAAAACTGGACCATGTCAATGCTCTTGTGTTTTCACTAAAAATTTAAATGCATGATGGAATATGGTACATCCTGCAAAAAAAAAAAGATAAAATAATTCTTGATATAGAATATATATGATCACTATAGCGTCTAGCTTAGTCTTTTTTCTTATCTTACTTAGAAGTTCTTTAATACTGAATGCCTTTTTAGTCAATAGCAGTGCCTATTTCTGTCCTTTACACTACTAATACTGATGCCCAGAGAAGCAAAATAAGGAACTTATTCTGCTTCCACATTAACAATTAATTGTGGGAGCATGGAACCAGTAAAATCTACTTTGCTTTGGGTTTAAGTTTTCTTGTTAGATTTTTTCATGGTAAGTTGTAAACTTTAATGGACGTTTCTTCCAGCATTAATTTTATTAAAAGTAATTAATCCTCTTCTGTTAGGGTTTTGTGTGTAATAGAGGTTGCTTTTGCGGTGTAGTTTCCCCCTCAGTTTCCCCTCTCCTTGGTAGTTCATATTCAATAAGCTTGTAGTAAGCTTCTATCTTTGGTCAGTTAAGTAAAGACTTGAGACTTATAGGAGAGCAGACATATGCATCTCTGTGCATGGCCACAGCATGATCACAGAGGCCTTGATTCCTTTGAAACCAAAGCTAACACACAAAAAAAATTACTATGATGAAACACATACAGGAATCATTGTTTCTAGATGATATGCCCATTCAATGAAAGCTCCTACATAAAGAGCTGAAAAACTAGCAACTGACATGGTAGAAGTGTGTAATTAGAGATGTTTTCTTAATGTATTTAATTGACAGTTTTGAAACCAGAAGTTCCTCCTTAAAATATAACTCAGTATGCAGCTTTTGACCTTTTTAGACTGAAATTAACTGCCCTTCATGGCCAGTGAAGTTTGAAATAATGTGATGCACCAGAGCTGCCAGCCTATGGGAGGTTAGTGAAGAAACACTGGTGTCATCATGTAAGAGAAGAAACGAAGACTTTTCTGATTGTTGCAGTACAGTTTCAAGAAGGCACCTGATGGTGCTAGTCGTCAGGCTCTGAGTCTGCCAGAGATTTACATCAAAGCAGGCTGTAAAGAAACTCTTTAGTATGAGAGTGGTGAGGCACTGGAACAGGTTGCCCGGAATAGCTGTGAATGCTCCATCCTTGGAAGTGTGCAGAGCCAGACTGGATGGGGCACTGAGCAACCTGATGTAGTGGTAAATGTCCCTTCCCCAGTCAAGTGGGTAGGAACCAGGTGATCTTTGAGGTCCCTTCCAACACAAATCATTCTGTGGTTCTGTCATCTTAGAAAAATAAACAAACGTATCATTTGTATTCACTCTCAAACCTAGCCAATGAACAGCTGAGTTAGTTTATGAAGGCACTTACTTAGTAACTGTCTTGTAATCCCTTTTATATCCATATGCCCTTGTTTAAGAAAAAAAAAGAAGTTTAGACTTGTACTGTGCTGAAGTAGTAGTACTGTGCTTTCATCCAGCAGATGTCTGCCACTTCTTCTAATAAAATTGCCTGTTACGCAGAAGAGATGTTGGAACTCTGATGGCTGAAAATTTTGAGCTTTCTGAATTTAAGGGTGCCAGCCCTCAAGTAAACACCTTGTTTGACCTGGGATCTTGGAAGAAGCTTCAAAAATTGAGTGATAGCGCAGAAACAGTGTGTGTATAGTTTGGATAGTATTGTGTGGTCTCATGGGGTGAAAAAACTTGGATTTGGGATTTTAGTATATGGTGATATATGGGAGCCAAGATGGAGAATTTTGGGTGTGGGTTAGTTGTCTTTTTTTGCACCTTCTTCCTTCTTCTTCACGAATCTGGGTGAAGATTACCAGAAGCATAAATAATATTTTTATTGGATAATTGGGACTTAAATAGCCTCAAATAGACACCATTTTAGCTCATTTTCTTGACTTGTTAGAGAGAGCTCACATCTCGTGAGTTTGTAATAGATAAGGTTAATAAACTTCAGACTGAGACTTGAAAAACAACATCTCCTGAGTTTTATTCACCCTGACCTTGGAGCAAGAAAGAGCCTGGAGAGCCTGGTATTCCAGCAAAGAGGGAATTAAGGTTTTGAAACAGAAAGCATTAACAAAAACTAGAATGAAGAAGTGCCTTAAAATCTTGATGTCTGCTGGTCACTGCCCTTCATCCCACTGTCACAAATAACAACTCTCAAAGGTGTTTTAAATGGCTAGGGGTGAAGTTCTTCCATCCTCTCCTGTTCTGTTTCCGCAAGGAAAAGCTTCAGCAGGGAGTGAAGAATAAGAATATTTACTAGTATTAAAACACTGGAGAAAAGACATCAGCTTGTCTCAGAAATACATGAACACTGAAAGTAACAAACCCTAGAGCTTCTTTGGACTCCTAAAAAAAGTAGAAAAAGATTTGATAGCTCATTACTAAGGTCAGTCTTTCCAGAAGGAAAACAGCTTTTTATACAGCATGTTAGGTGGGCAGGATTACGTACATTGCTGCTGCTGACTGGAGGTGTGCCAGCAGTAAAATTTATGAAGATGGGAGGTAATTTTCTTCTTGATAGAAGATGTCTTGTCTTACACAGCTATATGAAGGTTGGTGGTGATGAATTGTTCCAGAGGCAGAGAGAGAACACTGCAGATGGCTATGCTAGTTTTTGCCCAGCATATTCCTCAGAGTATTTCAGTGGCTGTGTATACAGATCATTCTTGCTTTTACCTTTGTTGTAGGGCAGTATTATCCTTTTCTTTATTAGAAGGTGTTAGAAAGAGCTGAACAAAATACTATTAAATGATGTATTGACTTGAGGTACAAGAAGCAGTGAGAACAGTAGAAATAAGAACAGAGATATTTGGAAGGTTTGGGGGAGAGCTTAGAAAACTGGTGGCAAAACTGAGCAGAAGACAACTTCCTTTGAATAACTACCACAATGTATTTAACCTGCTAGAATAAGACTTCAAAAGAAAGCTTGATTTATCTTTCTGATAGCTTTTTTTCAAAGTAACAGGAATAATTATTTTCTGCTCACATGTATAATGATGTTTTGGAAATGATAGTTCTTCCACTGCCTCTCTATGAAATATCCCTCTTTGACCACCACTATACTGCTGACTATTAAAATTGCCCAGTAGAGGAAGCAATCCAGTGTTTTATTAATAGAAAAGCTTGCTTTCATCACATTCCCCTGTGCTTGCCAGTGAATACAGATAATCAAATTTAATTAAAGAAAAATATGTTAGTGTTACAGGATTAATAAGAATTCTGAGATGACTCTGCTGTCTCTGTGACTTAGCCAAATAAGTCACAAATAAGTCACAAATAAGTCACAAATAAATCTCAAAGCCATTAATTATTTGAGTCAATTTCAATGCCCAGTACTAAAATTAAATACTGACAGACTGGAACCCAGGAAAAAATTCACATTGATTCCAGTGACCAAAAGTTTCACCAAATGTTTTCTCAAAATGTCATCCTGTCATCGCAAAGCTAGAATAAGGCAGTCAGTTAGAGATCCCAGATTTGCCTTATTGTTTTATGGGCAAAGCAGGGATGCTATATATAGGATGCTTAAAGGCATGAAAATCTGTTGTAAGAAAAAATAAAGTAACATTTACTTCCCTTTGGATACCTGTTTCCTTTTTTTCCTTGGAAACCTGTGGGACTGACATCTTTCACTTCTGTCAGGATTGTTCCTTAATTGGCCAGATCCACTGGAAGGCAGTTCCAGGCACTCTGGGGACCAGGCATGCTGGTTCGGTTATGTTTCCAGCTCCCGCTGAACTACAAAATTATGGAATAGAAATGGGAATTGAACTTAGGTCTCGTACTTGGCAGCACAAAGCACAACATTTGACTTAACACAAACACCATGCTTTCAGGGTTAAAGCCAAACATGTAAGTAAAGGAGCAACAACTGAGAAGGTTGCTTGTAGGATGGTCCTGATGATCTCATTTTTGTAAAAAACAGCTTTAATATTTACGTGGCAAATATCAAGACCTTTATAAAAATCTTTTAAGAAGAAAAGAACAGCACTTCACTGACTGAAAAACAACTTCAAAAGGGAAAAACCCCACAACTTACTATAATTTACTAATTGTACTGAAATTTTGAATAAATTGTGAGATTGGTCTGACAGAGCCGCTTTCTTAAAGCAAGAAGACCTGGTCTTTGTTAATATGGTTTAGCAGTTAAATGAAAAAATCCCTCACTATTGAAAGCACTACTGTTTTCTGACCTAATTAATTGTATGTTCCAATCAGTGTGATCAATGGCAACAGACTTCAGCCTAAAGTGTTAACAAGCTTTGAAACTTCAACTCTGTTCACACAGACCTGACTTGGGCAGTGAGCCTCAGTGAGGTAAGTGGTCCCAGCAGAGCATCTGTTAAGGAGTCCATGAACTGGTTCTGGCCTTTGCACAATGAAGAGCACAGGGCACAGGGAAATGTTGTGCCAGCAAGTGACTGGACACTGAAAGACACAGCAGGGGCTGATGACTCTGCTGGACGACCCCCAGAATTTTGTACGCTCAGACTGTGAGGGCATAAAAGCCCAGAGTTTCCTGTGTTCAGGGTCCTTCCTCAGAGGCACCCAGCGCAAGCTGTTCTTTTGTTGTTGCACCATGATTAGGTTATTTTAAGGGTTGAGAAGTGTGGGGTTGCACCGATAAGGAAACCTCGTCTGACCATGTGAGTGTGGGGTCCCAGCTCAGCTGCTGTGAATGTGACTGCCAGAATGGCTCGTGGATGGTCAGACAGGGAAGTTTGGTCAATGGCATCCTAAAATCTCAAAAATATTCTATGGTACTCTGCTCATGGAGAATTAAGACCTTGTTTTCTGCCACATTACTGATTTCACAGCTTGTGTAATCTTGCTGCTAATGACTTCTGTTGTACATAAATACTTCATAGCTTTATTTCCTGGATACAGGAAGTCTGGGAATTACAGACTTTTGGGTCCATGATTACTGGGTTTTTTATGGACTTTTGATTTTAAATGAGATAAATCTTGGCCAGTTGAAAAAGTGCTAGAAACACCACCATCACTGGAAATTTTACGTACAGCTAAGTGACAGAAACATCAAAGATGACAAGTCTGCAGCACTGTCCTCTTTGGAAGTGTATTTTCATATCGGTGATGATTTTTAAATTTATGGAAATGCTTTGTATTTATCTCTTCTTTAAAATAGCATCTGGAACTGATTTACACATCTGGACATGTGTTGCAGATGATCATCACTTTCTCTGTAGGATTACTAATACCATTAAGAACAAGGTGGGAGCTACTGAATTGTAATTTACAGTGTGCTGTAGCTGTGCATGGAGCTGTACTGAAAAGAGAAATTGTTTTTGACTGTTTCTGGCTAAGCAGTCTTGACATGAAAGCTTCTCCAGTTCTCATTGTTTTCCAGGAGGATCTGTGCAGTATAAAGAGAGAAACCACATGAAGGTTAGGCTGTCCTAGGGTCTATTGCCTTGCTGTGGGGATTAGGATTGGAAGCTGTTTTGCATTTGGAAAGGAACCTGGATTTTTTAGGGACCCTACTCGCAATAGACTTTTATAAAAGGAGACTGTGAGACTGCACTGCCTGAGAAGAAGTATCCTTTCTTTCCCTAAGAAGCAAAATCAGGACCACAGGCTGTGAGCATTGCTTCCTGCTGAACATAGTTTGTGTTTTCAGAATCTACCCTGCCTTCTGAACTGGTGGTTGTTGGTGCTCTGGTTTTTTTGTTTAAATTTGCTCCTGCCTTCCCATTGCTAAATTGCAAACTGAAAAAAATTATGCAGACCATGTCTGAATGTGCATGTACTCTATAGCCATCAATGCAAACAGAAATGAGGGCTGAGATAAGTTGGATCCATAGGAACTTCTGTCATACAGTCACAGCATAAGCTTTCCTCAGGCAGTGAAATGAAGCAGCAGGGAGCTTTTTTGCTGCTGCTGGCTGACTCGCTGCATCAAAGTTTGATGATGCTCCGACAAAGCTCCACAGGGAATGTGAAAAAGAATCGTAATTTTCACGGCCGAAGCACAGCTCTGCATTTGTTGAAGTGCGCCTGCAACCAAAGCCCAGTAGCTGCTGGTTCACACAGCCGGCTGTGTCAAGGCAGGTGATCACCCTTATTTAGCAGTACCACTGCCCACGTGACAAGAAAATGGTGGAGGATCTGTATTCCTAGTAAACTGCTAGGGAGCGAGGGATGCTGAAGTGCAGCAGTGAAGCATCTTTACTATTTTTGCAGTAGAGAGGCCTTTTCAAGTCTTCAGAAGGTAAGCGTCTCTCGGCTCTGAGTGGCAGATGTGCACAAGATTTTCTGATTAACGGCTCTTTATTGCAGTTACTTTAGACAGAAAAAGGGTAGACGCTAGTCAGCATGATGCAAAGCGCTCCGGACCTCATTACTGAAAACAGGGCAGCTGTATTTTAATTCTGTTGCAGCTCTTTATGAGAGGAGCTTACATCAGTTCAGAAGGATTTCTTTTGTCTGAGCACAGGCATGGTATTTATAATTAGGAAACAAAACTTCACTGCGCAGTCACCTAATGTGCTGGATTATTTTCAGTTTTTTTGCCTAGCTCTGAGGATACAATGGGCAAAAAGGGATGAAAAGGCATTGCCAGCATATATCTTGCTTTTAAAAGTGCTTAATTACTGGTAGCTCCACTGTTTGTGACAGCTCTCATTGTAGGCTACTTGGCATTATAGTTTCGGGGTTTTTTTCCCTATCTACTGAAGCATAAGATTTTTGAATTTTTTGCAATGTCCTCTTAAAATGTTGCAGTGAACAGTGTATGTAATTTTTGAAGTTTAACTGATGAAGGATGCAGCAGTAATCTCAGTGGTAAGAGATTCAATTACTGCAAAAGTTGGTTCGTGCAGACAGTATTTTTTTTAAAAAAATTAATTATAGGAGCTTGATTCAGCTCATTCAGTTACCTGCTTTTCTGTCTGTGATGAAGGAATGAAAATATTCTTCAGTTTCAAGTGTGGTAAGCACATAAATTAGAGTGATGATAGTGGTATACAGGAGGCATTGAAATATATAGAATGTAAAAATATTGGCTGCTTAAAGCAACATTCAAAGGAAATGTATGCAGGCTTGTTTCTTTCTGCAGCCAGAATCTTCTAAGGGGGCTGGGGAAGGGAAGGCTGGGCAGGCAGAGATGTAATTTCTGGATTTATGTGTATTTGCAAAGCAAAGCTGTTTTGAGAAAGGGAGGATGCACACAGCTCTAGCAGCACTATCAGGAGGCATTAAAATAACTGTGGAGGTCAAAGCAGGGAACAATGCACACCAGTCCTTACCCTGCAAAACATTTCTTTCTTCTGACCAGGGCTGCCATGTTCATTCTTTCACTCAGCAACGCTCTTTACTGATATCCTGTGTGGGGTAGGGATGTACAAAGATCTAAAATAGCCTTTTCTTTCCTGGCTGTGATTGATCAGGTTTTTTATGTGGCTTTGCATAAATCTGGATAGTATAAAATTCATGTAGTTAGAGACAAATCTAGTTTTTGCATACATTCACTACTTAAAAAACTTAGATCCTGCTACAAGCAGTCTGTTGCAGTTTTGTGGCATCTCTGTGTAGAATTCAGCAATAATAGGAGAACAGTGTTATCTACAACTTGTAATATATGTGTAGGAAAAAGCAGATGAAAAACAAAAGCCATCTTAAAGCCCCAATCTTTGTTTGGGCAAAAGTTGCAGCTTGCAAACTTAATAAGAGACAGCACGTAGATGAGAATTTGTTTTTGAAAGCACCTGTGAGTATTGATAAGGCTTTTTTTTAATCACTGTATTGTCTTCAGGATTAGAGACACTTCCTATCACGTCCTGTATAAATACCCCAAAAATGACAGTGCTACTACAACAACAAATAATACTGAGGCAGGGGAAGGTGGGAGTGACATTCCAGTTGCTTGACAGATTTCATAGTTTATCTACTTTGTTTTTCCTTTGGGCATTGAAGGAAGTGGTTTAGCTGTTTTACGGGATTTTAAGAATTACTCATTATTAGTTCTTAGTATATATATTGTAGTTTCTGGTCTTGTCTATAGCCTTGCACCTATGAAAAATCTATGACAGCAGAAGATGGGACTTCTTTATTTTAGGCTAACAGATGAAACCTGACTGTGTCCTACACACTGGCAGCTGACACTAAAGAGCTGTCTGCTGGGCAGTAGCCCAGCAGAATACACCATTGGCTGCTTTTTGAAAGTAGAGCATATAGCTAACCTTGCCGATATATTTCCCTAGCTGTAATATGTAAGTGCCATGTGGAGGAAGGAGGAGCCCCATTTTCTCTCCTTCTGAATATTACTTACTTAGTCTGGCATTTCCTGTCACTCTGACTCTTTCACAGCATTTTTGCTATGACTCCTTTGCTACTTCTCTTTGCCACACTTGAGCTGGTTTTTATCTTCCTACTGCTTCTTGTGGCACTTCCAACTCAGTGACAGAGTTCTGCTTCTGAAGATGACTGGTGGCTTTATGCATCTCCCATCTCTCTTTGCACATGCCTTTTAGACCCCGCCAGCTGCAGGGTCTAACAATCTTTCCTGCTCCTGAAACCTCTTGCCAGAGCAAACTGCAGGCTTGCATATTTTCCAGTTTTACTACTTCTGTGGAGCTTGTTTGCCCTGAGTAGGAGTGTTCCCTGGCTCATGTTTGGGACTTCTGTATTTTTCCCAAGCTGATAATTTCCCAGTGTGGATGGGAATTCATTTCAGTTACCAATTGACACCCAATAGGATATTTCCATTTAAATTTTCTGGCTAAAAGTCCTACTCCACCTTCTGCATTGTCACTTAAATTCCCCTACTGTTTATTGCATCTCCAACAACTGCAGCTTTAAGGGGCACTAAAATTTGACATTAACACCTTTTCAGAGCCTTTTCTTTAAGTCACCCACAGCCGAGACAGGGAAAATGTAGCTGTTGGTTATTCCTAAGTTTGTAGTAGGTTGTTACCACATTTCTCCTCATGGAGAAAAGCAAGGCACAGCTTTTCCCAGGAATATAGCTGGGACTCACGTTCTCTGAACATCAGAGAAAGAGAAACACAGTTCTTATCACTTGCTGTGCCTGTGTTGTGCCAGAGTAGAATGGAATGTGGAGATTGTTTACCCAAAGTGAGGATGTTTTCTTCCCTTGGCCAGTCGAGGCCAAGAGTGTGTCTGTGTCGAGATTGTCTGCTGGCAATCTCGACACAGTCAGCGAGAGTCATGGATGAGTGCAGTTGTGAGCATGTGAGTGCATGGCAGATTCAATTGCAGATTTATAGAATAAAGTACTTCATCAGCCTTCTGAAGATGGAGTCAGATGCCTCGTCATTTTTCTCTCCCCTTGTCTGGGGCCTGGGGTCACCTGTGATTTTTGCAATAGTAGGTCAGCTAGGAATCTAAATTATTATAACATTGAACACTATAAGTTGTGAAATCATTGATGCACTTGCATTGAAAAGATGGAAAGATAGACATTTGGCAGTACAGTGATACAGATGTGAGAAAAGAAGACAAAGAATTTCACAGTATTTAAGATATTGAGGAAATAGAAATATTTTGAGGACAGGGAATGAGACGATAAATAGGACCAAAGAAAAGCAATATGAGGGGAGGAAAAGATAGAAGTCATACAATATAAAAAAAAAAAAGTTGCCATGTGTCTTTTCCTGTCTGTCAACATATTGTCCAACAGCTGAGCTTGAAATCAAAAGAGTGTTAGTAAAATACTAATGCTTTAATGGATGGATAAAAAAAAATCTATACATCTTGATGTTAAGTGAATTCTTGTAATAAGCAGCTCTAAAAGTCATCATCACATTTTACCACGTGGGCAAGACATGCTTCACCTGTTGTAAGATGCTTTCTTAAAGCATTTTGTTCCAGCCTAGTTTAGGACTGTGATAAGTATCATCAGTGCTGTACATGCCATCATCCGGACATACAGAGAAACAAGTCCATTAAGCCATGCAAGAAATTGCCAATATTACAGAAAAACCAAGTGGTAAAGAGAAATAGCCACTTGTTATGAATAGAGTCAAAATTCATAAAATAATAAATGTTATAGTGAATGTAATATAGTTATAAGTGCGAAGTATGTTATAAATAAGTTAGAAATAATTACAGGAATTAAGAAGTTGAATTTTACCATGAGGAATCTTGTCTGGGCATGTTTTAAGAAACCAAGGAAAAGCAGCCTACAAGATTGGGAAGCCCGCCGACACACACATACCACACAGAAGAACTACATTTACATGTGAAGTAAAAACAGCAGCACAGAGTTTCAAGGTTTTAGTTGAGTAAAGAATAACGCCATCAGCAGCACACCTGGCTGCTGACGACCGGAGGGAGGGGTACAATGCCGTCAAGGAAAATCCATTCAGGCTTGTAATCTGTTTCTAGGAAATCTCTTAACATGTAAGAGATTTCCAGTAAGGGACTGTTTACTTGTATATCTCCCCAGACATAGAGTTTTGTGTATTGCAAATACAGTTCTTTCGAGTTCTGTCTAGCACAAGACAAGAAGTCAATGAATTATTCCCAAGACATCGAGAGCTGGACCATCCTTCATTTGATAGCATTATCCTGGACCGGAGAAGCTTTTTGGACTTACTTGATGAAGAAAAGGACAAAGGATATCCTGGCCCACGGCAAGAAAAAGAGTATAAGAACTGAACTCAAAATCGCAGTGGTGTGCCGCTGCACTCTGAGGCATCCAGGGCTCAGAGCTGCGCAGCGTGTCACCCAGGGTCTATTCCCGGGCTAGACTCTGTCCGATTCGTGGCTGACCTTGATTTTGTCATTCGATCGTGAAATAAATGTTATACTTTGTTATTTTATCATAATTTGTCTCTTGCAAATTATTGATTCAATTTGATTGGCAATTTCATACGTAACACACTGAAGTTCAGGTACTAACTCAGTTTCAGAACTAATGGTTATGAATAATGATTAAGAGCAGTGTGAGGCATTTTAGCATGCTTTTATTTGGAAACAAATGTTCTTGATAGAGTGTAGATTGATGTAGTCGTAGGGGATTTTCCACAAGTCCAGTGGAGAATAGACCAGTCCAGTGGGGTATGAAATTTAAAACTTTATAAAGATTTTTTGGCTTCTGATCCTGCGACCTCTCCCCTGTAAGCTACTCTCAAATCATTAGCATACTTCCTGAAAGTGCAGATGTCTGCACTGGGTAGAAGGTGCATCCTGCTTTTTCAAGTGCTTCTGATATGCCAGTTACATCATTTGGAGCTGCTGGTATTCTGCTGGTTGGTCCTGACAGCACAGTAGGGCAGGAAAATGGTCACTGTGAACCACACATTCAGGAAGAGAAACTGGTTTAAAAGTTAGGAAAATTAAAACTGAGTTTTCTCAGGGAATAATTAATAACTCAGTGAGAGTGGAAGGTAGGAATCACATCCCTGGAATGTTAATAAATTTTAAAAATATGATTTAAAAAGCAAATGTATTCTCAGGTTATACTTATGGATCTTTTTAATCAGATTGATTTAATTTCTACTTTCTCTGCTGGCATTACCATGTTGCATTTGTAGTGTTTCTTCAAGAGTGGTTGTTGATTAACAGATCATCTAGATATGTGCAATATTATCTGTAGAATACTAACAACATCTATTAAGAGATCAGAAACATGCTTTCTAAATGCTAATACTGCTTTGAACTTACACAGCATATTGCCGGACCTTGTGATCTTTCAGTATTGATGGAGAAGCACCCATAAACTCCACATAAACTCCCCAACTTTGTGTAGTTAATTCTGGTGATTTTCCATTGTTTCAGTAAAGATTAAGGAGCATTGATCTAGACACCTAACAGAGAACAGCCCCTGCTCTTAGGGCAAAACTGTGTGATGGTATACAAGTGCAATGCTAAGCAAAGAAATAGGTGTTACTTCTGCCTTAGAATTTGTTACTTTTTGCTTTTGCACACAGAATATTGTCTTAAGAGAATATTATTAAAATGGTAATTCAAGGAACCTAGCAGGTTCTGCACTTCTCTGTAAGAGGCATAGTTGGAGACAGTGCTGTTATATGGATGTGTTCCAAAAGCACCACCCTAAAGAATTGTCTCCTGTCCATGTTCATGCCATGAAGTTGTTTTGTGGTTTTGTAGACTCTGGGATCTGTTGCTGGCAGCATCAGTCTGGTTTGCATTTCTAAGTCCCGATTTTGGCAACACATCTGGGTTTGGAACTTCCAGTTTCCCTCAATTTGTATTAAGATGCATTTTTATTATATGTGTCTGGAAGCCACATATAATTGGAGAAGGCTAGAGCCCTGGATCTCTTCCATTTGCCTTCCTGATCCATGGGCATGTACATAAGGTTTAGGAAATAGTCTCGTGAAATCCATTATCCCTGTTACTTGGATTTGTCCTTTCATGGCTCTCTGCATCCCTCCATGGTTTTTCCTGTTTCTCTTTTGCTGTGACACGGAGGGAGCTGGCAAAGGGTCAGGACAGACAGCGTGTGCCTGCCTAGCAGCAGTGAAAGCAGCAGCATATGCTTAAGAATATTTTTTTTTAGCAGTCAAGCTGATACGAGGAGCCAGGAGAGCCTACCCCTATGACAGGCTTCCCGGAATAAAATGAGGCTTATCGTATAAGTTAAAAAAGAGGAACAAGGGAAAAGATGGGTAGATAAACAGACACTAAACAATGAATTTGATTGGAGACTAGGAAATGTATTAATAAAGAATGATTAAAAATGTATTCAGTGGCTTTAAGTGAGAATTTTAACGTTTTCAAATCTTGTGGCTATATAAGGAATTTTCTACGGAAAGAATATTGCCTCTTACTGTTATGCCTAACTTTTTCATTCAACACTCATGCTGAAAATGGAGCAAAATGTTAGCACATGAAACCGAAGTATAAAAACCAAGGAACTTATGACTTTTGCTAATATTTAGCAATGAAATATTCTGTGGCTTTCATAAATGACATATATTTCTGTAAAATATGATTATGAGCATGTAATCTACTAGGCAGCAAGCGGTATGACAATGATGAGTTAGCATTTGCACAGATGTTTGCTTAATAAACCTTTTGGCTCAAACAAACCACCACAGCTTTTTTATTTTCTTTCCCTTTTCATACAGATGTGGGAATAAAAGTCTTATGCTATGCATAAATTATAGTGCTCAATCTATAGATTTTTCCTGAACTAATTTGTGATTAAGAACTACTAAATAAATAACAATAGAAGCACTGCTGATTTCTAACATATGGTTGCTAAATTCATGTCTTGGGAGGTTCTAAAATTAATCCGTTTTTACAAGTCACCTGTATACAGTGTAATTATTTTACGCAGCTGTGAGTAAAAGTAATTACTTTTTTATAGTCTCATGTATCCTGCAGTGGATTCCTTGCAAGACACATATTTTCTTGGTATATGGATAGACCTGAAGCATAATCTCTGACTGATACTGACTAACTGTTACACAGTATATGTCACTTTGATTTGTTGCATACTCTTCTACAGTTTAGGGATCATTAATTCTGCTGAACCTAAAAAAATCACACTGCAGTCTCTTTTATCTCTGAATAGGTATCTGCATAAGTTCTTATTTATTGTCTGGAAGTTTTGTAGCAGGGTACTAGTTAGAGGAAATAATTTTTGGTTTAGTGGGTACGCATGCTAATGGGTTTCTTTATCTCTTAGTGCACAATCTATTTGGGGTTTTGGGGGCTAATGTTCTTGCTTTCTTTCTCTGTTCTTCCTGTGTATTTTCATCTAGTTTCTTCATACTAAAGCCCACTATTTTGTCAGTCGTTATTTCTGAAATTCATATATTAACACTGTATTTCCTAAAGCATCTCCTTTTGGCTGTAGACACAGTTGATGATGAAGTATGTCCAACATTCCTCTGACTTTGCAGAACATTGCTACTTTTGTAACCTGGGATGATAAGCATCAAAACTCAAACACATGTAGATTATATTAGAATTTGTTGTTAATCCAGTAGTGTTAAAGGTCTTGAAAATAACATATCTCAATTATGACAGTTTATGGCGTTACATCTACAGCTGGAAGATGATGGACAGACTGACTTTCTTCTCTGAGCACTCCAAGTAGTAAAAGTAGGAACTAGATGTTTGCTGTTCTTTTTAAAAATGCAGTTGTAGTGATGGTCTATAAACCTGTAAAATCTTTTCTGAAGAGAAATGATGCAGAAATTACAAGCCACAAGTGTGGAGTCTATGAAAGAATGCAAAATATGCGCTGTTTGGATATAAATGTGAATCAGCAAAACAGTTTCTTTCTTAAAAATGAAATAATGTGTGAAGTGTTTAATTGTGCTAATAGAAACGGTTTTGCTGTTCTTTTATATGAGGTGAGATGAATGTTGGAGTAGTGCCCTGGTTTTGACTGGCATAGAGTTCATTTTTCCTCAGCTGGTACAGTGCTGTGTTTTGGATTCAGTGTGAGAATAATGTTGATAACACACTGATGTTTTAGTTGCTACTAAGTAATGCTTACCCTAAGTCAAGGACAGTTTCGGTGTCTCATGCCCTGCAAGCAAGCAGGTGCACAGGAAGCCAGGAGGAAGCATAGCTGGAACAGCCGACCCAAGCTGATCAGAGAACATTGCGCCTGGTGTATAATCTGGGGAGTTACCCAGCAAAGGGGGGACCAGTTGTGGCTCAGGGATGGAGTTTGGCATGGCTTGGTGAGTATTGAGTGATTGTATTGCTCCTCACTGAACCCTCAAGTCTAACTTTGTGTTCTCCACTCCATTCCACTGGGGTGGGGAAAAGTGAATGAGTGTCTGTGACATGCGTAGTTGCCAGCTTAGCTTAAACTGTGACAGGTAGCACCCAGAGATGGGTGATAGCAAAACATCCGTTGTAGATCATGTATTTGGTAACATATTTTGGCTCTAAATGTGTATGCATTTCTGTAATTGTAAACTGAAGAGGAATGGAGCAATATGGAGCAATTAAAAAAACATTTTGTGAAAACACATCCTTGATGTAAATTGCAGGTTTTGGAGTGTTTGAACGATTGCTTTAGGTACTTCTAAGACTTCTAATTGCTTCTTAGTAGGAAGGAGTTCTTGTTTTGTCTGAAAGAAGTTTAGACATCTTCCAGGTGGGGTGATCAAAATTTTGTGAGACACATCAAGCAGGCCAGAAATGGGTTTACTCAAGATACTGCATACTCTGGCAAAACACTTAACCCTCCTTAATGCTTAGGCACTTTCAGACAGAGCTGTGCTGAGACTCAATAGACAGGCATTACTCCATAAATACCAAGGGCTTTTTCATACCTTCTAAGGAAAATACTCTTATATCCAGTCCCCAAACTCTCCTTTCTGTTTTCCTGGGCTCAGTATTTGCATAAGGGTGGTATTACAGGGTGGGGATGGGATGGGTTCAAAGGAGAAGAACTTTGTGCTGCCTGTGTGCTACAAAAGTAACTCAGTGAGTTTAAGTTCCCCTACTTGTTTTTGTACATAAAATTTCACTTCCTGCATTATTTTTCAATGCAGCTCAATTTTTTTGCAAAATTAGTGAGAATGTGGGCTATCAGCAGGACTCTTATTTCATCCAAAACCAGGGTATACCTGCATAATATGTGGAATTTGAGAAGATGAAAAAAGCCTAAATGTCTAGCCTCTGACTAGCCTTTCCACTGCACTTCATCTCCCCTCTTCACATTTAGTATCCAAATCAAGCATGTATTAATATGCACAAAGGTGATTTCATACATGTCATTTCTTTGACTCATCATGTTTTGAAACTTTATAAAAAAACTTTTGACATCTTGTGAAAATTCAAGAATAAAATTATTTCTCTATATAAAGGGAACAGCATGGAGGAAACATGATTTACTTATCTAGGGAAAGTGCCTGGCAGTTGTGGGCTCTACTTCAGATGAGACATCTGCAATGATGAATATAGAAAATGAGAAAATGTATACATTTTGAAGTCCAGCTGGTGAATAAATGGTGGTGACAGTCACAACTGGATTAATGTTGATCTCTTTTGCACGTTGTAGGTACTTATTCAGAGCACTGTATTAGAAGCATATCTTGTTTTAGACTAAAGAAATTAACTTCTTGGTAATAATAGCTGCAGAGCAACTTGGAAAACTGGTGATAGATCACACATGACATAGGGGTGAGGCAACACAGCCCATAGGGATTATGACATATTGCTGTGAATATTCAAAGCTGTTCTTTCCAAAATAGCAGAATGCTAGTGTACCTAGAAAAGTCAGGAGGGATAACTTTAATTTTGAGAAATATTGATTTGAGAGGGCATTAAGAATTATTTAAAGCTTATTAATTTATTGAGCTGTAAGAATGTCTGAACCGAAAAAAAGAGCAAGGAAAGTATTTCAGCCTCCTCCCTCTCCTTATTTCAAATGAATTTGATATCTGTCTCTGATCTGCCTTTGAGAAACAAGGGGGGTTCAGCTGCTTCTGAACAAGATCATAGACCTGAATATCGGAGCAAATAATCAGTAACTTGATTCCCAGTGCAGCTGATCCTTAAATGACTGGTCTGTGTACAACATAAAAGAAGTCATTTATGACACAAAAAACCTTAATTGACTTTGACCTCTGTTCCAAGATCCTTTTTTTATCAATCCAGTAAATCATACCTGATTAGAATGGGCTTTCTAAAGTAACTTAATTTATTTCTTCAATAGAAGTATTCATTAAAAGGGGATTTAAAAAAATCTTTCTTTAATATTTTTGTCCACATCATCCATGTTACAAGCTGCACCCTTATGGCAAGGCAAGGAATTTTATAAGCTAGAATTTTGAAAGCATGTGAAATAGTCTGTGGAAAAGGGAGAGGAGGTAGTTGCCTATTTTAAAGTTTCTGGAGTCTGCCTTCCATTGCTAGGGCTCCCGCTGAGATCTGTTGAGAGCTTCTGCACACCCAGAAATGACTCTGCAAGGTGCTGAGCTGCTTAGCATAACATGCTCTCAAAATCCATAAGAATATGTGAAGCCGTGTCTGTAGAAAACAATCTTCATCCATATCCTCCTCCTTCTCTTAGTGACAGCAATTCTGAAGCCGTATGTTGGGGCACAATATCACAGACATTTAAATATGATTTTAAATATGCTGGTATTGCCCATTAATTTATGAGTGAAATGTTGACTGTGGCATACAAAAATGAAGAACTTTCACTGAACCTAAGATGTGTGTGTCTGGCAAGGAATCTTTAATGTCTTTTGGTAAAGCACAAAGTATTTGGAAAAGTGAGACTAGCTCCCAAGGCAGACTTTCTCTTCTCCAAAAAGCCCATTGACTGGTTTTGACAGTACATAAGAACCTGACACGATTAAAAAAAAAAAACAAAAACAAAACCTCAGGAAACCTAATCTCTGTTAAAAAGCTTTTGAAAGGCAATAGCATTTTATGTAATTGAAGATAAAATGGAGAACATTGCGTCGGCAATGCTTTTGGCAACTGGACTTTTTAAATGCCTGCTTTGACCCAGCTCTTGTAGGACCAGAGAGTCTTACTTTCCAAATTTTTTAACCCAATATGAGCCGTACAGATTTTTGACATTAAAAACACTGTGTCAACAAAATAAAGGTAGAAATTCTCCAACAAATTCTGATGCTGTTTAACTGTAATCCAGTAGTAAGGGTATTTTTGAGTATACTGCTTGTAGCTGAATTTTATAAGAAATTCAAACAAGCGTTTCACATGCAGCTTTTAATACCTAGAAATATACTGTTCTTCGCAAATATGATAAAAAATTCTGGTTTAACTGAGCTGCAGTGGTCCCATTGAAAGCAGAAAAATAGTTCAAAATTTTGTTGTGAAAGTGTAAGAGGCCCTAGAGAAAGCAACAAAACCAACTCAAGTACATAAGTGTTAAAAAAAAAAAAAAAAAGTAGATTCCACAGGGAGAAAAGCAGTCTTGAGGTAATCCTAGAAACATCATGATGTAGGATAATTCTGTTCTGGGCATTGCTAAAATGTTACATAGCTCTAAATTTGTGAATTAATGACTTGTGGGTAATTGCTTTCTTTCAGATTATAATTGTCACTGTTTCTGTAGGCATAGAGTATATAAAACTCAGTCATTCTCTTTTCGTACAGAGGAAAAGATGATCATTCTTTAACAATTGGTTTTGTTTTATACAGAGAAAAGTGTCTCTTTTTAATACAGAAAGCCTGACATTTCACTGTCCTGCTCTACCTTACTCTTCACACAGCTTTGAATATTTCCTTTCAAATAATTTCCTCCAGTAATTTCCAAAGTTTGTGCAGGTAAGGAATTGCCATTTGGTCTGATAAAGCTGTAAGAAATATCACAAATTAATTGTTTGAATGACAGTACCAATATTCTATTTTTTCCAACCAAAATTTAAACCCTTGAGTACCCATAAGTCATCATCTGACTAATCCTGAGCTGGTTTAATTAAAGAACTCTTCATGGTTTTATTTTTTTAAAGGTTAATAAAGCCCCACATAAAATCCAAATCTGAATGTAAAATGGGTTAGAAATATTCATACTCTCCCCACACCCTTTGCACTACAGTTATTTGCCTTAGCCAGCTGTTACTTACAACACTTCTTTTTAATTAGGATTTCTCTCTAGTTAGTTCAGATGAATGAGTCAGACTTCCTTACACATATTTTATTATGGATTGTATAAAAACTACAAAAATACAAAAAAACCCCAAACAATAACAACAAAAAAGCCAAAGACTCTAATGATTTGTTTACATTATTTATGTAAGTTGTGGTGGTATTCAGTATTTCTGAATACAGATAATTGTACAGAGTCGGGGGGGAAAAAGGAACTGGTACCTTAGAGGCAGTTTGTGCCTTCGTTTTATTAATGAACAGGATACTTTGATCAAATTTTTACACTTTTCTGTTGTGTATCCTAAGAGAAAGTGTTTCAAGCCTTCTTTGACAGTAATTAAGCATATTCCAGAATTGAATTTTTTTGTAAAAATCATTAAGCTGTTCATCTCTGTGTTTATGAAAGACATACTATTCAGTATGTGGGGATAAAATCAAAACTAGTAAAATCAGTTTTTATTGAGAGACAAGGCTTGGTTGTAAGCTGAGCAGCACAAACATGTTTGACCATAGCTTTAAACTGTGTTCTCTGTGGTCTCATTGAAAATTGGGAATTCACTGGTTTGCTGCTCTTTATTGGGAATTTGAGCTCACTGGGCTTGAAGTAAAGATCTTTTTCAACTTTAGGCATAGTGAAGCCTTTGGCAGCTCTAAGTATGCACATTTATATATAATTTATATGAAATGACTAGAAATCACAGAAACTGTACTCCTACTTTGATACTGTGATTGACCAAAGGGTCTTGTCTGGACACAATCAAATAATGAGGGTTGTCCTCCTCGTTGGGAATGTGAGGGCAGGAAGAAACTGCAAGAGCAATAAGCCACACCTATTCAGATCTGTTCAGCTGAATCGCTTGAATCATTCAAAACGTAGCTAGCTGATGCTGTTTCAGGGAAAACGACCAGCTTTGATCTCATCACAGTTCTGTTGGTCAAAGTGTAAGAAGGCTCTGTTCTTCAGCTTTTGTGAGGAAAAAACAAACAAACAAACATTTCAGAAGAGTAGTGCAGAATAAAATGCTGCAAGTATTATGATAAAGTAAATGAAGCTCTCTTGAAGTCATATATTTGCAGATCGTCTAGTAGCTGTTAAAAGTGTCCTGAAAATTTAAAATGTTGTTTCCCATTTGTGGCTGAACAATTCTTCCAGCAAGCATTTAGTAAAATATTTAAATAACAAGTAAACATAAAAACTGTTCAAGCCTACTTGCTTTAAGCTTTTGACTATCTTTGTTGCTATTTTCACCACTTAGTGCCTTTTCCTTGTCTTATGTATGTATGTGTGTAGGTAGGTCGGTGTGTATTTATGTATGTATGTTAAACAGCATTTCTTAGTATCTTCCTGAAAATGAGGTCTAGGTGAGATATTTGCAACAATTTAGTCTTTGAAAATCTGTGATGTAGTTTTGGTACTCACTTTTTTACTTTCTGAACTTTTTCAGTGTGACAGATTACCTGCATCAGTATTGCTGGTTTGGATCAGAATTGCTGTAAGATACACATAATACCAAAAAAGGGAAAACCTACTCATTTTTACTATACAGTAACTCTGTATACAGTCATGAATATGCTGTTTTACAACGTGTAGCTGCTGCTCCTTGCAATGATGTCTCCCATTTGCTTGATAACCGAAGACCAACTTCATTTGTGTAAAATAAGAAATTCTGCTGTTTGCAGCATCAGTTTTGTAATCAGACTTCTGAACTGGCTATGTTGGAGGAAATTTTAGTTCTATATAAGATCATGAGCTGTATATCACTTTAAGATCTTACTTTGTATTTACCTCTCAGGTTGGTACAAGAGGATGTGGGAATGGACATCCCCTTAGCTGAGGGTGTTGTAAGCCCCAGTTCTATGGAGATGAGACCTGGTGAGAGAAGCTCTTTCACATTTTCTTAATTGTATCTTATTCCTGTGGCATTTATTATGCAGTGAGAATGTTATTTCTGTGCTGGTAAAGAATCAGTTCAGTGTTAAAGAGAAAAAAGCATTGAGTTTGCTTTATTTAGTCAATTTTCTTCTTCACTTGAGAAATGATAATTACAGACTGACATTTTCTCTTGGGCATTGTTACCACTTGTTTAGTCCTTGTAAAGTTTTAATAGTTTGTATTATTTATTTTATAATTGACCTCTGTCTAAGTGAACTAGGTTAGACAGAACAACTTGAAATGTGACATACAAGGCAGAGGCAAGGAGCAAAGGTATATCTATCTCTCGTCTTGTTGAATACTACTTCTATTTAAGACTGATTAAGAGACTCAGAGATTTTTTTACTTGTTGCTGTATTGAGTATGGTATTATATAGTTAAAGCTAAGGATGTAAGTATTTGTAAATCAGCACTGAGTACATAAGAAAACCAATATTTACAATGGCTTTTAACTCATACAGGTTTTCCCAAGACTCAGCAATGTCTTGATTCATAACTCAAATGATTTATATTTGCCCTTTAAACTCTTAAATATAGTGGGTCCGAGCATGTTCAAAACCTCATTTTTGTCTGAACCTCATTTTTGTCTGATGATTGCAAAAAAGTGAATCTGGATTTAGCATAATTTAAGAGCTCAGACATTTGCTGCTCTGGTAGATTTTTTGTTTCATTTCATTAAACATTATTGCTAATATTTGTGTTTTGTGTTAGATGATCTTTAATGTCATGGTGTTACTAGAATTGATCTGTCCCAGTTTGTTTAAAGGTAGTTTTTGAGTACCTGGGAGATTAATTGTATGTGGAGTAGATACAGTTCTTTTTCTCTTTCTTGTTTTTTTTTTTCTTTTATTCAGAACCTCCCAATTCGCTTGATCTTAATGGTTCCCAGCCCAGAAGGATAAAGCTCACTGCTCCAAACATCAGTCTCTCATTGGACCAGAGTGAAGGGTCTTTATTGTCTGATGATAATTTGGATACACCTGATGAAATTGACATTAATGTAGATGACCTTGACACTCCTGATGAAGCTGACTCTTTTGAATACACTGGACAAGGTAATATTCTAGATTGTAAATACAGGGTTCATCAATGCTGGGCAACCAGGTATTTTTAAATGCTTTTTTTTTTTTAATGCTATTTTTAAACTTTTATTCCTCCTGTGTAAAGTATTATCCTTCTGTTTATTCAGAGTGCAGAAATAAATAGTTCATTTGAATTAATAAAGTAAGAGCGCTACCTAGGGAGAATGAAATTCAAAGTCCTGTCTTTGTCCAGTGCCGTAGAACTTGTCTGAAAAGAATTGTTCAAGAAGGAGAGAGAAGCTGACTGTTGCTGTAGAGAATGCTGTAGCTAGCTGTAGGTAACTGCAGCTTCTTGCAGCTCTGGGCAGCTCTAGATTACAGTTAGGTTGATCATACTTAGGAATATAATTTTATGCAAAATATGTTGGCTGCACCAAAGATCTTGCAGTATATAAGTGAGGCAGACACAACATGCTGAGAGGTCTTTGTTGGGAAGAAGGGTCTGCTTTTTAGTCCCATGATTGGAAAGCTGAGGTATGGAAGGTATATGGATGGCATAATGAAGCTAGCTCAGATGGTGGAAGAACAGGATTCCTTGTTCCACTAATTTTAATGTCCTTTCTCAGCAGGGCTAGCTGTACAATATAGATGCACCCTGAAGTGTGCAATGGAAACTTCACTCTTTCTTTACGTATTAATGATTTTCTCTTGGAGAAATATGATGCAGAAGTTTTATTCAGTTTACTTAGTTTCATGATGTTCAAAATAGGGCATTTCCTGTTCCTTGCTAGTACCTTATAAAACATAAACATGTAAGAATTGTAATTGCTGATGTAAATACAAACAGATCACAAACTGTTTGAGGGGAAAACAAGTGTGAACATTTTACAGCCAAGAGCAGAAAGAAATTTTAAAAATCAGTTCAAACTGAATTTCCCCATGCATTTACTTTCCCTAATGCTAGTGAGGTTGCTGGAGCATACAAGAACAGTTGCATTATTTTAAGTGGTATTGCCAAAGAGGCATTATTGTGTACTCAGTCATGCATTAGCATGTCTAATGTTACTTCTCATGAGGAGGCTGATTTCCTTATGGGCAGATGCAGAGTGTGGTGATGAGTTGCTTGATAGCTAGTAGATTTTATAGTGAAGGTTAAAACTGACGCGCACACACACACACACACACAGAGGCTCACATGCTTTGACTGTTGTGACCACCATGAGAGAGAAAAGTCTCTTGTCTGCAGTAGAACAGATGTTTCCTTTAAACTCTCAAGTAATTAAATTTAACTCCAGTGATTTTGGTAGCAGTTGTATTGATGG
This sequence comes from Motacilla alba alba, assembly GCF_015832195.1. Lineage (NCBI taxonomy): Eukaryota > Metazoa > Chordata > Aves > Passeriformes > Motacillidae > Motacilla > Motacilla alba. The sequence goes on from NC_052046.1 coordinate 53,764,585, forward strand.
CATTTTCTCTCAGTGGTTTTTTTTCTGCTTTCTAAATGTGATGACCTGTTCGGTTCTTAAAGTTAGACCAATTTTCCCAAACTCTCAAGTGAAGAGCTCAGGGTCCCTCTGGTTTTGGTGACATTTATATCATTTATATGGTTGTGTAGTTTTATTTTAGATAGTTAATAGTAAAAATACCTTCCACTGAGATAAGCTGTGAAAAGAATAGACAAGACCAAAAAAAAAAAACAAAACCACCATCTTATCAAAATAAGCCAGCAATAAAAGAAGTTGGCTGTATATAAGTTAATCTGATAGCTAAGGTTATAGTCATAAGAACCAGTGCAGAATGGCTTATTTGCATGGTAAATAACCTTTGTTATCTTTGTACTCCTGTACTCTACTATTAGCTGGTATGCACTCATCCTGATGTTACCAGCAATCTCCCACAGTTCAATGCTTCTAACTGCTGCCAAACCCAGAAAGGTAAATACTGAGAAAAACATAGCTGCTGAGACCAGAAAGAACAGTGGCTATGGTCATGATCGGACTGCTGAAGGTCCCTTTGAACTACAAAAGACAACTGAGAAAAGCAGGACTGTTACCATGGTTCAGGAGTTACCTCATCACTGAAAAACATCTCTGTATTATAAGTCAGTACTACTGAGACCCACTTTTTCAAATGAATGGTGAAGAACAATTATCAGAACTGCGATATGCATGAAAGATGAGAGCAGAAATATTAAAGTACTTGTCTTGAACTAGCACCTGACCTGTTCAGAGATTGGTTGATCATCAATTTCACTGTACATGCCAGCATTCCCTTTACAAGCCATGCTAGTTTTGGAAATGAGCTTTTTAGGATTATTGATTTGGATGACATAAAAATTTCTGAAAACCATATATAAGTATCAGTGAAGGCCTTCTCTCCAATCAGCATATTTATAAAGTAAGAAAGGTGATTATTTTTTCTGCAGATATTTATATCCCTTCTGAATTTCACACTGGTGCATCTTTCTCTGCAAAATCAACACTCGAGGCAGTAAAGGAGAGCCACTTCATCAGGAAGAGGCAATCTAGTACCATTTATACTAAAAAATAATTCATGTATCCAATTTCAACCTTGTAAATTATCAGGGTTTTAGTAATTTTTTATTGTCTTAAGTTTCACCAAACAAAAACCAACAACCAAAAAAAAACCCCCACCAAAAACCCCAAACAAACAAACAAAACAAACCCCAAACAAACAAACAGAACAAACCCCAAACAAACAAACAAACAAAACAAACCCCAAACAAACAAACAAAACAAACCCCAAACAAACAAACAAAACAAAAAAAACCCCAAAAAATTTAAACCCCAGATGCAATTTCAACATTGGTCAGCCACGTACGTAGCCAAGCCTCTTTTGATTAAAGTTTGTTCTGCCAGCTACACTTCTCTGCCTCAGTCATGTTCTTTGTACTTGCCAAGGAATCAGGTGACCAGACAGTATTCGTAGGCTGTGTTGATAATCCCATCTGTCTATTCTAAACGTACCTGAGCTGCATAGTAGTGTTCTGTGGAGACTCTGTGTCCTTACAGGAATGGGCTGCCCTGCAATGACCTGTCAAAATTTGCATAATTTGACTGTATGCATGTAATTTTCATATTGCTACCAACAGTACCTTTGCAAAACTGATAACATACAAACTTTATTAGGATACCCGGATTTGGAGGTAGTGGGTTATGCATTTTGTAAGCTTATTCCCAGTGTCACAGAATACGTGGTATTTCAAAGATGAATGCTATTGTTAAACATCATGAGCATTGTGCCCTGAGAAAGGCATGAATATATTCTTCAGTTCCTCAGTATATAATCTGCTGAGCAGCTACTTTTAAACCAAATTGAAATAACGTACTCGAAAAAAACCCCACTTTTTGTCAGACTGTCCTTTTTCCAGCCTTAGATCTCCTCAAACTCATTTGGAGTTCTTAAGGAAAAAAAGGCTTACATGGTCACACTATATTTGCACATGTATACATTTCTTGATTTTCCACCCCTTTTCCACCATTAATACAATTTTATTTGAGCATGTTTTTAACTCATTGGCTACTTAGCCAGTGAGGAAAGAGGTGAAATATTCCTCCTTTCTTTCAGGATTCCATCAGGCAGGAACTAGGTAGAGAATTGTTCACAGACTCAGATTTCATTGCACATGAGAGAATCTACCTCAGAGAGGGCCACCTTCTGCCAGTATAATTCTGTAATAATATTTTGTATTAGGGGCAGAAAATAAACAACAGGCAGTGGTAGAAATTTAGACTTTGTTAGTCCTATTGTGGCAATAAATATGTGCTCAGCCTATCTTTTTTAGAAGCTTTTTTTGTGGGCTTAGAGAAACTTGGTGTTTGTAACAGATCTGGTGAAATTATTGGTAGGATTTATTGGAGAATTCAGTTTTACAATGTAATAGTTAGTACATGTATGTATATGTGCCTGTAGCTTCTGTGTAGATATATGTGGTATATATACAGTATACTATCATATTCCTGATTTCATAGATAACTTTTTTAATTCTTATGATAAATTAGTGTGTTTTGAGGTTCATATGCTTTGATTTTGTGTGAGTGGTTCAAGAAGAAGCCTTAATCAGAGAAACACATCTGTAGATAACCCAACACGTAGAAAGGTTTGAGAGCACCTATGAAACATTGTGTTCTTTAGTTCTTGTCAGTTAAAATTGCTTCCTTGAGTATGTTCTTAATTCTCATAGATCTCATTAGTATTTTCACATAGAATGCCTGCAGCTTTTTATGTACTCTTGTTTATGTCATTATGTATCTCACTCTGTCTTTGTTTACTGTTACCTCGCTTACTGACTTGCAATTCCAATTCTGTTCTTATGACTGCAGAGACTGAATAATGTTTTAGAAAGAACAGTTTACTTCAAATATGTGTCATTCTGCTCTTATTTATACCGGTACAGTAAAAATGCAGTTAATTTCAGTCATCCATGTCAAATGTATGCAACAGCAAAAATATTTAAAGTTTAGCAGGAAGAGGTAATATATGCAGTTCTCCTTTTCAGAAGAGCAGACTGCTGCTAAGGATGCTTCCCAGGAGGAGTCTGAATCAATCCCTGAGTACTCTGCTGAAGAGGAGCGAGAAGACAACAGGTTATGGAGAACGGTGGTTATTGGAGAACAAGAACAGAGAATTGATATGAAAGTCATTGAACCATACAAAAAGGTTATCTCACATGGAGGTAGGAGCAGCTGTAAGCATTTTTTAAAATTGATGTAAAAAATTCATGCTTTATTGATCATGATTTTTTTTTTTTTTTTGTTCCATTATCATATTGACAAGGGGAGAGAAAGTTTTATTTTTCAGCTTTGGCTGAAATCAGCCAACCTTTGAATTCAATGTGGCAATGACTAACAATAATTTTAAATTTAAAGCTATTTTGGAAGCAGCATGCTGACATTTATGTGTCATATATCTGGTCATTGTAGGGTAAAACTGTCTGGGACAAGGAAAAAAGCTTTTGACCTACAGCAAAATAAAATTTTGAAAACTTTATTTGATGAGTTTTGACAAAACCTGTTGTGTGAGGAAGTATAATGCTCTGTGATTTGCTGAATGATGTATGGGGTTGCACAGATCTAAACAAGTAATGTGGTAAAAGAAAAAAGATCCTTTTTTCTGGGGCTTCCATTCATATGGCTACTCACCTTATGCTATTTTTCTGCCATTTATAATTGTCAGCAGCATTTCACCAGGAACTGGTTTATGGGACTTCTTACATAATTTGATAATAACTAGCAAATAACATATCAAAGAAAACATTTAAAATAGGAAAATGGCCATATGTGCTTGCTATATTTTCTCATTTGCTTATCTGCTTCCCAGCTTCCTCAGAGAATTTATATTCTCATTCTGTGTTACTAGTACACTTCTGTATAAATTAATTTAAATGGATCAGTATCACTCTAAGTGCCTTTTCCTTGGTGTCTCAGATTTGGATTATCTTGGGATTCTGTATTTTTGGGGGACATTCTTTGCTATCTGTTAAGCAAGGTACTGGGTTAAGATGAGTTGTTTAATTCCTGCAAAAACTGAGGCAGGCAGCGTAGCATCATAGGTAAGATTTATGAGTTTATATGAGGATGCTTTTGTCACAGTGTTGTTGATCTGCAGCATCAGTTAAAGATACTAAAATATTGAAGTTAAAATGTTTTCAGTGTTGAGCCTCTGTCTGGTAAAATTACGTAAATAAATGATGGTTAATTTTTACATTAAAAGCAGCTAAATGCTAGCCTACAGATATTCATGGTGGCCAGTGTACAGAAGGTTTAACCAGAATTAATAAAGATATTCAGGCCTCCAAATATTTTTCTACTACAACACTACCATCAAAGATTTATGAATGTGATGACACCTTAGACACAATTTAGCAAACATACCCAGATGGCTTAACTTAGGAAACAAACACAAAATATTTTTGGGCTTTGCGAATGTTGTTTATTTATATACTTTTGTGTGCTGCAAACTAGTTAATATGCATTTGTGTTAAAAACTTGTATATTTCCTAGATGTTGAAGTTTATGTTTATATCAGCTTTTGTGAAAACCTAATGTTTAATGGGAGACTAGGTAATTCAGCTCAACTCTCAGTATGAAATAATATGAATTCAAATTTTACATGTCTGATGTTTTGTTAGATCACTCAAATGTAAGATAAAGAGCATTTAGGTTTTTTTACTTTTGGAAAGCTGTTTTGCTATTAGTCAATAGCATTAGTCATTGTAAAACAAACAGTGTAAGATCTAACAATAAGTTTCAGCCTCCTGCTGGCTAAACTGGAAATTTTTCCTGCTATCTAGGCAAATCAAAGTAAGTTAAGGACTGGATTAAATTCTGCATTTATGAAGTGGCAGATTGAAGACAGGGAAACAAAATCATATTGTTGCATCTAACATGGAAAACTTCGGACGACTCAAACAGTTTCTGCTTTATGGCAGCAAGGCCCATTCCATATGAAGTTCCCTTTGGCAATACTTCAGTGGGGTGTTTAAAGGGCCAGGAGTCTTTTCTTTAATCTCAAGAATAATAATAGTTTCTGACTAAAATTAGTCAATAAGAAATCAAGTCAAGCATTTCTTGATGATTCAAAGATCTACTGAACATTCATCCCTACCTAATGACAGATAACAGCAAACTCAGAACCTAGGTGGTAGGTACAAAATAGGAAAGAGAAGAGTAGATTTGGCAGCCTAAGTTTGAGATTGTCTTCAATATATCCTGATGGAGAAATTTTTTAGAGATGTTTTTCTTTGCTTAGGCTAAGTGAGATTTTGGGCAAATGGCTTTTATTGGCTTTTAGTGATGAATTAAAATACACTTGTCCCTAGGGTGAACATTCCTTCTCTTCAAACATGTGTGAGAAAAAGTGGCTTAGATTTATCTGTGGATTTTTCTTCTGTGTGTTATTAGTTAGCATCTGCACATAATTGTTTTGCTTTCCATGAACTGCAAACTGTGCTGTGTATTTTAGTGGATGCACCTGCCATAATGTGCTCTTACTGCCAAATTCCTGTGCCTGCCAGCTGGACAGATTGCTTTATTAAAAAGTCTTTTAAATTTTTATTAAATCTATGAAGGAAGGAAATGTCCCTTCTATTTCCCTATTTGTAAACCTGAGGGGGAAAGAAATACTGCTTTTTCCTGTTGTTGTTGAAACCCAGCTGGCAGCCAAGTCCCACACAGTCAGTTATTCACTCCCACATGGTGAATCAGAAGAGTAGGAATGAGTAAAGTCTTGGGTTGAGATAAGGACAATTTAATACATAAAGCAAAACCTGTGCACACAAGCAAAGCAAAACAAGAAATTCATTCACTACTTCCCAAAGCCAGGCAGGTATTCAACCATCTCCAGGAGAGCAGCTCCTGATCACACAAAACACTTGGGAAGAAAAAGGCCATCACTCCAAATGTCCCCTCCTACTTACCCCTTCCTCCTCTCCTGGGCATCATGCCATATGGTCTGGAACATCCCTGTGGTCAGCTTGTGGCCAGCTGTCTTGGCATTGTCCCCTTTCCCTTCCAAGTTCTTATGGATCCTCAGGTTACTCTGGGAGTTGTGGTGGGGCAGTATGAAAAGCAGATAAGGCCTTGGTGATTTGTGAACACTGCGCAGCAATAACAAAAACATCTCGATATTATCAGCCATCTGATTTCAGTGCTTATCAAAACTACAGCCCCATACTTGCCATCGTGAAGAAAATGAACTCTCTGCCAGCTGAAACCAGCACAATTCTAAATAATCTAGCTGAACAATAATACATGCTGACAACAAATCTTGAGTTCCATAAGCACTTTAGTTAGGTTTGGATATTGCTCTCTAGTATCCAGAAATCACTGTAAAAGTCTTAGAATCTCCTTTTGCAAAGATTGTTTAAGTGTTAGTATTTGCCTTCAGTTTTTGTCGTGAAAACATGTTCCTGAGGGGAATTGAAGTTTTCTTCACAAATATTGTCATCTCTCCCTTAGTGTCTCTTTTTTCTAGACTCAAAAGTGTTCTCTATCTGTCTTCTGTTTCTGCATCGCTAGTGCTGTCTACCTACAGCCATTCCTACAGCATCTCTTTATAAATTCCCTCCTTATTGCATGTATTCTTTAAGCAAAGCTTTCAACTGAAATGCAGTAGTGTTTTTATTTATTATTAATGATAAATACAGAAAACCCTTGGCAGCTGCAAAGGGGTGTGGAGAAGATTAACCAACATTAATCCATAATGAAAAAGAAATATATTGTCTTGGAGAATAAGCAACTATGCTGGGCCCTGGAATGGTAGTGCTACAGGTTTGAAGATTAACAGCTATCATTAGGCAGTGATGCAGCCCAGAGAATGCCAGTATTGGACAACTGGAGTGTTGAAGGTTAAAAAGTAATTTATACAAAACCTGCAGCAAAGGATTTGACTGATCCCCAGGAGCTTTTAAGGGATAGTGGAGCGCAGCCATAATTGTAATGTTCTGAAGCCATTGGAGGCCAACTGATATTGGACTGCAGGACTTTGCCAAACATAATTCAAATGATGCAGGATAACAAATGTAGGATATTTTCTTTAGCCCCTTATTCCTCAATCTGAGATGAGCATTCAGTACATGATTGCCATAGAACTGTAATGAGCCAGAAGTAGAAGCCTTAGAAGGTTTTTTTGATGGTTGCTGTAAGAAGTTTACCAGTAGTTGTGTTATGTGTGGTTTTTGAGGATTCAACTTAGCTGACTGTCTGACTTCTTTATCACTTTATAATAGTTCATACATTTTCAAACCTTTGGTATGAAGCATTCGGGGATGCTTCAGCAGTAGACATAGTAGCTTTATTGCAGGATTTAAAAAAATTTATCCTGTTAAAAGCCTTTGACAAAGATAAAAACGCTTTTTCTTTTTTTTCCACAGGATACTATGGTGATGGTCTGAATGCCATCATTGTGTTCACGGCATGCTTCTTGCCAGACAGCAGTCGAACTGATTACAACTATGTCATGGAAAATCTTTTCCTGTGAGTGATATGTGAGCAATATATGTGACAAGGTCTTTTGAGTTAGTATTCAGAATTATGCAGTGAGAGGTAACCTGTTGTTCCTTAAGAGGTAATTTTGGCCATTAGAAGGGGAGTGACAAGGAATATAGCAGTTTTAGATAAACTGCCCAGTGGAGTATTATTTTGGTATCCCTTACCTACTCACCTTCCCAAATTAGGGTGTATTTGTCAGGACCAAATCTGGCTGTTAGTATCTCTTCTAAAAGCCAAGGAGTGCAATATCTTCTCCTTGTTGGGGCTACAGTCTTTACACTAGTTCACTAATGATTTCCAGGTCTTGCTGAGAACAATCAGCAGGGGCTTAGACTGTTTTTCACTGTTCATTGTTTATTATTATGGTGTATCCCTTAACATATTTTTAACATATGCTGTCTTTGGTTTAGGAGTTACTGGGCCTTTTTTTGACACTTGCTTTTTAAAAACAGGATAAATGGCAATTACTGACACAAGGATCTCTTAAGTATTCTTCCTGACTCAGCTGGAAGTGGCAGGGGCCGGTTGGGCGGGACACAAATTTGGCCACATAACTCCAAATCTATCACAGGAAAATTATTCCTAATAGCAATTGGTTTGGCAGCCCAAAATTTTGAAGGCAACTCTCTCCTGAAGTGCCTTCAGCTACTTCCACTTACAGCTGTTAAAAAATCTGCACTAAAATGCAGTAAGTAATATCTTAAGCCAGCAGGAGACTTGGACTTTGCTGTTTGCAGCTTACGAGGCACTGAGAGCACAGACCCAGGTCTCCTTAATATTCCAGCCTATGAAGATGCACTTGTTGGCAGCCAGTGCCTTTAACATTGTCTCCATGTGTGAAAATCAAGACTCAGTGTTTTAGTTTCTGGTCAGAACAACTGCTGTCATTTGCCTGGTCAAGCCTCTAAGAACCCAATGTCATCTACAGCAACTGATACACACAATGCCCAGTAATTTAGAAGGGAAGAAGGAATTGCTTCAGTGATAAGTAAGGAACAAAGCTGACTGTAACCATGACTGACATTCAATAGTTGTTCTTTGTCTTCACCCAAGACCCTTGTTCAGATAGAGCTGGTGATAAATTAACTTTGCAGAGAAAGCCTTAAGAGCATTTTTCACCTGGCTTAAGGATATTGCCGAAGTCAATTTTGTAGGTCACTTTTTCTGGAGTATTAATATAAATGTGAGTTCATGTTGGCTGTGAACTTGCAGCTTATTTTAAGGCTTGTAGACAGTTGAGTCTCTCCAAGAAAACAAGAAAAAGGAGTAAGTTCAACTCTTCCTTTCCATTCTAGGTCTGCATGGAAATAGAGAGAGTACAACATTTTGCTAAATATACAGTAACTGATATTTTAAAATATTTGGTATTTCTTTACTAATGAATTATATAGGGATCTGGAGGGACCTGCAAACCACTGAATCTCTTTTTTTATACCGTATGTTTCTGGGAGCATATAAGCTAGCTCTAGCTTCTGATTAACAACTGTCCTCAATAACTCCTTTCCCATCTGAATTCCTTTCATATTTCTAATTATCTTCTTACTATTTTTTTATATTGACTAATTCTGTGCAATTGTCTTTGAAGGGTTGAATTTGTGTGAAAGTGCTTGAAACAGCTTCTAGAGCAGTTTTTGTAGATAACGCAGAACCACATTAAAAAAAATCTACTGTTTAATTTGTGGCTGCCTGGAAGTCAGATTAAAGCCAGTCCAAAGATTAAAATTTTTAAAAATAATCTCAATTTGAAAAACTATGCTTTGAAAACAAAACCAGCACTTTGCTTTCTGAGTGATTCAGTTGTTCTAGTTAATGATAAAATTTCTGTCCATCTTTTCAAATAATGAAGAAATTGCCATTATTATAAAATAATAAGAAATTATTGGATAGGTATAATTTGCAAGGGAGCTCTTACTCCCTTGACATTTTTAGACTGTCATGTTCCATAATTGAAAGCCTTGTAATATTTTAATACACACTTACGCACTTGTACTTACATACTTGTACATTTCGGTGTTCAGTGCCTTTAAAGCACTAGATGTTCTGCCATGTGGGAAGGGCTAATCTTATAACTTGTCAAATAGTAGCTTTGTTGAAGTAGCTATTAAATGAAGCTTTATGCATCAGAATGTCCCTGCAATCCCTTGCTTTCCTGTATCGCTGTTAGACATAAGCCTTCACAAATGGGAGGCAAAACCAGTGAGTGCACAACTCACTGCTAAGAATGAGCAGTGGAATGCATTGAGGGGGTAGTGATTTGGATGGGATTTACCAAATGCATGGAATTGGTCTGGTTAATGTTGCCTGCTTTATGCCCAAGTAAAATACCACTCTCTGGTGAGAACTAGATTTCCTACAATTCTTCTAAAGACATTGCATCCTAAGGAATTTGAGGGTCAGATTAGATTGTGAGGCATTCCCATACAACTCTAAAAGGGGCCATTATGCTTAGGGATAGAGCTGTCTTTTGTAGTGAGTGCACTCAGGCATTCAGGCTTTTAAGGTGTGACTTGTGGTTTTGCATTCTAGTTTTTACATAGGCATGCCTTGAGGCTGGATAGTAGAGAGAACAATTTGAACATTCCTGTGATGATCAGCTCCAAGATGGGGTAGGGACTTCTGAGTGGATCATCTGCATAGGTAGTCCTGGACAAGAATTTAAAACCATCTTCTTATTTGAATGAGTAGTGTGCTCTCTAGGTAGAATGCATTTGGCCCCAAGAGCTCTGTCTGATAGTGGGTGTTGGGAGTGTTTTGCTCACAAAATGAAGTGATGTCATTGAGTGCTCAGTTCCATCAGATGTCAGGTTGATGGACAGGTTTTCTTGGGCTTGATTGTCAAAGTATTTGTGTTTTGCCGTCACAGACTCAATAGCAGGACTGTAAGGATCACACAAAGTATAAACAAGTATCTTCTGACACCTTTTATTATTGTATTGAACAAAATTGGTGATTAGAATAGTGAATAGAAGTTTCTCAAGAGTTAATTTCAGAAGTTCCTAAGACTTCACAGGATGCCATGTTCTCCCTTACAAAATCTCCTGATTTAATTACTTTTTAAGAAAAAGCAAATTCAGCAGTGATACTTGAAAACTCACTATGAAACTCTGTTATTGTAAGGAAGCCACATATTTTTGAAGACACAGGTAAGACTGTGGTGTTCTAGCTGTGTATCTACAGGTACCATGGTGATCAGTGCTAAATGTTTGCTTTTGTTTAGAGGAAAAGAAAAGCCTGTCTTGTCATAAAGTGTTCAGTCTGCCTTCATGTATTCCTAATAGTCTGATTTAGTTTGGGCTTAATCAGATAGTGTACACTGCTCACTGACATCTGTACTTTTATCAGATATGTAATCAGTACCTTAGAGCTGATGGTAGCTGAAGACTATATGATTGTCTACTTGAATGGAGCAACACCAAGAAGAAGGATGCCTGGATTGGGTTGGATGAAGAAATGTTATCAGATGATTGATCGACGGTAAAGTAGTGTTTTCCTGTCTGATCCACAGCCATTGTTTTAAACAGTGTCCATTTCTGTAACTCTTCTGTATGCCAGGGTTTACTGTATTTGATCTTTCTTTATCTTTTGTGTTTTTTCTATTTTTCTAATAAACTATTGCTTTTGTTTCTTAGGTTACGGAAGAATTTGAAGTCATTTATAATTGTTCATCCATCATGGTTTATCAGGACAATTCTGGCTGTAACACGACCTTTTATAAGGTATGTAGTAAATACCTGTAATTTTCTGTGTCCTTGAGAATACATAAGCACCCTAAATCATCAAACATGGCTGTTAATCTTTCACTGAACAGTGCTCATTTTGTAGCTCATGTTGGGATTTTGGAAGTTGAATTTCACTTTTTGAAGGTGAATGGGGGGAAATAAGTTGTTCATAAGAGTATCTAATTGCAGAAGTCATAGGCATGGTTTTCTAAACCTGTATGTGTATGTACTGAGAATTCAGTTCCTTAAAATAGTCTTTGTTCAGAATCCAGGTAAAAGGCATATAGAAAAGGGATGTAGAAAAGGCATGTAATTATAATCACCTTATTTAAGACTTGGCTACAGTTCTGGGTTTTTAAAATATCATAGCTCATACAAGAGGAACTGCCTGCGCCCTGAGGTGTTTGAATGCATTTGGCTTCAAAAATGTTTAATGCTGTCAAAAATAATGGTTTGATTAGTAAAACAATTAAAAAAAAAAGTTACCAACTTCAAAAACCTCACACTTACTGCAGAAGATAGGCAAGTATGTGTATAAGAGTTGCTTCAGTCAAGAGAAGAAGCTTCAGCTACAAAAGCCACACAGAGAATAACTTCTGTCATGGCAGATCTCGGGGAGTTCTGCTCACAATCTGCAAGTAAAGGCACTGGAGATCTCTGTGGAGATCACAGTCCCAGGGTGCTCTGTCTTGATAGAGTGACATTGAGTTGGGTAACCACATGAGTTGTCCCATTGCTGCTAAAGTGCAGCAGGCAGAATGTCATAATGGAGCTCCTTTCTAGATGTGGTATCTTAAAGACCAAGCTGAAAGTTACTATTTGGAATACCAGAGTAAAAGGGAAACAATACTTGGAATTATCAGCAGTAGTTACAAGGATCTGCTGAGTTGCATTTGATACCTGAGATATTTCTGTTGCCATCCTATTTGCTTCCAGAAATGACAGTTTGGTCTTTTTTAAAAGTCATGTCTGTTTCAATTCATTTGTCATTTATTCAAAGTAGCCATATTAAGCAGCAGTGATTAGAGGTTTTTCATTGTGAAACAGGAGAAAATGTTCACTCTAAATAATTTGGCAAAGCAGATTAGCAGTGCGAAACTAGGCACACTAGAGACCATCTCAGCCAGGCAGAGTGAGTCTTGGTGCAAGAAGAAAGTGAATGGCAAATAGAAGCTGAAAAAGGTGGGCAGGACACAAAGCTAGTGTGACTTTTGTGGAGGATGACATGACATATATGGACCCTTACCAAGGACAGAAGAACATTATGAGTTCACTTCCCTTTCTTCAGGAGGCAAGGAGATAAAAACTTGATTGGATTGAAAGCCAATGACTATAACTTAGTTTGCTAGCCCTCAGCTGTTCCCTGAACCCATGATAGGCACAGTGGGAATTTTAGAGTGAGAAATTAATTTGCCACAAGGCATGCAGAGATTTCAGTGAGATAGCTGAAGGCAAGCAACATAATTTTAATTATATATCAGCTGAGATGTGGGGCTAAACAGTAGAAATCAAAACCCTGAAGGACAACAAAATGGTCACGGGCGGTCAAGTCACTTAGTGTGGGCTACCCTCAATTCTACCTCAGATCTATCTTTTTTTCTGCCTCAAAAACTGGCAGGGTAATTCAGTGGAGTGTGGGACCCATCTTGACTGACAAAGCATTGTCTGAATATATAGAATTAAAGAACCAGAGGTAGCAGATATAGACTTAGATACTCTTTTAGAACCCCTATAGATATTCACACCAAAAATTATTTGAGCTGTGTTAGAAAACAATTAGATTTCAAAGGGGTTTTTCAAGGGTGTGTGAAACATGCTTGGCATTTGACAGAAATACTTAAATGATGGAAAGTTACCACTTTTGGCAGCATGCTTTCCCTAAAATCTGAAAGAAGCTGTGTCTGGGATGTCCATACACTGAGTCCCACATGAAGGAATTAGAAATCAGTCACTGTAGTGGAATTAGTGGACCCAGAAAAATCGTCACAAAGAAAAATTACCCACTGAAAGATTTTTTAATTGCTTCCCACCATCTTTAGAAGGTTATTATTGGCTTGCAGTTTGCCAGGTTACTTTAGATGGCAGTGGTGATGCTGCAGACTATGATAACAATTTGGATTAAATGCTAAGAATCTGTATATTACCATGCTTTGACTGGACAATCGTGGGTGATTCTTGCATCTAAAATGTGACCTCTCTGATCCAGTGTGTGTGCCTAGTGATGATAATTGGGTACAGAGACAAATTACAATGAATGAGCTTAAACAACTGTTCACAGCACCTTCATGTATTCCTGTTCAGTTGTCTCACTTTGCATTATTGGGAAGACAAGTCTGTTGAAGAGAGGGGCTGTAGCATTCTGCTCAGAGCTATTTCAGAGGCTTCATGTTGTCTGGCTGTACCTGCAGGTCAGCAGTAAATAGAAAGAATACGTTCTGTTTTTCAAGACCTACACTTAATATATATGGTCAATATGAGCTTGCCACTATTACTGATGTTATAAGACAATCTAAATACAACCAGAGCTAAATGTGAAAAATTGCTTTATAAGCCAAATGAGAAAGATTTCTCATAACCTCACACTTACCAAATAATTTAGGTTAGACAAGTAAATAGCCTTGTGTTTTAAGTGGATTTTCTGAGCAATTTAGCCTTTTTTCCAAGTAATCATTTTACAAGCACAATAAATGAATCATATAGCACAGCTGAAATAAACACATTATTTTGTCATAGAAAGGCACTGCAGTAAGAATAGACACAATCAGATCTGTGCTCTTCTGAATAAATGATGAAATTCAGTTTTATTGTGTTTGATTGAGAATTGGTGTAAAATAGAAAATGCTAAGTCATGACAATCCCTTGATAACTGTCTTTTTGATTATATCCATGTCAAGTAATACTTCCCATCTCTTTTTACATGTAAGTAGCCTGTAAGGGATTTGAATATTTTCCAAATTTTTATGCATCTTCTTCCTACTGTAAAACGAATCACATTGTCTAGTATGTAGGCATTACAATTTATGATGTTGGCTTAATAATGTGATTCATGTAGCCTCATAATCAGCTGGACTGTGTTAAGATATGGTTATTAAAATTATTAGAGAGATGACTCTGTCTGAGTTAAGGTGAAAACAAGACCGTATGCTGAAGTCAATAGCACAGACTTTTATTTAGCAGTAATTGTGAGGGAGAGATAGAAAGAAATAAGAGTGAGTAGGAGGAGAGGAGAAAAGAGCATGACAAACACAGACAAACTAAGTAGAAAAAATATCATCATTCTAAGATCCTGATGGCATCTCCTTGGTCCTCTTCTTCTGGTCTGCTTAGTGATGAGGTTTCCAGTCTTGTCAAAGTTATGGTCACTTTCTTCATTGAGTGGGGGAAGCCCACAAAACACAGAGTCCATTGCATGTATTCATTGCATGAACTTCACTCAAGTTCAGGTGGGAATGCCCAGGTACCTTGCCTTGTAAGATGTTAGAGCTCTTATGGTAGAGCTCTTATGCCTCTTATGTCAGTGAAGCTGAGTCGTTTATGTTCCACCAGTTATGTCAGGGATGAATACCTTCAGGCTCTGTGTGAAAGTCCTGGTTCTTCCCCACAGGGAAGTTTTCACACCTGAGCCATTATGTAAGAGAGGACTAGCATCATAAAAAGTGTTATCCCACCTCACAGGACTTGCCTCTTACCAGTCTTATTTAGCTGTGGCAGGTGGATTGTTTGAGTCATTAATCATTAACAGTCCAGTCTCTCAGTCTGTAATTGAAATATGAATGTCCAAATGCTTAATTATTTAATACATTTAATACATTTCTTCATTTGGTTTTAGCATGTCATAAAAGATTGGGGGGCAAAGTCAATTAATTCCTTTTTTTCTGTGTTTCAGCTCTAAGTTCAGCAGTAAGATACAGTACGTCAACACGTTGGCAGAGCTTCGTGAGATGATTCCAGTGGAATATGTGCATATACCAGACAGTATTGTCAAGTAAGTGATGTACAGTAGCATGTACTTATTCTAATGGAAACTATTTCCACAAACTGAAAAAGACTGTAAGAAAAACAGAAACCACTTTCCTGATGTTTTTAAAAATGATTATGGGTTGTTCCTCAAACATTTCACTGTCAAACTCA
This sequence comes from Motacilla alba alba, assembly GCF_015832195.1. Lineage (NCBI taxonomy): Eukaryota > Metazoa > Chordata > Aves > Passeriformes > Motacillidae > Motacilla > Motacilla alba. The sequence continues at coordinate 53,779,980 of NC_052046.1, forward strand.
GTGGTAGGAGACCACTGTGTAATTGAAACACAAAACACAATAACTGTTTACTTCTAGGGGAGTGAGAAAATTGTTTGGCCTTTCCTGAGGTATCATGTATGCCATATTTTTTCATAGCTTTTACCTGTATTTAAGTGGAAGTATTTTCAAGTTTCAGTCATGCAGGGCTTTTAGCAGAAATGTTAATTAAAAGATAGCCTATTCAATAGAAAACCAGTGAAATTCTGTAGGTTTACTGGTCTTTGCCTTGTCAATTCTTGTGGTTAAATTCACAACTGCTGAAAGACAGATCCTTTGTTCTTGCTGCTTATGTGAAGAGGTTTTTTAAATACAGGCATTTCCAAAGGAAAGTATCTGTTAAAAAATTGTAGGAAGTTGATTGGCATTGCTTACCTCAACTGACTTTTCTTCAGACTTGAAAACAACAAAAAGAAGGGGTATATCAAGACTGAAAGGATGACTGGAAAAAAAAAATGGTTTTCACGTAGTCATTATTAAAAAGATGTTCTGTTCAGGAATTTTTTTTTAATTGTTCTCTTTAGCAAATGTCCCAAGTTTTGAATAGCCTATTCTAGAAGGTAGTCTGAAGAGTAGATGTGCAAGATGTGCATATGATTGTGTTTTCATTATGACTGGTCAGTGACACTTTTTGAAGTTGTCATATACTCCTCAACCCAGGCAGGAGTTTTCACACCTGTTTCACAATAGTTGGAAAGCAATTTCTTTTGTCAAGCTGGTGGTGCAATTCCAGGGAGCAAGTGGGAAGCTCAGGTCTGGCAATAGCAGTTGAGAAAACAGTAAATTACAGTTGCAAAATCGGGGTCACAGAGACTTTCACTCAGGTTCATTTGCTGCTGTAACTTCTTAAGAGGTGGAGTGATGATAACAATGTGGAGCAGATGCTGTTGGTCAACTGACAGAGTTGTCCATAATGTTCTAACATCCCTAACAAATTTTCTTCTGATTCCTGTAAACATTTTAGTTTCTTGTGGTTCCCTTTCATAGAAACCTTACATTTTCTGTCTAACTTCAGAGAGTTTCTGTCTGTTTCCTTGCTGTATTTTACTGTTACACTGTGGCAGTACACACATCTGTGTTGCAGACATTTTTTCTTCCCTGTAAACTTAAAAATGTTTGAAACGTCCATTCACCTCTCAGACCAAAGGTGAAATGATCACAGAAGTAGTACCAAAGAAACTTTAGTACTTATAATGCCTACTTCACATCAGCAGCAGCCAGATGAGAGATCATGATTTTGCTGAAGAAGACTGACCTGGAAAAATGACAGTCACACCCATTGGTGGCAAACATTTCAGGGTGTTGTAATAAGAAGATTTAGTGGCTGTGTACATTCAAGGCATCTGTGAGTGGCTATTCCCATACCATAGGGAGAAGAGCAGTGTTCAGTTCATAGCTTCCCTTCTGCTGCAAACTTGGAGAAATTCCTATAGAAAAATAGAACTCATCTTTTGTCTTCATAATTGCTCTATTGCCAAGAACAAATATACCACCTGTGGGCAAGAAAAATCCCACCTTTAGAAACCCCCACCTTGGCATACATTATGCCAGAATATGGGTTTTGTGGTTTGCTTGGTAGTTTTCAGTGAAGCACGATACAATATGATTGTTGTATATGAACTTGTACATCTTTTCTCTTCCTTCGTCTATTCTTACCTTGTAAGGTATGATGAAGATAAGTGTATTAAGAGAAGAATGAGGTAAAACTTGCTTTTTAGCCCATGCTGCTGCTCATAATAGAGTGAATCTGTGTGACAGCCTTTCACCTGCAGGCGACCTCAACAGCTGAATGAGAGAGGACTTGCAATGACATGGCATCTTACTTTCCCCTTCAAGCTGTTGAGATCGGCCTCCCTTGCAAACAAAATTCACTGAACTGTAAATGTCCTTGACTTGGCCCAGGCTGCAGCTAGTTTAACATTACCTGATAGAGCAACTGAATGCTTTCAGCTCTGTCCACTGGGCATGCCTCAGACCCCTGCTGCTTCTCTGTCTCTGCCTCCAAGAGAGCTAAATAAGGACTTGAAATTTAAGGTGGGTTGAGCACAGGGATAAATAGTATCATACTGGACTGAAGAGCTTTAGTGTTAGCCCTAAATCATACTGGGTGCCTATTACAAAAGCATGTACTGTATTTGTTCTTTGCTCTGCTATTGCTCTGCTTCACTCTTATGCTCTGCTTGCTTCTCTGTTTCTTTATATCAATAACTTTTACTCATGCAGACTGGATGAAGAACTGAGGGAAGCTTCAGAAACAGCTAAGTAAGATAGCTTTCAGCTGAATCCTGGCATTATATTGTTTCACAGGAATAGCTTGAATGTGTAGTACATTTTGTTTGGTACAACAGGCAGCTTGTAGTTTCAATTACTGTGTAAGTTGCCCCATTTGAGAATTGACTTCCCCTCTCACTGCTTTTGTACTGCTGGATCTCAGTAATAAATAATCATACCCTTACACTATAAAGGTTTTTTTTGCTATTTTTTTTTATTGTTTCTATAGTAATGGGAATAACTGAAATCACATACTCCATTAAAATGGATCATTAAATATTTTCTACTCTTCTCCTCCTATGTCAGATGATTTATACGGTTTTTAAGAGGTAGTTCTTTCTACAGTTTTTTTTTTTCCCAGTTCACTAAGTCAGGGTTAGCTATCTCTGTTAAGGTAGGTATGTAAATACTTCTGTCTTTCCAGTGTTAGCTCGATAGGCTGGGGAATTAATGCTTGATAATAATATTATATTGTCTGTGGTTACTTAATAAACCAGAGGCATGTAGTGATCAATACTTTAAAATGAAAACTCTGTGCTTCAGCTTGAATATAATGTGGAAGTATGGTGTAGAGTACTAAAGAAATCCTTAAGAAGTGCACAGTCCATGACTCACTGAGTAGAGCTTTAGAAAGTGTACAGTGCACTTTCCTCATGTGAGTATTGTACACAAAATTCCTGAGGAGGAGTCTGTGTCTGTTGGATCTAGTATAACATTCTCCCTTGCAGTTTTTGTAACTAAAGATTTGGAGTTTTGAAGTTTCTTTCCAGTCACCTTGTTTTTGCTTATGCACTTCAGGATTTTCAACTAACAGCTTCTTCTTTGCTGTACTTTTTCCAAAAGTTCCCTCTTTTGCAGTACACATTTTCCTTCAGTTCTTCTGAGGTTAGTTTCTAAAACAACCGCAGAGAAATACCTAAAACACTGGCCCCTCCTTTTTGATTCTAGGAGTTAACACTGCCTCAGAAGCAATAAATTCACATAAGTAGTTATCTGATACCACCGCCATTTTGTTAAACTAAAAGGCTTAGCCCCCCTTGAAATGCAACTTCTATCCCTTCTGTTCAAACATTTTCAAATGCATTGTATATGCAATGTTGTCATATAAACATATGCATATGACAAGGAGAAATCTGTTGAAAAAAGCTGCTTTCTTTTTACTCCATTTAAAATAGTAGAGGCAGCAGTGTAGCAAGTGAAAGGGGAATGAAATATTCATATGAGGCATCACTGATTATTGTTACTGTTGGATGTATGAGATCACTGTAGTGCATTTCCCTTCCCTAACTGAAAGAAATAGCTTAAAAATTTGTTGCTCAAACTAATGTGTGTTGTGGGCACTAAGATCCCTACATTCCTAAAAATGACATTTGTGTGTTTGTGCTGTCAAAGATACTCACTACAGTTACTTATTACACCCCCAGATTTGATGTTATATTTTAAAAGAGAAATAAATCAACACAGAAAAAAGTTTACTCATCTTTTTCCTTGTATCCAGAACTAGCTGCCTCTCAAATGATCCAGAAATGGCTTCAATGGAGCAGGAGTAAGAATTTGTGCCTAATACTGTCATTACACTTTAACATTACTTTACAACCATACTGCTAGGAACTGAGGCTGGGTAGACTCCTTAAAGTTTTTTTGAGACCTAAATACTTTTATGGTAATATTCAGGAACAACGTGGTACAAGTAGACAAAGCATTGAAGCTTTCTTATATTTATATTTTATATACTTTATGTATGTGTTATATACTGAAGATTTGTTTTATTTGTGTAGCATTGGGAATGTGTTTGAAGTGTCCTTAACCATTTCCAAGCAGAGAGAGGTATAATTGTTAGCCTGAGAATATTCTGATTAAATTATATTAAAAACAGATAGAAAAAGTGGAGCATGACCGTGAAGATGGTTCCATGCATTATCCTAAATTTTAAACTAGCTATTCTCATTCAAAGATTAAAAAGTCTAATCTTTTACTTTGATTTCTGGGCCACACTCTTAACATGTGCCTTCTCTTTGCTTTTCTGCTTCTCAGCTTCTTTGGTAATTATTTTCCCGATCAAGCATCTTTAGATCTTTTCCTTTCAAAGATGGACTTTTTCCTTTGGAAATGGGAATGTGTCAGTCCCCTGGTGTGCCATTGCTCTGTCTGATACCATAACTGTCGTATGCAAATGGAAAACCCTGCAGTGCTGCTCTTCCTGTTGATCAGTGGGAGTGTTTGTAGGCTCACTGACACTTCCTTGCTGGAGCAGCATGTCAGGAGAGCCAGCCCTGCAGCGAGTGGAGTGTGTGTCCTGGCCAGTGTGCACAGGGCAGAGGGATTGAGGCCTCTGCTCTCCCTGCACATCTGACAGGTCTGTAGAAATACAGTAATACTCTGTTGTCTCACACTGTACAGGAAATACTATATAGTAAACCTGAATCCTTAGCAAAAGATTCCATGAGTATTAATAAACAGGCAAATAATTAGAAGTGTATGTAGCAAAAAGTTGCATAAATAAATTGAAGCTTTGGTTTTCACTTAATAAAAAACAAAACAGTGCTCTAAGAAGCTATCACTTTATCATACCTTTTACACAGGTTAGAACCATAAGCTAAATTCCTGATTTCTGAACTGGTGTTACACCTCATCTCTTTTTTTTCTCAGACACTGTTTTATTCTATAATGAGTCAATATGAGAACTGTTTTTCAAAGAACAAAGGATGACATATGAACAAAAAATGACATATTAAAGACTGTGATTTTGACCTTTTGTGGCTTGAACAGCTTTCCTGTTTTTCTCAAATGATAAGCTGAGCAGCAAAAAGCAATATGAGAAGAAAATTTACATTTATATTAAATAAATATACTTAAGGCCAAATTAATGTTAATTCATGACATTTATTTTCTCTGCATAAATATGAATCTGTCTTCAGAAGTGGCAATAATTTTCCTGTGGTCATATCCCTTATTTCTTATGTCATTTCTTCAGGAAATAGCATCTTATGTAAATTACTTCACTCTGAGAACAGCTGTTTTACACAGACTTTTTTTCTGTATGCTTTCTGCTGAAACACCTCTGGAGTCTGCCCAGCACTTAGTTTGCTTCTGTTGTCTCTTTCATTTTGTTCCAATGGCATTTGTCTATTGTCATGCTCCCTTGTGTTCTATTTTGTTCAACTCCCTGCGCTTTTTCATGATTTAAAAAAAAATATTGGGAAATAATTCATGGTGGAAGAACCATTGTGTAACAGTTAATAAATATTGAGGAAATTTTAAATTATGTATTCTTTAAGGAAGACTGTATCTTGAGGCAGCATTTATGAAGACAACTTCTTACTTTAAAGAATACTTCTAAAGTTTTTGATGACGCGTGCTTTGCACTAAGTAGCAAAGCTATACGCTTAGGAACATTTTTAGGGGTACCCATTCCTGCCACTCTGTTGTGTCATTCCACCAGTGGATCTTTTCCCACCTGATACACTTCAGATTGGAATTGCTGAAAAAATAGTTGTTAATTTTAATAAAACAGTAACAGAACTTACTAAGGTGTGTACTTCCATAGATGTACATAGGATGTAAGTTATTTCACACTACTGCATTTAAGTAAATGAGAGATAAGGACACCCAGCACTTTGTGGGAGCTCAGAATTGGGGAAATAACTAACTCTTTGTTTTCAGAGCAGTCATTAATTTTTTGTTGTTGTTCTTTGTCATTTTGTCTTTATTAAATAGCATCGACATGACCCTGAAATAAGAAGCATCCTTGCCAGGCATTTGAAGAAGAGGATTCACATGGATTTTCATCACCCAGACAGTCACAACCATGCTGTACAATAAGTGATTTGGTCAATTGTATTTGGTTTATAAATTTCCCCTGTCATTCAGCGGTTCAAGAAGACTAAAAGGGCCAGTCCTGTGGCCATGGAAACCACAGAATTTTGGGTCCTGGTTATTTTTGTTGTTTTTAGAAACAGTTTTCATTAGGAAGGCTATATCGTCTAACATTGGTTTCTCTGTGTGTGCCATTTCTGTTTAAAAGGATACCATTTTACCAACAGTGTGCCTCATGAATAGGTCAATGAGGATGGGGATTTTTTAATTTTTGTCTTCAGCATATTAGTGTTTATGCATAGCTGAATGCAGTAGTTATTGTTACAATAAGTGTTAGTTTGCTTGTGTCACAGAGCAGCAGCAACTTTACTGTTTAAAAATAACTTCAGCTGTTATGCAGGACTTTCTTGAATTTGACAGGCCGTGTTAGATCAGGCTTTGGGCAGCCTGTCGTAGTGAAGAGTGTCCCTGCTCAAGGCAAAGGGGCTGGAACTAGATGATTCTTCAGGGCCCTTCCAACTCAAAGTATTCATGCTTTTATAAATTTGTGTTTTTTGAGGTCTGAAATATCTTTCCATCTTCATTAAATGACTTTTTTGTTTGATCAGAGAAAAGTGTGATATACTAAGAAATAATAATTAGTCTTGTTAGACTTCCCAGAGGATGAATGAGTAACTGAAATTAATTTTATTTTAATAATTCAGTTTAGTATATTTATTTTAGGCATAATTTCCTAGAAGCAGCTAATCCTGTAAATTACTTTCATATATTCTAAAATCCTTGGAGCATTAATTTATTGCTACTCTCTAAGCCTGTTTCTTCCAGAACACTTTTTTTAAAGTTACGAGTCTTCAAGTGACATCCTGTCTCCAATGGTGAAGACTGTTAATTCTCAGAATATGAATCAAATATTATTTCCTACTGGGAGCTGAAAGCTAGGAGTCATACTCATTTGTTAGAAATATTTGTTAAAATCTTGCTCCAAGTGTTTCTATTAGATAAAAAATAAGTCTTATAATGCTATTTATTGTCTGTGTCACAGAACACACCAGTAAAAACATTAAAGGGAAAAACCCTAAGCATCTTTATTTGCTGGGGTCCTCTTTATTTGCACAAAAGATACTACAGTAAGTCCTACTCCTTACTGGGAAATAGCTTCAGTTTCTCTGATCATGCTTTTACAGGAGTGTGCAAATTAGTTATCTAGTGATTTCTGCTTGTCTGCTTTAAAAAAGATGAGAATCAAGAAAATGGCAAATGTTTTCTCTTACCCTAATGAATACGCATAGGCACTTTCCAAACCTGCTGACTCGTCTGCCTTTTGGGAAGTCCTAATGGAAGTCTTATTATTACATACTCTCTAAAATATTGTTCTTTTTTCAGAAGATTCTTGTATGCCCTAGAATTACACCTGTGGATTCTTTACTTTGTAAAGAAATCCTTAGACATAACAATTCACCTTGTTAGTATGGTCTGACTCTGGTTCTGCTTTCAGTTCAGAATTATTGATGAAAGAGAAAACAAGCAAAGTATTTCTTGGGGCGTAAAGCTTGAGCAGAGGCAGTAGAGCATGAGCCTTCATTTTTTCAGCAGGATCTAAACTGGAGGTTCTATTCTGAGCTTAATTTAAAAGTTTGATGGTTTTTTTTTGTGGTTTGCACATTTCCAACTCTGTCAGTTTGTCTTGTATTTGCAAGATAGTCTGCAAGCAGTGAAGCAAGTGTCTGTCATTGTGAGCATAGTTGTTCAGTTACTGTAATGAAACTGACAAAATTGTCAGAAGGGCGGAAGTGTGCTTTCTTATTGGCCAGCATGAAAACCGAAATAGATGCCCTCTGCTCTGTGCTGGTATCTCTGACTTGCTAGTCTGCTGTGTCACATCTTTCTGTCAGTTCCTGTAAATTTTCACAAAGGAAGGGCCTAATCCTGCTGACCATTGTTGCTGCTCTGTAACCTTGTCCTAAAGTAGAGTCTGGTAGTGTCCACCTTTCCTCAGATATTTGAATCCTGGCTTGTGTCTGCCTTATAAAAGTGCTGTCACTTAGTATATTGGGGATAATGTTTTATGTAAAGATTAATATTTGTATTGACTTCCAAATGCTAATTAAGCTTCATTAAGATCTAAACTATTAGAAGCATTTAGTAGCATGAAGTTGCATCTTTTGTAGACCTGTAGTTGAAGCCTCTTGAGACAAGCCACATGACCTGTGTCATGCAATAGATGAGAAAAGTTTCTTGTAGAAGAAAAGTTCATGGCAATGCAGAGGTTCAGCACAAATCTTCATTCACTCTTTGACACCTATGTGGGGTATAAGAGATTTGTGATTTTAATGGTGGACATCAGCTCAGAGTTGAGTTTAATTCTACTTGCTTTGTGTGAAATTACGAAGCAACAAAGTTAAAAATTATTCTGCCCATAATAATAATAACATTAATGGTGGCAGCCTGAGATGAAAGGAATTTGTTTAAGCCAGATGGCACATTAAAACAAAATGGGGCATTGATAGTTAAAAAATGATTGCAGGATCAAAATGTGGTTATCTTTGCTTAATAATATATTTTAAAAAGTTTTTTAATGTTATGATAAGGCAATTCTATGTTATACTAACAATAACATGTCAATATTACTAAATCAGTAGTTTGTTGAAAGAGAAATATCGTATATATAATTGCACAGATACAAGATTTATATATGGATTTTTTCTACTGCGTATCAGAGTGCTGAGATGAAATATAAATTAGTAGTTGCAATTTTTTTTGTTAAAATACCTATGCTGACCTAAATTATAGATTAAGCAATACAAGAATATCTAATAGCATTGTATGGATATATATACATATGAATCAGAAATAAAGAATTGCAACCCACACCTGGACATACTTCCTTTCAGCTCCAGATTGCAGGGGTTTTTATTCTCTGGGTGCATGGAAACACTTGATTGGTTTAGATCACTTCTTTTTATAGTATAGAAATATTTTGTTTTATTTTGGATTCCCTGCCTGTTCTTCCAAAAACTGAAACTGAGTAAATTTTGTTTCTCATGGTAATATTCCCCATCTCCATGTATTAAAATCCTGGCTTTGTTGATACTAGCAGTACTGTTCCTGAAAGAAAGCAGAAGGAACTCTTTAAATTTCTTTCTGATTTGTGTCTGTGCTATTATGTAAAATCAAATCCACAGGTAGTCCATCTTATATGTCACAAAGTCAAAAGCTACGGGGCAGCAGGAGATTGACTGTGAAACCACTGAGCAGGTTAACAGCCTTACTGACTTCACTGAAGGAAGGAGTCAGAGCTGCTGGTGGACGTGGAGTCCTCTCACCTGCCTGGTACACTGTGCCTACATGCCGCTCTACAAGTGTGTCAAAGGGGCCGATTTATACTGCCGCTAAGTAAACCTGGCTGATTTTTGGAGCTATCCTGATCATTGTCCAGTAGGCACCAAATACAAGATTAAAGCTATGGCTTCTTAATTGCGACCCACCTGAAAGCAGCTCTATAAGTGCTCCTAGACATTTTCAGAGTCAAAGAAGCTGGATTATACAAACCTTTCATACTTGTTGAAAATAGGTTTCTTGACTTCTGATAAGTTTGGAGATATATCAGATATTTACCAAATTATCAGTTTCAGTGTAATAAGTGACCCTTAATTTCCTACTAGTGGCACTAGTGGAAATAACTGACAAGTCAGATTGTGTTGGCTGTGCAGCAAAATTTGTTTATCTCTAGGGGTGTCCCTGTATTGCCTGGCACAGATGAAGCCAATTGAGCAGGCATCAGGAGATCAGCAGTTTAACTTCTCATTCGCTGTCACTTTTCTCCAGTCATGCAACCCCTCTGGCATGCTGTTCCCACTGCAAAATGCAGCTGCCATGCAGGCAGTAATTTCCTATGCTCAGAAGAAGGCCAGAGGATGGCACTGTGAAGTTAAAATGTCAGCTGTTCCTGTTTGCACTGTCATGATTTACAGTTCTGTAGTCTCTGCTTGACAAGAGGCCAACAACTACAAAATACAAACTGTCCTCCAAAAAAGTTACTTTGCAAAGGTACTGAAGTCTCTTCAAAAATTATGTGCTTGGTTCTTACACTTATTTTTCCTAAAAACATTTCACCTATTTCAGAAGAAGTGGTCGCTTACTGCTCACACAGTGTGAATTCTGTCAGCAGTCTTAGTGACTCTGGTTTGTCCATTCAGCCCAAGCAGTAGAATTGACTGGGCTATGCTCCGCCCTGCTAAATTTGAGAATCTGAAAGGAGCTACAGCCTAAGCTTGCCACATTTTTTTTTGTTCCTTGTTGTTTTCCTGCATTTGAGATAATCCTCTTAAATGTAGCTTTGTGGAAATAAGGCAGAACCTCTCTCAAGACTTTTAGTAGTTGATAGTACATTGAAAAGTGCAGACTGCTGTAGGCTATTTGATGTATCTGTGCCAGTTGATCCTGCAGCAATTATTAGTTTTAAAGAAAAACACACATGACTGATTTTACAAGTACACTTACAATCTCCTTTTTTTTCTATTTTGGAAAATCCAGTGTTTTGGTCTTTTATATAAAACAGGAATCAAAAGGCAAAATTGCTTTTTTTCCTTTTAAATGAAATTAATACTATTATTACTAGGAAAAAAAAGTAATTTTGTGTGCTAGTATGTGCATATACGTTAGCATTATTAGCAAGGTCTTTGTTGGCTTCAAAGGATGAAGGTTTTGGTCTTGAAACCAGAATTATGTTAGGTGTGAAAATGCACTGTACTATGTCACCACTATAGTACATCATATTTGGATTGTAAAGACAGAAGAAATGTCTTTCAAGCCAATATAATATATTATGAGCAAGTAGTTTGAATGCAGCACAGCACTGTTTTTGAATGATTTTTAAATGCTTTGAGGGTCATAACAGTAGACCCATGTGCCTGTCCTAACACTGCAATAGTGACCTATGAACAGTCTTAGGAGTAAAGACTGACTCCAAAGAATGAGGTTTCTGTAGTGTTTGAGTTGACCAGCTGTGACCTCTTTGGAGGGCTGCTGCAGAAAAAAAAAAAAAGTGCAGTGTTTCTCATATAGTATCTAGTCTATCAGAAAAATGGGTAGACTCTAAGCATTTCAAGCCACAGTTCAAAGGAATTAAATTTATTTCTTTATTTCACTTCTTAGTGTTGTCTGGTTAGATGTTTATAAGTCCAAACCTCACTGCTAAAATATAAGCAGTTAAAAGAAAATTCAAATATGCCATGTTGAAACTTTATCTTTTTATCTCTGTTATGTATTTCAGTAGGCAGCAAGCAAAGCAGCCTTTAGCAATGGTAGGAAAATAATCCACAGAGTACTTTCCATGCTGCTCCCTGAGGCCTGGTATGTAAAGTAGACTCTCTCCGTGAGATACTGACTCACAAAATGAAGTGCTGGCTTTCTAGCACAGACTTATATTAAGCCATGAAGACCATGAACTTCATCTCTGTCTTCATCCATTTGAAGTAGGGGTAACACTGTCTTAAAGAGTGAACTGAAAGAACACGCAGAATATTAATGTGAAAATTGGCCTTTATGATGTAAAAAGTAATAATAAGGAACACAGCAAAAATCATCAGTCAGAGAAAGGAAAACTAGGGGAAGGAAGAACAGGTCAAGGAAATGACTGGGGGAGGGTAGGGTTGCAGATGTCCTTCTGCTTAAGGCTCCAGTCTCCTTCCACATTCTGGTGCTCCTTGGGGAGAGCTTCTGAAGCATAGAAGGCCTATTTGCCTGGAGCCGTTGCTTAAAAGAAGCACAAGTGAGTTCTGTTCCAAATGTTATTTTCCCCCCTTATTTAAAGAAATTATGGAATACCTGGAGATAAGTGGCTTAATCTGTTGTTCACTCAGTTTAGACTAAAACTCACTCAGCCAGTATGTAGACAGCAGAGGGGAAAAAGCTGAAGAAATGTTACACAAATTTAGAAAATTAAATTTTGCACATTTCTTAGTGACTTGCACAGAATAAGCATGAGTCAGAAGACATCATAAGTGTGAATTAGGAAACAAATTAAATATAGAAAGGAAAGAGCAAGATGCAGTCGGGGGGCATATGGAACATGGTGTTTCATAGTGGAAAATAGCTGCAGGAGAGAAATGACAGAATAGAAGATGAACTATGCCAAAGAGGAAAAATGGAGGCCAGAAATGCAATATAAAATAATAAAAAAAGAAAGCTTATTGCCTTAGGAGAGAATTCTTGTATTACTTGAAGGATCAATAGCAGTGCTCAGACAAGAAGCTGCCATCTTCCAAGGGTGTCACAGTGGTATGTGATGGCATAGATTTATACAGCAATAAAAGACCTCAAGTTATCTGCTGGCTCACTTCCTACTGCATTACCACTGGAACAGAAAAGAAAATCAGTATGGTGAAAGTAGTGAATTGAAAACTGCAGGTTTTGGGATCAAGCAGTAAAATTAATGAGACGTTGCTGATCACCAAAGTTGGTCTGATACTCTTTTAAGTAGAAGATTTGGCTTTGGTGGAGTTCCATCACTGATACAGTCATACTTACTGAACAGATGAACCTGGAACATGGTCCACCAATAAGATTACACTATCCAGGTACTGTATTCCCAGGAGGAAAGATTCATGGGTACTGGCTGCTGCTGTTTTCTCTGGAATCAATTTTCTTGGGAAAAATTTCCTTTACAATAGAATTTTGTTTAGTTTTCAGTAATTGGAGATTTGGAATCTCTATTCTCTCTGGTAGGCTGCAACACACAGTAACTGTGAGAAGTGTCTCTCGTTGACAGCTCTCATTAGATGGAGAGAAAAATTATGAACACACTCCTTCCTTCTTTTTCTCCCCAGCTCTGTATGTTGAGCATGTTGCCTTATGGTCAGGTTGTGATATCCCTTTGATCGTTTGGGTTCAGCGGTTCCAACTGTGTCCCCTCTCGACTCCTTGTGTACTCCCAGTTGCTGGTGGTGTGGGTGGAGGAGCAGAAAGTGGCTTGACTCTGTGTAAGCCTGCTTAGCACTGACTAAAAAAAAAAATTACTGAGAGGTTGGTGAGGCACTGGAACAGATTGCCCAGGGAAGTTGTGATGCCCTACCCCTGGTTAAGACCAGATTGGATGGGGGTTTGAGCACCTTGGTCATCAGGTGTGCCTGTCCATAGCAGGTGGGTTGGAACTACATGATCTCTAAATTCCCTTCCAACTCAGGCCATTCTGTGGTTCTGTGATTTGTTTGTTATCAGTGTCATTTTGGCCACAAATCCAAAACAGAACCATACAAACTACTATGAAGAAAGTGAACTTGTATCCCAGCCGAAACCAATACATCAGCTCAAAACCAAGCTGCTGTAAATAAACATAATTTTGGCCTGCTAAATCTGAATTCGGGCACCTTTATCTTAAAATGCTATGCCTTAAAGGGAGCAGTGATCAGCTAGATCACTGGTCTAGATGTTTTTGGTGTTCTGAGATTTTCAGTTCATGGGAGGCTTTTCAGACAGGTTCAGTACCTGCTCTGGGCATTTTCTCAATTGCCAGAGTATGAAGGGAGTAAAAATGCATGAGGCTAGTGATGTGAACCCACAGAAACAATGTTGTCACCAGTTTTGTTAACTTACTTGCCTGGTCTAGCAGGTCCTGGGGGCGGGTGGTGGTGGGGGGCTGGTGGAGGGAAAAGTACTCTGTTGTGCCAAATCATACAGGGACAAAGTGGGGTAAAGGGGTAAAGTCCCCTCAGAATTTCTCTTCTGAGGCTGCCTAGACACCCTTCTCATTTTTGACTGTGATTTCAGCTGCTACACTTTTTGCAAAGTTGGTTCTCTATTTTCCTCTCGGACCAGCCTGGGAAAAGGTGGGGGTTTTTTGTGAATGCTAAATAGAACCCAGAAGAGGCACTCTTTTTATCACCAATGGCTTATTCTGGATTTTTCCCTCTCTGGTTTGCTTAGCCTGGTAAGTTGTTGTTGTTGTTGTTGTTGTTGTTGTTGTTGTTGTTGTTATCATAATCATCATTATCATTATTATTACTACTACTACTGCTACTACTACTCCTAATCCATTTTAGGTGTTTTTACTTGCCTGTTGCCATTCACCAGCACTTCTTCCATTTATAAGCTTCCTAACTTTATGCCAGCTTCAAATGAATAATTACTATTGATGAATGGCTTAGTTTTTTCCATGTTTCTCATTCAAACGGTACTTTTTTTAAGTGCCTTCTCCTAAAGTAGGAATGTAATGCAGTGGGAATCTTGAGGAAACACAAGAAGGTTTCTCAGAATCTTTAGTGACCTGAAGCTCAGAGGTTGTGAGACAGTGGTGACAACTCACCTAGGTAGACAGGTGTGATAGGATGTGTTACAGAAGACACATATTAATAAATATATATGCAAATGTGTAGCTACATAAATTTATGAGCAAAGCCAGAGTTGAGAAAGATTATGTTGCATTCAAGCTTTGAAAGATCTGCATCTGTTGCTCTGCTGCCTAATGGTGGCTGGATGTTAGGTCAGCTGTCCTAGGGATACAGCCATTTTTATGCCCAACAGAATAAACCTATGAATTTCCTCAGGTACACTGCGAAAATGCAGAGTCTGTGGTTCTTTTAGTTTTAACTTTATTTCAGTGACAATTCACCATCTGGTAACACAACATCTCACTGCTATTTGCCTTTTTTTTTTTTTTTTCATTCTTAGTGTGAATTTTAGGAAGATTTTGTAAATTCAGGGGGAAGAAAAGCCTTTGGAGGGTCTGCCTGTTTTGGTTTCTTTTCACTTCCATACATCCAGATCTGAAGTCCATGGGGTGCCCATATGGCTCCAGCACCTCCTCTTTTCCCATGGGAGAAGCATGGAGGCCACGTAGTTTCTGCAAGTGCTCAGAGCTTTCCCCGTGATAGGTGTCCTTCTGTCATGGAGGCCATAAGGAACCTACCTCATATACTGGCACCTGGTTTAACCAGCTTGGTTTGTCATTACACTAATCTTTGTGGTGAGCATGGAGGAACAGATGTGTGACAGCCTTTCAGAGTTATTGGTGAAAACTGATAGAGATGTGCAAAAGCTACACACCTAGGCAGCACAGAATCTGAAGAATATGAAAGCTAAAACTTAAGGCATCATTTGTGAGAGAACATCTTGAGTTATGTTGTGCTGCTTTCACCTAGGATTTTGTTTTTGTAAATTACTGACCTTGCTGGGTGCCTGTACATTCTGTCTTCATTAAAGAAACACAAATAAGGAAGTCAACACAAGTATCCCTGACAACACCTGATAGAAAAGAAAGAGGAGAAGAAAGCAAACAAGTCTAATTGTTTCATTAAAAAAAGGGCCAAACCTAAAAACATTTTAATGTATTTAGAAAACTCCAGACTACTTAAAAATCAATATTGATATGAATATTGATATTAATAACTTGGAAATTCTGTGGGTTTCCAGTGGGTTTTTTTACTATTTAGTAAGCTCTATCCAAGAAATTGAAAAAACTTTGACTGCACATCATTTTTGAACATGCAGGTGTTACAGGGTGCCTGTTCAGTGCCTCTGCTTGGGAAACACAAGTTTTTGAATGTAGTGGTCATCAACTGCTGCAGTCATCAGCAGACAGATTCATCAGAGAGACATTTCTGTCAGCTGTTACAAGATCACTCAAGAGTTAGAAACTGCGTGCACATGGGAGATCAAAAATAAGAATTAGTCATTTGGAGATTCCGGTTGAGAAGATGAGATTTTTTTCTGAGTACATTAACAAGAAAAGTGAAAACCTGACCATGTCTGGTTTTTGGTAGCTTCTTCCTGTAGAGCCAGATCATGGTCTTCCCTTTTCTTAAGAATTCTCCCTCAAGACCATGCAGTGGCTCAGAAAGACAGAAGCCTAATTTACTCTGCTCACAGCTTATGGCAGCAAATGCCTTTCCCTCACCATCGGTTCATGTACGCCAGGCTTGGGCAATTTCTGCTTCCCAAGACAGCCTGCAGAGAGGCTGTTGTTTAGAGTGAGTATTTTATCTGAGCAGCTCTTTACCAGCTGCCAGGTTCACTCCTGGCTGTGGCCGTACACTGTCCTGCTCCTGCTGTCCCACAGCACACCCTTCCCCCTCGAGCTCTCTGTCCTTCTGGGTTAGCCTTCTTCCTGTTCTTGCATTTCTGAGACTGGATGCAATAGGTTGTAACTATTTGCATAGGCAAAATAACAGCCTAGGGCCAGTACACTTGTACACCTACATTCTCTGGCTGTTCTATTAACAATGCAATAGTCTATCCTAACTGCAGTGAAACATAGGAAAGACTGTTTTACCTGTTATTGCAATGCTACTTAAGGAGCAAACTGCTACTTCATAGAAATTAGTTCTGAACTGGATCATACAAATAGTCTGCTACCTAGTAAAAATATTATTGCAAGACTTATAGATGAGGTTTTCTATACACCTTCATTTGAGACGTCACCCAGTATTTATAAAATTGGATTTAGTTCAGGAATAGTTTTCAGAAAAGTAACTGATCTCCTGTAAGTTTGAAGATTTGCTGAACTGTATTTCTGCCTGGGACAAGCAGGTCATTATGAGGTGGGCAAATTGCAATAAGTAACAAATCTGTGGTAGCTACTGGCAACAGTGTTGAATTCAAACTGTTTGGCTCAATTTCTACAGGTATATAAATCCCCCAGGAAAAGTCTGGTTGCAGGTTTTTCTGCCCTTCCCCAGTGAGACTTTTTTCAGATTCAGAAGTCTCACATCTTGATACTGGCTACATGGTTTTCCAGTTATTCTGTGTATTACCTTTACTTTTACTTCCTTACCCTTTCTATTAAATGTTTCTTTTTTTTACTTCTGTTCTGGGGAGAGGAACGTTCGTGGAAGTAGATCCCCAAAACCACTGGCAGTATTCAGTGAAGGCTTAAGTGTTCGATAAGCATTAGAGGTATTATTCTTTAAAAAATCTTTGTGTGATAAGTAGGTCTGTAGCTATTCTAGTGGCATAACAAATGGGATATCACAGCTTAAGCCAAAACCGTAAAAATGTGACTGTGTGAAAATATTACAAGATTTCCCCTTGCCTTGGTCTCAGACTCTGGAGGATGGATTCCTTTTTTCCTTAAGGTAGCATTTTAACAATGTGAGAGTGAAAGTTCAGGTAAAAAGTAAAGCCAAGGAATAAAAAAGCTTGTAATTTTTGTCAGCAATATGCTTTACTGCATTTATAAGCAGTTGTACCTGCCTTTGATGATCACCAGCATACCACCATGTTCCATTGCTTACACATCCAATGAGCAAAGGTGAATTAGGTGACCCAACACTGTGCTTAGCACCAGCTTAAATGTAGTCTGGATAAACAAACACAGTGTGTTTCAAATTGCCTACTAATCTGAAGACTGACTTTGACATTTTTTAAGAGATTGCTTAACTGGAACAGTGAACTCAGACTCCTTTAGCTCAAAGGTGAATCATATTGTTATTTTTATGTGTTCATCTAGTCGTACTGCAGTCCCCTAACAATTTAGTCATTCTTTTTATTAATAATCCTCTATTTCAAAGACAGGAGGAGCCATCTGTTATTACTGTTAATAGAAGAGCTAACATGCCCTAAAGTGTTTTGCTAGCATTTCTATTACTGGTAGGTGGGGACTACCTGATAAGTAGTACAAGTTAGTATTACAAGTTAGTATGTGTATACTCATCTTGACAAAAACTTTTCAGAATGAGTCGATGCAACTGTGTGCAGCTGAAAACAACCTCCTAACCTCTCCCATTTCCTAAAATGTGAGCACTTATATTGGTAACCAGAAGCTCTTTCTGTGAATGCTAAGATGAAGCTTTGCTTCATGTAGTAAGTTTACTGCATCTGGAGTTCTCCTTCTTTCTTTTTTTGTGACTTTGACCAAATAACTAATTAAATTGAGTTTGTAGCCACTTGTTTTGAAGGTTAAATGTCTCTGCATGGATTTTAGTGTATAATTTTTAGAAAGTTACATGTGTACTTTTGTTCTTTGCTGTAAATGGGGTAACATCAGTAGTGTGAAAACAGAATGAAACAATCCAGCGTGGGGTTTCTTGACATTCATAAATGATTTCTTCTAAATACTAACCAGTTTAAGATGGGAAATCGATGCCACATGTTGGCAAAATACTGATATACTTGCATTGTGATGTACTCTTAAGTTTGTTTTTAACAGTCAGCAGTATTTTAAAAGGTTAGTGCGTTGTCTTGGAGGTTGTGGCAGGAGGGTGAGCCCACTGACTGCTGCTGCTCATTAGCATAGTGGCAACCTCAGCTGACTTACTTATCTCAGTACCTGCCTCCAGACATTCTTGGTATGCATACATTTTTTCCACACGTTAGCTGGCGTTAGCTGGCGTTCTCTTCAGAGACTTCCTGTCTTCTGTTTGCTGTTCTGTTCATCAAATGTGGAAAGTAGTTCTTCAAGCTGGCAGATACAATTACCTTTTAAATCCTTTTTCATTCATTTGGTGCTCTCACCAAATCAATATACAGTATTAATCACACACTAGCTAAAGCTTTTACTTCAGAACAGTAGTAACTACTACTAAATGAGAGAGTTAGTTCTGTTGAGAGTGCCTGATACTAATTTGGCTGGGTATCAGTTTCACCCACTGCAGTTTCAAGCTGAGAATAAAAGCCTCTTTCACTCAGATGGTCTTATTTATTGGCCTCTTAAAAGTTTCCATGGGCATGTGCTCAGGACCTTTCAACAGAACTGTTATTTTTCTCCCGTTTTACTCTTGCTCACATTCATTTAGACAGGAGGAAAGTCTGTGTCATTTTAGTCAGGCCTGTATAATTGCTTTGCTTTGAATCCTCATTTCCAGATTGAAGTGAACAGAAGTGACTTTAGGATCATGTCATAGTTAGTTGAGACGCCCTTTACATCAGTGAATTCCCTTTGGATGGATGAAGTGAGCTGTCTGGGCTAGAGTCTCAGACTTGAGAGAGCCACGGTATTTACAAATGTTAAACATATTTAAAAGAAGAGTTGAAAAACTGATCTACTCCACGAAAGCAGATGAAAAATAATGAGAATTTACTCAATGTGATAAGCATTTCTTGCGGGGTGCCCATGCTTATTCAGGCAGCTTGCTTTAAAGTCCATGGTCGTTTTTCATCCTGTGGGGATTGGAAATGGATAACTTGCGTTCCAAAACCAAAATCAGAGCAGAAAGTTGGGTGTTATTTCCTGCATCGAAACAGTACTGGCTATTAGGTTGGCTCTCCTGTTTCCTTGAAGGGCTCACAATCTCAGCATGTGGCAGATGTTTGTGATGCTCTGCCCTGAACAGCCTAGCAAGACAGGGCGCTGCGTGTAAGTACAGACGGGTGGGATGCCAAAATGATTAAGAAGGATACAATTGCCACCCATCTTTGCCATGACTAATCCCTTACAGGGGAAATAGTGCCTAATAAACATGTATTTTTCCTCCAGACAGTTACAGTTCATTAAGAATAGACTTGACAAAATAATGGGCAGCCTATGGCAACCTAGAAGCAAAATCTAGGTATCCAGGAAAGCTTCTGCAGAAACACAGATCGAATTTTTTAAAAATCTAGGAAAGAAGAGTTTCACATTTAGGTACAAAAACTTCAGAAAGCCCAGTGTGTCAGTGAGCGAAAGAGAACTGGGATAGCTCATGACACGTTCCCGTTCTTGAAGGGCACTGTGACTGCCTCTTGTTTACTAAAATTGTGACAGAAATAGTTGCCATTTGCTATAAACAAGTGTATTTAAAACCACTACTGTAGTATATTATGTCGTGCACAATTAATTTTAGAGCCCATTTGCAGCTTGCTGGATTCTGATTATAAGCTTACTTAAATAACATTTTATTTCACATTTAGGTTCAGTTTCATTCCTTTCTAGGAACCCCTGCTGCTGCTTCAGTCCTCAGCTCTGCTGTTGTCCATGATTTCCTTCTTGTTACTGGCATCACCAGTGCTACTGCCCTTGTCTGGTGTTGTGTTGCTGCCCCTGCTGAGAATGGAGTGGGAAGAGATGTGGCAATGGCAGCAGCTGTGGCGGCAGTGGCAGTAGCAGTACCGGGATGAGCCTTAGAGCAAGCAGGTTTGTGCCATGGCCCTGCAGCTTTCTGGGCAGCTGGAGAGAGTTAGATAATCAGGGGTCATTTCACAGACCACAGAATCCTTTCACTTGGAAAAGACTTCCAAGATTATCACCGGTTTGATGGTTTTGTGGCTGAAGTGCTACTATTGAGTGAACATTTGGGGTGGGAGTTGTTTTTGTTTTTGTGAAAAGGAACTAGCTTGTAATGAGGACAATAAAGTAACTTAACAGTGGCCTAAAATTTAACATCTGGCTAAATCTAAATATTCTGTTGTTTTTTCTGCAGTCAGCATGTTTAGCAGCGTTCAGAAACACTGACTGAAGCCAGTGAAGTTACTAAGGAGTGAAATGATCTATTACAGATGACTAGCACTGAGATAGAGTTTATCATTAAAATAAATTCATTGTTCATAGAAATATATATCTGAAAAAAAATTATCCTAGAAAGACAGAGTGCTCTGTAAGAAGTTAGATCACTAAAATATTTAAGAAGGTATACACATTTCCCCACAGCTTAAAAAGTGAAACAAAAATGTTGATTAATAAAGGTAAAAAGCTACAGCATCTCTTTTAAAGCTAAAAGGATGTTAAAGAAAATAGAGTGGCCCTTCCGGCACTCGTTGAACATCTGTGGATCTGGAATTTCCTGATAACTCTTGGTTTGTAACTTACCAAACAGGTCTTCTTTCCTTTTCATAACCCTATCTTTCATGAAAAATAGTCTAAACTTCAATCATTTTTTTAATAGAAATTAATTTTATTTCTGACCTCTACTCTCCTATGAGCCTTAAACAAACATGCCTTATGGTTTGTGGACTGAACTAATAACCAAATGTTCAGCCAAGAAAAACAATTGTTACTCAGCTTTCATTAACGAGATTAAGTGCAGCACAGGTCCTTCTCTGGGAAACCAGCATTGCAGTTGTACATCAGGAAGTATAACAGCAAGTACTGCTACAAGTTCCATTTACAGTGAAACCACAATGAAATAAAAACCACAATGAAAACTAAAATAGCATGGGAATGATTTCAATAGAGACAGATCTGGGATCTGTCAGATCTTGTAAAGTGCTATATAAAAGTCAGATGATTCATGGAAAACTTGATAGGAAGCAAAAACATTTTGCAATATAAAGCTCTTTTTTACCACAGCTTCATCAAGACCTTTTTCATATGATAAAGAAATTATCCTGATCTACTGATGATGATATTCCAGATGCAAAGTCATGGAAAAACTAAAAACAAAGCAAGAATTATTTACCTCAGATTTGTCTCAGTTCACAAATGTCCACATATCCTAGAATCACAGAATGGTTTGGGTTATAAGGGATCTTAAAGATCATCTACTTCCTACCCACAGGGACACCAGACCAGGTAGCTCAGTGTATCCAGCCTGGCCTTGAACACTTTCAGGGGTGGAGCATCCACAACTTCTCTGGGCAACTTGCTCCTGTGCCTCACCAGCCTCATAGTGATGAATTTTTTCCTAATACTTGAACTGTATCTACCCTCTTTCAGTTTAGAGCCACTACTTCTTATCCTACCAGTATTTGACCTTTTTTCATGGTTGCCCTTGAATTTCTTTCTAAATTTACTTAATTCTTTAATATTAATACTTCTTTTCTGCCATGTTAAGTTCTGTCTTCTCTTGGGGTTTTTTGTGTCTTTTGCTGTGTGAGTAATTGTCATGCTTTAACCCCAATCAATAGCCAAGCTCCACACAGCCACTCACTCATTCCCCCACCAGCAGGACTGAGGAGAGAATCAGAAGAGTAAAAGCTAGAGAACTCAAGTGTTGAGATAAAAGGAGTTTAACAGGGAAAGCAAAAGTCACACACACAGGTAAGGCAAAACAATTTATTCAGCCCTACCCATGGGCAGGCAGATATTCAGCCATCCCTAGGAGAGCAGGGCCCCATCACATGTGACTTGGGAGGACAAGCACCATCAGTCCCAACATACCCCTGTTCCACCTTCCTTCCCCTACTTTATATCCTGAATATGATGCCATATAATCTGAAATATCCCTTTGGTCAGTTTGGGTCACCTGTCCTGGCTGTGTCTCCTCCCAGCCTGCCAGGCACCCCCAGCTTCCTCAGCTTCCTTCCTCCAGTTTGGAGCACAAAAAGCAGAAAAGGCCTTGGCTGTGTGTAAGCCTTGTTCAGCAATGACAGAAACATCTCTGTATTATCAACTCCATGTTCAGCACAAATCCAAAACACAGCCCCATATCAGCCTCTGGGAAGAAAATTAACTCTACCCCAGCCAAAACCGGTACAGTAATTCTTTCAATTTATGAATGGCACAAAGCCTGATGAATACAAAGTTCTGCTACCCAGATGGAGTTAGTGAAGTTATTGATCTTATCCCCTGTAGAAAACATCTGCAGGTATCTTTCTTTACCCTGGATTTATAAATAGGATTGGGATTATTTTATGTACCTGCACAGGAGACAGGATGAATCCCTATTCTGTTCAGCCTGTTGCTGTGAGTGTTAGAGTGCTAGAGTGCAAGTAGTTGAGCCTAGAAGGTCTTTGAATAAGTCATCAGTCATCATAACAAATTAGAAGTAGGTAATTTACATGGCACAAATTATAGGTGTCAAACTTCCCAAAGATATTGCAACTGCTGACAGGACTTCCCATCATTTATTACCAGATGGGGAGAGAAAAGGAGCTGGAAATAAGCAAATGTTCAACTGTGTGAAGAATGAAATTAAACTACATAGTTCTCTGAGGCTGCTAGTAGGTAAAGAGAAAGAAAGATGCAAAGCTTAAGACCAGTTAAAGCAAGTGAAGTTAAAATTACCTGTAGCATCTAGGCTAGCCTAACGTCCTCTTGTGCACCATGTTACAGCAAACTAATGTGACTTTTGAAGCCAAAAGTACATTACAGGTAGCCTCAACAGTCCAGATGTGGTGACAGATGAGATGGTGTCCAAGACCAGTTTGTTCCAGACAGCTTTTTCCTGTGTCCAGAACAGGGCTAATAAACAGATGACTGAAGAAATCTGAAAGGAAAACATGTTTGAACTAGAAGATACTTACTAATTCAAAGTAAGATAGGTGAAAAGGACTTGGCATGTTTGTGCTTTTGGGATTGTCTTTCCTCTGAGGACTGTCAGTTTAGCCTTGAATTAGAGCCAGTAAATGATGCACATCGGTAAAGCAAGATTCAGACACCTTGTTGTTGGATGATCCCTTAACTGCCATCTGTTTGTTTCTACAACCTGGCCTCAAAAATACTGCCTGCTACTCAGTTGCTACCCAAAACTACATGATTTTGAGCTGCTCAATCTGTTGCTTGAGTGAAGATCCAGATACAGGTGAGACAAATAAATACCTATGGATGGGGCTAAAGTTTGCATCACAGCTTGGCTTCCTTTATATGCAAGCTTGAATGTCTGCTCTGTGAACACATATTTACCTACAAATTTGCTTTTCAGGCTTTGAACATTCAAATTTGTATGTCCTCTTTCCTGGAAAGTGTGTGGGGGAAACTTGAGCACGCAGCACTCTTTGGTCAGTCTTGTATGTGAAATCAAATGTTGCATGTGAAATAAAAAACAGTGCAGTGGGCATTGGGGAAAGGTTTTATCTTCTTCCTGTTATTTTGTTCTTTTGAGGATTTCTTAATAAATAGTGTGACCATCTCTGGCATTTGAAAATTAAGCATTGTACAGTGCAATGAAGCCTCTCTTTGTTGCCAAGGCATTGTGCCTGTTCTTTAATTTGTGTATGTGATTGCACAGGTATGTGTCTAACTAAACATATGGATTGCTGTGCAGGTCTACACTGAATGAATGCATAAGACTATATTAATTTTTTTAAGTATGTGGTGAAAATAATGTACTGCTATATTTTTAAATGCCTAATTTTAAAGTTTTATAAAAGTCTGACATTGCAAAAAGTGCACATGTCCACATGTGATGCTACATGATGCTGGAAGAATTAGGATAAAGTGGAGGAACTGGAGAAAATTTTAGTGGTGAAAGAATAGTGAGATGAGAGCAGCTGGTTCCTGTTAGCTAAAAGGCTTCTTTTTGAAAATGTTCTGGTAAATAAGACAGATCTTATTTGGCTCTGAAGACCCAAAGTCAGTCAATCACCCTCACTAAAGAAATGTTCAGTGGGTTTTAACGTATCTTGTGGTTACAAGAATAGACAACTGTGCAATCCTTGTGGCAATGCTACTGTTAAAGATTAGCAGCCTAGCAGAGCAAAGCACTGTGATATACAAATTAAAATATGTTTAGTTATTTGGCTTGCCACAAGTAGATGGCTGTAACCCATTTCTGCTCTCAACCTGTTTCATTTCTGTTGAATAAAAAGTATTTTAACACTTAAACTAATTGTTAAGATATCTAGAACTCTCTGATTTTTAAATCTAACAAGGTATGTGCATTTTTGAGTGGAGATAGCTGAAATCAATCTTAACTGTCACAGCAAGAGTAACTCAGCATCAATGCAGAAAAAATACAAAGCACATCCCAGCCTGGGGTGCTCCTGCCTCATTCGAGTTGCAGGATGTCCCCTGTTCACTCTCCCCTCTGGCTGCCCCCAGGGACAAGGCCGCTGTGTGTTTCTCCAGTGCTCACTGTGCCTGACTGGCCACCATCATACTTGTGTGCAGCCCCAGGAGACCATTGTGCTGGGAAGCAGTGACCTCACCCAAAGCTAGAGGCTAAATCTGCAGAGCTGGCAGGAAGGCTAGGGCAGTGTTGCCCATCTCCACGACTCTCCCCAAGTCGTGCTTTGCTGTGACAGTACATTTCCATATCTATATGCAATAGGAGGGAATTTGAGATCTCTTGCACTGATTCAAGTCTTTGCTGGGGCTGGTTTGTACTCTTGTCATTCATTAACCCTGGAGTGACATCTTGAAATCACCCCTGTGCTGAGGTTACAGAGGATAAAATTGCTTTCTTGCAGTATAAACATATAATGTAGTTTGATCTCCATTTACTGCATGTGAAGTATCTGGAATCTATTCTAATACTAGTTATAGTGACTGTGTGTCTCATGACAGAAATGTCTGGATTGCAGTATCTCATAAATTGCTGTAGTAAACAGGGCATGTTCTCCCAAATGAAGAAAAGCGTTCTTAGCTGTCTGGTAGTAGTGAACCTAAAAATTAAATTTATTTTACTTTTAGGCCCAAAGAACAGACCAGGTGAGAGCTACATAAGTACCAGAGGACTTCCTGTCATGGGTTAAACAAGATAATGGATGATTTGTGAGAAAACACTAGGATATGACTTTGTGCAAGAGATATGTCACTGTTTAAGATGATTGATGTGTGATGCTTAACTTCCTGTTCTTTCAACTTTCAGATGGAAATGAGCATCCTGATCTGCACTGCCTGTGAAGCTATCTCAGACTTGTTTATTTAGTAGAAGTCTGTGTGGATGGGCTTGTTTCAGAATTAGATTCTGAAAAGTACAAAGGCATTATTACATTGAATAATTTTCCACAAGGAAAGATTTTCGCAAACAGTTGTTCCATTTTAGGTAAGCTAGAAATTTAACTTTCCAGGGAGGAGAAGCACTTGGTGCCTGTAAAAAAGATTTTATTTCAATTTACTGCCAAATCTTTTTACACTGCCTGATGTCATTTATACTGAATGCATACATACTTTGCAGGTGAGAGGAGATTGTGTTAGTTTTTTTGGGGAGGTTAGTGGAAAGATTTTAGCTTTTATTATAATTTAGTTTTTTAACTATGTGCTGATTTTAATCCCTTGGAATGATTTCATTTAGAGCTTCTGGTTTTGCCTTGGAGGTGCAGGTCTGTTGCCATCCCCGTAAGAAAAAACACTCAGATGTTGTGAGGTATCATTCAGAATGGTATTTCTTAGCAAGACACTCCACAGACCCTATTTACGACAGAGAGAGCAAGCAAGTCACCCCTGGCAGTCATTCAAGCTGTTGCAGGACTTCCTAACAAGAAATCACCTCTAGTCATAATTTCTACTGTCAAAAAAAGAAAGACATTCTCCACAGAATTTCTTGTGCCCTGTCAAAAGGCAGGCCTTTACCAACAGTGCTGAGTGGGAGCTGCCCACAGGCTCCTCCAGAACCATGCAAAGGCTGTGGTGGAGGAAGGTGTGTGGCATATGGCACACTGTGGCTCAGCGCAGCCTGACCACCAGCCTGGCATGGAGCACCTGCCCTGCAGAGCTGTGGTGGAAATCACTGCCTCCTAAATGTGCAGTGGTGTCCCAGCCAAAACTTGCAGTTTCCCACAAGTGCAATATCAAGTCATATATAATGCTTCACCACTGCTGTGGTGGGCAGGATGGGTGCAGAAAACTTCTTAAGATGTCAAAACTTCATTGGAACAGTTTCTTCCATCACATCCTTCCATTACTATTATTACCTCTTACTAGTTTTTTGTATTTCTCCTTTTGTCAGCCTTCCTGTTTTCCTGTTTTGGGGTTGTTGGAGTTTTTTTCCATTTTTCTAGTTCCAGTCTAATAATGATTTTATTATACATTATTTTCTCATGCTGTTTTTCTCAGTAGAACAAAATATATTCTTCACCTCCCTTGTCTTTTAGTGCAGTGTCCTGTGATTTTTTTAATGTAGTTTCTTTGGAGGAAGTGGTGTGTCTTCCCATTTGTTTACTTTACACTGGCCACAGTAGGGCACTTGGATAAAGTTACGCTGAAATCAATAACTGTGTGCTATTTTGCTGCCTTTTACTTCCTCAGGACAAGTTAATATTTAACTCCAGTAAAAAAGTCATACTGAGGATTTTTTTTCTTCTTTTTCCCCTCACTATGTGTCCACTCAGTGTGCGTCCACTGCCAGGACTCCAGAAAAAGTGAACGGATCCGTGCAGTTTTCTTTTCTATACTTCTGTGTTCCCAAGGTTTTCATGGGCTTCCCTAGCCACTTCACTGCTTCTCATCTAACACTGAATCCTCTGTCCCTTCTTACCATCTCCCTGCTATGTGGAAAAAAGCAAGTGCTTGTGCTAAGCAGAGTCTCATTACTAGTTCTGCTTTTCACAGCTTATTTTTAAGACATTTTTGGTCTGTAAGTTAATGTAGATAATTTCGATTTCCCTAGAAGTCACTGTGTTTTGCAAGCCTCTGCTGATGTTCCCTATCTAACAAAAAATGTACTGTGTAAACCTTCAAAAAATACACTGTAGAGCCACAGTAATTAGATCACAGCAGAGTCGCAAATCTGCCCAGCAGATGGACTCCCGTATGGCAGAAATAATGTGGACTGAGCAGCTCTGAAACCAGGATTTACATACTGAACTGCAGCACTGGAATAAATTCTGTGAGGAAAAATGCCAAGGGCCTATTGACATATACTTAAGTGTTATTTGAGAGTGTTTTATCCAATAGCCTAATCCTTTTTTTTGCAGATTTTAATTTAACACCAGGTCTGAAAATTTACTCTACCGGTTTTTTTTTTGCCATTAAAAAAAAAAAAAACATAGAGGATCTTCTGTCTGGTAACTAGAGATGTTTAAAAGGTTGGTTTTGGTTTTTGTTTTTTTTTTTCTCCAGCTGAGGTTTATTTTTTTAAGCCTTTTGAGGTTGATAAACTTTCTTCTCTGAAACTATGCAGGGTCCAGGCTCCTGTAACTTGCATTGCTTTGTTGTGTTTTCCTGACTTCTCCTGCCTGGCATTCTTCAGATGTCAGTTCTTGAGACTTGCCATCACTCTGAGCCACCCTTCCAGCTTAGCAGTGGGCCTCTGATATTGATTGGTTTGTACCACAGCCTCAGAGAAAAAGGAATGTGGTATCAGACAAGCACAGTGATACTTCCTCCTTAGCAGTTACAAAGTGTAAACAGCATGCAGTATCTGCACAAAGATCTGCAAACATCAGTGAAGATGTACACAGTGGGCTGCATTTGAAATGTTTTCTCAAAGGGATGTTGGCATTATGTGCCTGATTCCCTATCTGAGATTATGCACAAAGGTACATAAACCTCATGAACAGCCAGCATAGGAAATCACCAACTGCATGGGGCTGGCCAAGGCAGTGGAGAGTATGGAGAAGGGTTTGTCTTTAACCCACCTGGAATTACAGAACTGCTGACTTCTTCAGAGAAGAGATCAAATTCTTGTGTAGACAGTGACATGTATTCTTCATTCTTTCAAAAATAAGTGTATGTGCTGTTCTCACACAGGGAGGGGAAGAAAAGGAAAACCTTCTGAATACGCTTACAGCATGTCTTTGTGCAGACTTTAAAATTAATCAGTTGCTGGGCTGTGCAGTATGGGCTGAGCCAGATGGGAGATGTGTAAATGCACATGTGAAGGATCAAAGATCAAAGATAAGATGGTGATGGAAACAAGATGCCTCTAACTTGAGGTGTGGTGGGGCATGGATGTAATTTTGAACATAACTATTCAGTGTACCACACTAGGTGCTTTCATTTCTTTTTAAGAATTGGCCTAGCAGCATGAAATATGAATTGTATCATAATCCTTTCCTACAGTTTTGGCAGTACCAAATATGGGAAAGAAAATTTGAGCCAATGTTAAAAAACCATTTAATGGTCACTTTTTGTTGCTGATATTTTAACTTCCATTACCTTTGCCAACAATGACACAGAGCACTCAGCAGAAACTGAAATAATTTTGGTAGAGTTATTTTTCCTTTTTTTACCCAGCAGTTAAAGAGAGTAGCACTTAACAAACATTAACCAAATACTGCCTTCTGCCAAAAGCCATTTATACTACTATAACCCCGATGCCTTTATATAAATAATAATACCACCGCTGATACATTGTGATGTACAAACTTTAACACAAGATTTTCCTTGGGATTGTTAGACTATATATTAGATAGTATATTCCCATCAAAGGTCTCTATAGTGTGGTTTCTCAGTATAAACTATTTTATGTATCAGCTTCTGTCCAAAGAGATGGCAAGCTACATAATCAAGCAAGTATCTACTCTTTCTTACAGTTGTTTATAAAAGTACCTTACAAGTCCAGACATACAGACCTTCTGGAGCAGGATGGAGTATAAATGAAAATAATTACACAAAACAGAATTGCTTTCCTACAGTTCATTATCACAGGTACTTTGATTAAGTAACAGCTTCATCATTATAGCTACTAAACAATATTTAAGTAGCCAAAAGCCAAATACCTTCTTAGAGACATATATAGAAGACTGACTTGCTTGTGCAGATTCTTCTTCTTGTCCAAAGTGAGATTTGTACAAGCCCAGACTCATTTTCCTTCTAACAGCACTCCAAGAAAGAGTGAGGAACTATTTCTTATCATCCCATTGTTGTATCTCATAAATGGATTCATTTGTGACTTCATTTGGTGGTGTGAGCAAAGCCAGATGGTGGTTACAACAGAACCAGGAAGTGCCGTGTGTTTTCATTGTTCAAAAAAACCCCTGCTATTCCCAGCTTCATCTGGGCTATGTGAGCCTCTGAAATGTGACTGCCAGTAATGGGGAGATACCATCATGTTACATGTGGCAAGCACCCTAGGCCTCTCAGAGTGAAACTGTCATTCATGTAAGCAATCATTTGACCAAATTTAATCCCAGACAGATATGGCAGTATTATTGTGAAGGGAATACTGAGTTAAAAATAAGACAACACATGAAAACCAATATGCTGGACTTTGTGGGGACTGATACTTGTGGGGTGACAAAGTGGATATGTGCACCATGGGAAAATGAGTTACAGCAAACCTCTGGTATTACTTATTATTTAAAACATTTGGTTCATAATTAATAGGTTATCTGACTCTGGAAATATTTTTCTTCAGCTCTTACTTCTCTGCAGTGGTTTTGTAACTGTATAACTACCGAAGGAGGAAAACGGTTATATGGAATGATGCGGAGTGCAGCAGGTCTCCAAACTCAAGCCCCTGCCCAAAACAGGCTTAGCTGTGGGGTCAGACATGGTTGCTCAGGGCTTTGTCTCACTGGGGTTTGAAGTCCATGAAGGACAGAGATGGTCAGCCTCTCAAGGTAGCTTGTCCTGGTGTTTAGTTACCTGCCATGAAAATTCCTGAGGCCTGGTTTCTCAAGCTGAAATCTCTCCTGTTTCTACTTGTGGCAACTATTGTCAAAAAATCCTAGCCCCTGGTAACCTCCCTGCAGACAGACCAGACACCTCAAAGCTACCCTCCTCCAGTCCAGCTTGCTGCTTTTCCTCACAGTGTCTGCTGAAGTCTTTACTCATGTACAACCAGAGCAGCATCATCTACTGCTCTTGCCTCATCCACAAACCCAATCATTTTGTCATAGATGATCATCAGATCAGGCATCACTTAGTCAGTCTCCATCTTCTGCCTTGTGTGTTTGTACTTGCCTAAGGGTTCTTGCTTCAGAGATGCTTTCCCCAGGGCCTGAAAATGAGACAATCAGCCTGTAGTTCCTCAGATTGTTCCATTTGTCCTTCCTTTAGATGGGTAGAATGTCTGTTTTACCTTGGCCATTTGGGGCCTTCTCCAGTCTCTATGATTCATCAGAGCTGAAGGAGAACAGCCTTTTTAGGATACTGGCCAGCATTCTCAGCACCCTTGAGTAGGTTGACAGCTCACTTGAAAGCCACCATGTACCTCATCATCTGTCACTAAGTTACTGCCCTCACTTGAGCAGCTGGTTCAAATATGCTTTTTAACCTCCACTGGCTGTAAAGCAACTGGTGACTGTAGCATCTTGGAAAGAGCTGTGTAAAGTGTTCTGATATTTTGATTGTCATTCTCTTCTGCTCTGACTGTCACTTTCTTTTCAGTGTTTTCTGCTCTTAGCATACTTCCAATTTTTTGAGAGACTGTTCCAGTCTGTGTCATTCATCTTAGGATTGTGAAAGTAGCCCTGTGGAGGATTTTCCCACATTTAAAAATTGCTATGTGTGACTGTTTTAGTGCTAGAAAGATGCTCAGTTGATGGAAATAGGTTTGTGTTCTCATAATTTCATCCAAATTAACTGAAGTACATGAATTACATGGTTGCACTGCCAGTCTGGCAGATTTAGAATTTTCTGAAGATTCTTCAGGCTACTAGTAAAAATTCAACCTTCAAAGGTCAAGTCTTCTATATTGACTGCAGATTTGGATACATTAATAGGTAAAAGCAATGTGACTTCAAAAATAAAACCCCAGCAGAATGTAGTTTGCTCAATAAAAGGCAGACATGCAAAAGCAATTATTCCTAAGAGGGTTTGAGATGCTGAATTTACTAAAACATTAAGCTAAAAATTAGCTACCATGTTGAGAAACAGAGTCACCCCTCACATGCTAGACCTAATTAATTTGAAACTAGTTTCCCTGAAACATCACTTTGTACCTTGGCCAGCTGAAGTAATGTTTCGAAGATCTTAGTGTTTCTTTGACATGTGTCCTCTCTTCACAGACCATGGCAGGAGGAGAAAAGAAGGTAGGAAACTCTGAAGGAGACAAAGGTGGGAGAAGTCTTGTGTTTTAAGGAAGGAGAAAGCCCATGAGTCTGGAGATACTGGGACTGGAAGAACAGACCTCTTCTGTGCCCTTAGTTACACAAGCAGGCAGAAATGTTTAAAAACCAACAAAGGAAAATGCTTTGAGTAATTGCTGTGAAAACAAAGTGAAGTTTCTCTTTGGCCCTTCTGATTTTGGTCATTTGAAGAGAACAAGAGCTCTCCAAAGGTCTGTTGCCCTAGGGAGCAGGGACATTATCTCAGTGAAATATTTTGTTTGCAGGGTTTCCTGGCATAGCAGCTATTTGAATTAAATTTAGTGGGGAGAGAGGAAGAGGAGAGGGAGGAAAGAATATGTGTGGTACTTGTATTTTGCCTTCTATTAGAAGTGCTTAAAGAGGATATAAATTAATTGTATATTAATTGTATAGTCTGGATATTTATTTTTTCATTGCTTTCCCATTACTGTCTCATTGCTGAGGATTTCTATATCTCACAGGCAGCAGCTGCTCAGTACTACAGTGCCACAGGCACAGCAGAAAGAATAAATGCTTCTGGTCTCACTGTCGCAATTTAGGTTCACCTGGGTTTGCTCTGGTGTAAAAGCAAATCCTCTCTGCTCTCAGGGGCCCCTGTAGCAACAGGAATTGAATGTGCCAGGATGCAAGGCTTACAAGGTTTATCATACCTTAACTCTTAAGAGTACCTCCTTGTTCTGCATGCCCAGCAAAGACATGCCATGTGGGTAACATCACTGCTTGGTATGTTGTTAAAAACAGGTTTGCTATTTCTGCAGAACTTGAAAAGGCTTAAAGGGTGGCTTGGACTAACTCAAAATTAAGG
This sequence comes from Motacilla alba alba, assembly GCF_015832195.1. Taxonomy (NCBI): domain Eukaryota; kingdom Metazoa; phylum Chordata; class Aves; order Passeriformes; family Motacillidae; genus Motacilla; species Motacilla alba. Next base: position 53,812,372 of record NC_052046.1, read on the forward strand.
TCAACAGCATTTCAACTGCTGCTTGTACATGAGGTATTACAAAATCATCCTAATAATCTAGAGGTTCAAAGGGGTAATTTAACTGCCTAGTGAAAGCAACACATTTAATTAACAACAGTCTGTTGTTAAATGACATTATGAGCATTACCATGACAGCAGACCTGTCATGTGCACTCTTCCAGTACATTTTTCATGCTAACATGATTTCACATCAACACTGGGGAATCTCCATTTCCAGCATCACTAATGCAATTCACACAGCTCTTGCCAAAATATACTAAAGACATAACTGTTGATGCTAAACCACAATTTTCACTTTACCTATCACACACCAGTCAGTAAATTACACTTTAAAGCCTTATGAATATTTCTGCTCCCCACCCCCATGTGTACCAAAGGCAAATTGTCTGAAAGGAAAAGAGATAAAGGGTTTTGATTGTTGACAAACTACCTTCATCAAAGATACTGAGGACTTTAGTAATTAAGCATTTTCTGCTTAATGATTTCTGAAATATTACTTGTTTAAATGAGAGAATTAAGAGGGTCATGTCCCTAAATTTTTTAAGAAATTAAGATATGCAAGATTAATATGTTTTCATGGCACAGAATAAAACACCATTAGTTGTATGTGACTAGATCTCCCAGAAGGCTACTTTTCCATGTCCAAAGGAAATACTTTTTTTTTTTTTAAATGCAGCTAGATCTGTATCTGTCAGAAAGAGTTCCAGCATCCTGTCTTGGAGTAGGTGATATGGATTTTAAAAGATGGCATCTGCTCAAGGCATATCCTGGCATGTTCTAAGCAGAATTTTTTTCACCTTTTACACAACTTAGTCATTTCCTTAGGAAACTTCAAAAACTTCAGGTTTTTGAAGAAAATAATACATTTTTAAATATACTGTTATACTTCAAGGATTTGTTTGTGTTCTTTAATATTTCTTGTCAAGCTCTATTATAGATATAGAAAACAGACAAACTAAAACAAATACTGGCAGATCCTAGAAGATATGCAACCATGTTTAAGACTCCGACAGCAAAGCTCAGTTTGAGAGGCTCAGTATTTAAACGAGGGTACTGAGCAGGATATTTCCCACTTTGAAGATACTATACATAAGGCAAAGCAAATAAGGCAGACAATGATGCAAGCACAGACATCTGTATGAAGAACTGTCATATACAGAAAAGAGAAGGGGGTAAAAACACAGGTGGAAAACAAAAAAAAGGGGGGCGAGGAAGGGGGAGCCAAGAAGAAAAAATATCCAAACTATTATCTGTATGCTAAGAATGTATGCAAAACCAACTTATTTCAGCTATAAAACAGAAGAATTAGGATACATATTCCAGAAAGATATAGTAACATCTTGAAATAATTTAAAAGGTCAGATTAGTCAGATTCTTAAGTACTGAGTAAGTATATCTGTAAAAAGTCTGCTGGCTTGATTTCAAATAAAAAAATATAAATCTAAAGGTTATGCTTTTCATGTCTGTTAAGGCTCCTGGAAGGCTGTTGTCTATCAAAAGCAGGTTACTGTTAATTTATCGCACTATAGGGCATGAAAATGCACTAAAATGATCCATTGAAAAAAAGATAATTTGAAAACTGTGGAAACTTACCTAGATTACTGAAAGATTAAGCTAACAATGAATGGTATTTCTAACTGGAATTTGGAAACCATTTTACATGACAAAATTTTCCGTATTTGACTGAAGAGGTACTCCCTACAATATTAGCTCTTGTAATTATTCCATGACTAAAAGAAAACCACCACTATCATTTTCAAAAAAAAAAGAAGACAGAAATTTAAAAAGTGATGTATTGCAGCAGAAGTTATATTAAATCATGTTTATTACTTTTAATGACTGCTGCAGCAATTCAGAACTGGCAACGGTGCTGAATCTGGAAGCATTAAATGCTCCTGATCAGCGTGGTACATGTATGTTGAAGCAGATGACCTCTTCTTTCATTTTTATCTTGTACTGCATTCATGTTATGGCTTAGGTCAATTTTTAATTGTCAGACCACTTGAAAATGCACCAAGTAATGGTGATCTGACTGGTGACCTTGATTATAACTGCAGTGGTTTAGGTTTTCTGTCATTTTTTCTTGTGCTCGATAGGAAGGAGCAAGAGCCAAATACATGCTCCCTTGTCAAACCAAACCTCAGGCAGGCAAGAGATAAAAGCACAGGTATTAGGTTTCTGGGATCAAATCACCCTTTGATCCTAAAGGCTTTCAGCCTGGTGATCCTTAGTGTTACAGTGTGGATACTTTGTTACCACAGTTATCATCAGTAAACCAAGTAAATTGTTTTTGTTATGATTATTAATGCCACTCAAAATGCTTATGTGTTAAGTGGGGAGTGAATAAGAGCAGTGTCTTCAATGCACTAAGCTCTTTTAGAAAGCACTGCTATGGAAAATTAAATGCTATTAGGGGACTTTGAGTAGCATACATGGTACTTCAGCAACAATTTCAGTGACTACTCATTGCTTCCCAGCAATGGTGGTCAGCTGAACTGAGCTTTAAATCACAGAAAAAAAAGAAAAAGAAAGAAAAGGAAAAAAAAAGGGTTATTCAGTAAGTAGAATGCAAACTAGTTTCCCTCCTAGCTGCCCACAGGATGATAGGATCATGGTGTGAAGGTTGGTGTAAGCTGGGTATGTGACTTGGGCATTTATATTCTACCAGAGCAGGATGACTGTTCTCTAGTCAGATTTAGAGGGGGTTTTTTTGTAGCTCACTTTCCCTAGAAGAAATTCTTATGGCAAACATATCCTAAACAGCTATGCTCTCTTACTTTTCCTTCTGTACAGAAGATTCTCTCTAGACTCTATCTAAACAGTAGTATTTGAAGCGTCTAATCAAGCAGCATCTTCGCCACCTACAGTAGTAGTACTACTGACAACAGAAATACAGACAGAGTGTTACACAAATGACTAAGTACAAAGCAGACTGAAAGAGGTAGGGTTAAAGATGCTCTAACTGAAGTAGATTTCAATCAACTGAGTTAGCAGTTCTGGTATCATAGAAGATATTCAGGTACATTGTTTTTAGGTACAAATTCTCAAAAACTGCTTTCTGCTAAAAATTACTTCCTGGAAATTCCCAGTACTATATGCAGTGAAGTTTGTTGTAGTTTGTGCAAAGGTGGTAAAGCACAACAGTCTACAAGAGCATTCTTGTAAAAAAGTCAGAGGCTGCAGAAGACAGAAGACAGGGTATTTCCCTCAACTGCCTTGTTCACAGGCTTTAATTATCTGTTAATGTGAAAGTTTCTGAAGACTCCAGGAACAGCTTTCAGGTGGTTCTGAAGGCAGAGGTTGGCAAAAACAAGCTCCATTTCAGATTAAACGGCTTACCTCCCTAGCTGTTTGCATGATCAACAGCAAGCAGTCCCTTATGTTAATGTCTAAGTAGGAGAAACTTCAGAACTGTCTTTGTAAGAAACACATGCTGCAATTACAGAAACAGCTCACAAATAAAAAAATTTAGTCTGTTTTGCCATTTACTAATACTTGTAATGAATTCCATTGCCGTCTCAGGAATGAGACAGCTGGCAGTAACTATGCATGACAAACCTGAATTGATACAGAAGGCAATAATATTATCCCTCAAAGTGTCCTCTTCTTTCATCCCCAAGCTTCTGTGCCACAGTGCAGCAGCTAAACTAAACAATGGCTTTACTGGAATTAAAATCAGATGAACAAGTTAAACCTAAACAAGCACAGACACATGAACAAATGACCATATGTAGGTAAGGCAGGGCTTATCTTCAGTCATGTATGGAAAAGCGTAGAAAAATATCTTTGGCCTTCATCATTAGGAATTATTTGTGGTATTTTCAGAGGGAACTTCAATTGTAGGAAGAGACAATATAATTTAAAAAAATAATTTTATTTTTTCCGTTCTTAGTGTTAAAAAAATCTGGAATGCAAGTTGAGCTTGACAGAAAGCAGAAACCAGCAGTTCCATCAGTAATATTTAGACACTACTGCAGTTCTTTAAGTTTTGAGAAACTTCAGCAATTTTGGATACAAAAGCAAAACTCCCCATACAGTAAGAAATGTAAAATTACAAGTCTAGATCTCATCAGGCACAAAACTGAAGTTTCCCTGAGAAGATGTAATTACAAACTAGTGTATAAACTTTATTATCACAATATCAGGGTGCTTTAGGAATACATAAGATTTGAATTCTTTAATACTCCATGCTGAAGACAAAATTTTCAGGAGGATTAAGAATTACATGTAACAGAACTGCAGCAAACAGATCTAAGTAAAATGGTAACAGCTGGCTTTGCATATCCCCTTTTGCATAGCTTTTAGATAATTTCTAATGTTACATTCCTGAGATCTTTTAGTATTCAGTATGAAGTGCAGTCCAGCTGCTTTGTACTCCACTCCTTCATCTTTCTCTTCCAGCTAGCATTACATTCATGGGAGAAAAAAAATTGAGAATAACCACGAACAACATGCATTTTCTATGCCTTAAAACAGTTTAGCCAAAGGAAGTCCATTAATTATACCTTCTAGAAAATAAATATTCCAAATAGTTGGCTTTCCAAAAACTGCTGTCTGATTTTCTACCTAAAGGTCCAAACTCAAGTGTGCCACAAGGCATACTGAAGACATGTTTCTCCCCCTCATCTATGGACAAGGCAGGGCATGAGCAGCACCACACCAACATGGTGAGAGTGATTATACCCATTATCAGCATCACCACGATTGCTGTAACATGTTAAAGTATGTTGCAGTAGAATATTTGTAGCTATGTTTCCTAACAGGAAGCACACATTTCAGTCCTTTTGCAGATACAGAGCTTTGTGCCGCAAATACTCTTCCAAGCATTTCACAGCAAAAGGGTCGACATCAGTGTCAAACTTATTAGCAAATAAGTGGTGGTTTCGTAGCATCCAGTTCAAGTCTCCTACTCCAAAAACACAGACAGAGCGAATGTGAACTCCACTGCATGGTGGGTAGGGTGCACCTTTGGACACATCACCTTCAAAGTACTGCCATTTGACAAATCTGGCCAGGGCATTCATGTCAGAAACGTCGTACTTGTCACTGGAAGAAAATGCGCCTGGGACTTCAGGGATTCTCTGAATTGTTGCCCACAGGTACTCATCTGGGCTGTAAGTATCTTTCGCCCACTCAATGAACTTAAGTATTTTGCTGTTTTCTAGAACATACTCTACAAAGCTCCTGCTAACTACAAAATAGGCACTGCCAGAAAAAACTGGAGTACTGAGAGGCGGTAGTTGTTTGTCTATGCCTGTGTTCTTTATTTTACCATCAATAATCTCATGGTGTTTCTTCCACCTTACTTCTTTATAAACTGGCATTTTTTCTGTTTCCAAGCTGTTTTCACCCTTAAGGGCTTTTAATTTCTCTACTATTTCCTTGTTGGTCTTTATAGGAAAGTCCATACCACATAGGTTTATTAGGTATTTCCAGTTTGAACTTCTTCTGTGGAGATCTTTCATGCAGTTAATGTCTGCCTGCACTCTGCTCCATGAAGCATATACCACACTCTCTAATTGGCTGGAAATAAAGACATTATCAAAACATGAGACTATTCCCTTCACAGCAGCAAAAAAGGATTCTGGAGACTTTTTGTCTACATGAATGCAGTAAAAATTCTGTGGAGCATAGATTGATCTTAGAAGTCTATCAAGCATCTCAATTTTGTGATAAACCACTATTGAGTAAGCAATTGGAAATTCTGCTTCTTCATTACTGAGAGGTTCCAAAATGTATTTCCTAGTCTTAGTGAAGGAGGCACAGTCTGCAGTCATGTTAATATAATCATCTGTAGTTAGTCTGGGGCGTTTCTTAAAGGACACTGATAATGCCTCAAGCTGTACCTTTTGTATTTCTTCTATATCCCCCTCAATAATCTTGGTGCAGTTAACATTGCTAATAGGATCTTCTTTTGTTAGCTCCAGATGTCTCCGATTTAGGAAGTCTTCTTTCTGGTTAACTTTCAAAACCGAAATTATTACTAAAATGAGAGTTAGACCCAAGAAAAGCCTGAAGCGTGAGTTGTAGCAAAACCGTAATTTCCTCTTCAGCATTTCAAATACCAGGTAGCTTTGCAGGGCTAAAAAAAAAATCCTCTTCTCTGTTCATACGAACTTCAACAACTTCAAAAAAAAATTTTGTTTCTCAGGAATTTGGCAAGTTTTTCAGGGAAATGGAAGGAAAAATCCTAAAACAAAATGGAATATGATAGTCATTCTTAGAATAAAAGGTTTCTTTAAAAAATTAGTGACAGTAAAAAGCTGAATAGTTCAGCCAAAAATATTCTGTTGAAAATTAAAAATAAATAATTTTTTTATAGAAAAACACTAGGAGGAACATACAGTTTTCATGAAACTTCCACAGTACTAATGCAAAAAACCGAAGTTCAGTAAGAACTGATTCAGTAAGAATGATTCAGCTGCATTTAAAACAAAATTGAAGTCAGAGACACCACTGAGAAGCAAGTATTTCTTGTTAATTCATGCTTTAGAGCTTGACAAGAATGTTTAATGCCCACTTCAGGGTTGACATAGATTTCTTTATCATTAAGACTTACCACTCACTTCCTGGATGGCACTCATGCTTTAGTTCTCACTGGCAAAGAAGTCCCTGCAGCCTTTCAAGATCTTTATGTGAGACAGTCTCTTCAACATCCTTCATATGAGCTTAGAAATACCACCAGGGAAGAGCTGATGAGAAGGGCGAGGGAAAAAAGTTACTACAGCAGGGCACCTCAGTTTTCAGCGTTGTGAGAACAACAGTTACTGAATTGCTGAAATAGGTTTATAAGGTAAGAGGCAATACTTATCACCTGTATCTCAAGCTGATTTGTATCAAGTCACAGCAAGTGCACTAATCTAAGTGCACAGCAGTGTTGCATTACCATCATTTAAACGTAATTGTTTTTAATATTCAGCAATTGTTTTTATGTGGAGGTATGCTGCAATGCTGGATTGCAACAAGGTTTCTAGCCAATTTTATTTTCTACTTTACTGCACAAGCACTAGATAATTTTTATTAATTCTGTTACTCTTTAAGCACCTTTTTTTCTGTTTCAGTGCTCTGTGAACAGAGTCACTGCAGTTGTGCAGCAGCTACAGCCGCAGCTGTTGAGAAAACTGCACTTTAGAAACTGTATTGCAAAACTGTGTCCTTTTTTCCTTTTTTTTAAAGTACTATCTCATGCAGAAAAATTGATCAAGAACAGGATATCCTTAAATAACTTACATTGCTACTCAGATGCCACTTCTAATCACAAATTCACTGCCTAATAATTACGGGCAGGTTTACATTTCAAACCAGCCTCTAATTGCAAAAGCCCACACAGTTTACAGAGAATGTTTTCCAAAATGTGAATCTGTAAGTTTATGAAATATAAAGTACTTGAGAGATACAAGGCTTCTTACACTTTTACTACTTTCAAGAAAAAAGGCAATGCCTCAGAATAACTTTTTTAATAGCTCTAAGAATAACAGCTACTCAGAAAAACTGGTAAGAAACTCTGTTTAAGGAAAGTAAGCGTGTATTGTGTCCACTGCTGTTTTGCCATAGGTTGTTCAGCGTTAACAATTTCCTTTTCCCCCCTATTTTCTTTAAGCTACCCCAGTATCATTTCAAGTTTTAATTCCTAAACTGTGGCTCTTAAGCTGCTACTTGCAGATCTCAGAACAGGTGCATTTAGGAAACTGAGGCATGGCATCACAGAGTTTTTCATTAGTAATGCTGCCTGGGATGCACTACATGTTGGTCCACCACTTTGCCTGTGACACTACAAATTGACTGAGGGAAGCAGCAGGTGGGAGAAAGGTGTGGAACACTGCACAAGTGTCTAGCACACCTATGAGAATCAGGAAGTGCTACAGTCAAATATTTTGTATTTCAAGCCAACAGCAGGCAGAGATCAAAACCTGGACACAAATTTGTCACTAACAGCATCATATAAACATTTTATTTACACTGAAGTGTACTTAGTTTTCAGAATTACAATTGTAAGTATTTTATCCTGCATTTCTAATTTATTTTAAGGAAGGCAGACATTTGTTCACAGTGTATTTTTCATGTACACTGAAGTCAAACTGGAAGAAAATTTAAAACTTAAGGAAAGTAGCCCAGTGAGCTAGCATGAAATTACAGCGGAAAGCACACAGAGGGAAATTTTAACAATGAGGTCTTACACTTTGAATTAAAAAAAAAAATTAAAGGAAAGTTCCATAATTCTCTTTCAATTTTCAATGTGACATCAAACCCAACAACATAATTTAGAACATCTTTTAACACGCTTTGTAACTTATCACAGTTTTGTGCTTGATGTCCTGCTTGTTTTCACTAGTAAATCTAATCCTCCAAAAATAATATTCATCGTATATTAAATTAACAGAGGAAGGAGACTAAATATATGATAGTGTCCACTGGGTATATAGTTTCATAGGACGAAACCTGTGATACTGTTAAACCTTCAACTACTGTATTCTGCCTAAAAACTTAAAAATTAAGACATTTCTAGAACTTAAAGTGTACTTCAAATACAGTTATATTTGTGATACTTTAGCTGATAGACATTGGAATCCTTTCTTTAGGCTGTTGGCACTGTTATTTTATCCTACTCTTAGTTTTTATAGGAGCACTAGCACTGAGAAATAACACACACTCAAGAAGATTACCAACCCGTCACTGTTCCAGTGGAGGGAGACAGTCTTAATTGAAAGTGACCATGGCAGTCTTCACCTTCTAAAATTTTCAAAGAATAAAGCTTGCTAAGAAGTCTTTCCTGCTCCCATTTTAGAATAAAACTTACTTAAGTGTAGGATAAAGAATACCATTTAGAAAGACCGTGTATACCCAGCTGGGTGCAATTCCTCTATTGTTCAAAGCTCAGAATAATCAGACCCAGCATTTCTATTACACCAAAACAAGAGATCTGCAAACATTTACACATTAACATAGCTCTTACCTTTATGTGGAATTTTTTTCCCTGTAAATTTCTCTCACTGCCATGCTGCTTCTTTAGACCAATTTTAACAATAAGTTACTATTTGTTTATGCTCACAATTTCAAAGTCCTAAAATCTGATCCTATCCCATTCACAAAAGCTGATCTTTACAGGGTAAGATTTGTTGCCTTTCATCTAACAATACACGTAATATACTTACTGAGCCTAGAACACTCATTAATATCGTTTCAGACTGAATTTAGTTAAGCTTTTAACATCACTAAAGCTTTAGCTCTGCACAGCCTTAGTGTGCACACTAGAGAATTATCTTGTCAGAGGCAGCACTTTGCATTGTAGGAGAGGTGGAGGAAGGTTTGCAAGGCTATGGAGGAAATGCTTTACTTGGCAGCCTTCGTTTTGCTCTCAACTGAGGTTCAGTTGCAGAATTTACATACCTGACCCACTTCCTTTCTTTACTGCTTTCCTGTCAAGTCAAAATCTGTATTTCTGAGGCAGTCATCATTAAAAGGGGAAACTTACAGCCGTTGCTGGTAGTTGGGGCAGTTAGTACAAAGGCTGAGTTAGCTGCCCACTTCCCTCTTTCCTGCCAAAATTATTCTTTATTGCTGTCTACAAACTGTCTACAAACTGTATGGTATGACTAAACAAAACCAAGATAATTTCAGCGTGATTTCTAGTAAACACAAAATTCCATAAGAAACCTAGGTCTTCAAAACAAAAACCGCCCAAAATCTCCAAAACAAAGGAAAAAACCCCCACCAAACAAAACACTTTTACAATAGTATACCAGAGCTTGGAGGGAGACCAGAGCTGGTGTGGAGGTTTTGTGCAGACAGGCTGGACTGGAGCTGCTGGTCCTAGAAATGAGGATGCTTGTGAAGGTGCACAGCCAGCAGGGCACCACTACTGCAGCAGCCAGGACACCAGCCTCTGGCCATCAGCACAGCACAACCTCTCTCTGGTGCTTCACTGCGCCACTGCTCTCGCACCATGATGTGCTGCTGGTGGAAGGAACAACCCCACTCCCATCTCTGGCACCCACACATTGGGCCAGGAGGAGTGCAACAACAGATCCAATCAGACAGCCTCTGGGGAGCTCTCCAGCCAGTGGGGCCATGAAGATGGATTTGCTGGGAAGTCCTAACATTTTACCAAGGCATATCCAGAATGCTTCAAAGCACACACATCCTGTAGTTACTACAATTACCATGCTTCCATTCAGATTCAGTTATGCAGAACATTCATTCTGATGAGGAAGTGATTCTCAAAGCAGTAAGCAGCTTGTATAAACACAAACATGCATAAACACAAAGAGAGACTTCGTGGACTGCAGTGCCATCTGCAAAGATCTGCCAGACACAGAAGTCATTTACTCAGCTTTCCCTAACACGAAGCAGCACAATCTTGAAAGCAGATATGCCTGTAAATGAATCAAAGAACTCATATTTGTTCTGTTAGGTAGTTTAGAGTCTTGGGTCTTAATGAAAACAAAAACTGGTCATAAGCTACGTAGTGAGCTTACCATAAGCCTTTACAGGACTCTTAATTCTGAAATCATAGGCAGCAGACTTTCATGTGGGCACAGTTGTCTGCAACTCCTACAACACTCGGTAGGAGTAGATGCTTTCCCTCAGAGGTGCTCAAGAAAACAATAAAAAAGGGAAAATACACTCCCTTTTTACAGAAAAAAACCCGAACACATAGTCAACTTGGAAGATGGCTTTAAACAAAACTCCACAAGTCACTAGTTCTGCCACATCCACCACTACATGGAAATTAAATACTGAGAGTAGCTGAAAGTAGACAACTGTTTTTTCAGAGCTTAAAAAAAGGAAAAAAAAATTCAAATTTCCAGGTTATTTGAAGATATTATATTCAATTGCTAGGAATCTTACACTCTAAAATATATGTTTCAAAAAATGAGTGACACTCACATGAACATATACTCTGTGTAGATTGTAAATTGAAAAAGCAGTCAGTTTTACTAGCCTTTCTAGTACTTTGTTATACTACTGTATCACATAAACCTTCTGCAGACAGTTCAAAGCTTTATTACTATTTCCAATCTGTCCTTAGAGGGGCCACAGATACAGCTAACATTAAGGAATTTCACCTAAGGAGAGTAAAAATGTTATGGCAAAGTCATTCAGTGACAAGTTCTTACCTCTTAGTATGGACAAAAAGATAGGTTTTACCTTAAGGTTACTAACACTGAGAGTACAAATCACAAAACAAAAAAATATGAAATCTTTAAATTAATGTTGGCCAATTTAACATGCGGTAGAACTGCCCGGTGTTCCTCAAGGTAATTTGTACACTTTGGCTACTTCAAGGTAAAACACGCACCTATTCACATTATTCTAAACTAGGACCTATGCTTGAAGAGGGATCCAAGTACTCAAAAATTTGACAGCTTCTTACTTCTGCCATTTTCTATGTGAACATAGAAAATATTCTGAGATCTTCTTTAGCCCTATGGAGAAGCCAGCATTTTAAAGCCATACCTACAGTTATAGTTCATCAGTGAGCTAAAGAATCATCAGTGAACTTCCTTGAGATACTCTATCACAGTTTTCCAAGATGAGGTTTCTGTTTGTTTTATTAAGTTCCTCTAACAGCACCACAATTATCCTATGTATAATAATGCTGCCCATTGCAAAAAGTGGTGTCTCTGGAGCTATGAAGCAAACCTAACACTGAAAGTTACTTCACTTGTACTACTGGGTAGAACACATTTCTGTGGCACTACATTTTTTCACATTTTCTAAGATAGAATTCTATTGATAGGTGTTTTCCAGTTTCAGGAGCTTATGAACCAGTGTAAAGGGAGAACTTTTGAATTATGTTGAAATCCAAAGCAAAATTGAGAGGGATTGTTAAAAACCAAAAATTAACTCTTTTAATAAGACTAGCAGTGGGTTTTCTAATGTGGAAACAAAATTGGAGAGCAGGATTTTGCTCAGTAAACATAGTATTTTCAGCAAACAGACTAAATCTTTAGCTTGTATGTTTGACTTGCATTTGGTTTATGTTAGAAAAAAAGGCAGACTCGGCAAAGGTATTCATCAGGGTTTTTAGCAACTTTTGGCTCTTCTGGCCTCAGGAATTGAGTATTATGCCACATAATTCAGATTTTGCAGGAAAGGCATTATGCTGGTAAGTGGTATGTACTATAGGCAGAATAGCTAATTAATGAGGAGAGAAAATATTTTCTTTCGTATACACCTACTTTCAGAAGCAATCTAAGTGATCTCCAGCTTGAGCTACTGCACTGTTTTTCACAAAGATTTTCAAGCTGAAAGACAGAAAAGCTAGATTTGTCCCCTCTTCTCTCACTACCATTTCTGACTCTCATTCTTGCCAGCTCTGTGGTCAAATACCTCATATTCCATTAAAAATTACATTTAAAATAGCAGACTCCAAAATGGCAATTCCCTCCTGCTGCCACTCCTCCTTTTTCCCACAAAGAAGTCCACTTTTCTGAGTAACGCTGAAAAGAAGGCAAAGTGCCAGAGCACAACTGAGTCTCCTGTCAGCCTTCTTTCTCAGTCCTCTCACCCAACCTGGGCCACAAAAAAACTATTTATAACATTTTAAACAGTTTTTTTTCCTTTTTAATTCTGACCAAAAAGAACTTTTTTCAGGGGTTTCCCAGTTACACTGAGTTAAAGAGAGAGAGGGGAACAAAACACCACAACCTACGACTGCAACACCTCAGGAGCATCATGAACTCTAAACCCTGTTATCGCTAGCAGATTTCCCACCAAGCCGACACCCTACCCGGAGGGCAACAGCCTGCCCGGAGTTCCCTGCATGCACTGCCGCGGGAAAAGGCGAACGGAGGGTCCGAAGGCAGACAGACAGAAAGCGGGGAAACAAAACAAACTAAGAAAAAAGAAGGTGTGACAGGGAAAAAGCACGGTAAGAAGGGGAAAAGGAAAATAAGAACAGGGGAAAGAAAGAAGAAAAAGGACATAAGTGGAACCACAAAGGAGAGGAGAGGGGGGAAGTGGGGGCGGGGGGGGGGGAGAGGAGGGGAAGGAAGGGGAGAGAGGGAACGGCGTAGGGAAAGAAAAAGAGGTGGTGGGAGAAAAAAAAAAAAAAGGGAAAGAAAGAAAAAAAAGGACAGAGGCACAACAAATGAGTCTCCCTGCCCTCCAGTGCAGCACCTGCCCGACGATACGGCGGCTCCTGGAGTAATACTGCGAGGCTCCGCAGGGGACGGCGCCCGGGAAGAGCGATGCTCCGGACCAGCCCGCGCTGCCAGCCGCTTCGGAACCGCTCCTGGTATGCCCACAGCGCCAGGTGCGGAGCAGCCCAGGGGCAGGCACGGAACCCGGCCACCTCCCCGGCGGGCGCGGCCCCGAGCCGGCCTGGGGCTCCTGCCCTGGGCTGCGGGACCCCGCCCGGCCCCGCGCCCCTCCCGGCACCCACACGCGGGCCCTGCCGGTCCGGCCCCCCGCGGCCGCGCCCAGCGCCCCGCCCCTGCCTCTCCGCCCGGCCCCGACCTCAGCCACACCGAGCCCTTGGCAGCGCTTGTTTGTCCTTTTTGTTGCTTTCTTTGGCGCTTCTTCCTGCAGTACCGGTAACGGTGGAACCCACGTAGGACCAACTCCTCTGCGGCTCATGGGATCGAAGGGCTGTCTCGTGGTTCCCAGCCCCAAACGACCGCGCACCCCCCGGGGCTGGGGGCCGGGTGCCCGGGGGCGAAGGCGTTGGGCGGGCTCGGGGTGGTTGTAGCAGACGCGCCTTGGGCAACGAGGAGCCGGCCGGGCCGGGGCTCCTGCGGCGGCACTGCGCAGCCCGAGACTCGCCTGCTGCTCTGTGTGGGCTTGGAAGAGCTCCGTGAGGGAACATCGAGAGACGGAAGGGAGGGTGGGGTGGAAGGGGAGCAGACCTGGCTGGGAAGCGGTGCACGAAACTTGCAGCGGTGAAGAGTAAGACGTGTTTAGGCAAAGTGGGAAGAAGCCTCAGATTTCTTGTTCGCTTTGTCACTTCAAATATCTGTCGGGCGGTAAACATAGTCCACGGGGTTTGGAGAGCTGTGAAAGATGAAGGGGGAGCTTAGGGGAAAGCCCCTTATTATTTTAACGAAGTACTTTGAAAGAAAACAGAAAAATAAATTTCAGGATAATAGAAAGTTCAAAGAGAGCATGTGCCTCATTAAAAAACCCCAAGTACTGCAGCCTGCAGCAGCTTGAATAGTGCTTACAGAATTCCCCCAAAATCCTTGCACATTAGCATTATCTGGCATGCAGCTTGATTTGGCAGCTGGAGGCACGCTTAATGGAGTCTCCTGGCCATTTCTCATCCCAGTCGTGAGATTGTACTGAGTGGTCTCACATCTGCACTGATCAAGAGACTGGAAGCTAACAAGAAAATGAGATTAACTTTCAAGGCTCTTACTGGAACACACTGCCAGCAGAAGAGGGAATTGTGTCCACACATCTGATCCACCCACATGGATCAGACAGCTTGTTTTAGGAATGGACTGCAAGATCTCAAATTTTCATCATCATGTTGTCAACATAATGTGTTTAGTGTGTGTGTGTGTGTGTGTGTGTGTGTGTGTGTGTGTGTGTGTATGCTGGGTAAAGAATTAGGGTGTAACTGCATGCCAGCTTGGCAGTTCTCAGTTTTTCCCCTTTTCTTGACAGATATGGCGAGGAAAGAAATCTGTTTTTCTAGTGTGTCTATAATATAGGCCTGAACTTCTTGTTCACTTCTGATTGGTCATAAAGCACCATGCCAAAAAGGCCTTTTATCTGTAAATCCAGCAGAGGATGGTAAGAGAAGTTTCTAGCAGGAGACAGAAATCTGGGGGAGTGGGCAAGATTTCCTATTAGTTTTCCCCATGAAGAGTAATGTTTTGTAATTACACGTAATTTATGATTATAGACAGTGACTGTGTCTTGTCTTTCATGTAAATGAGAAAAATAAATCATAACATAAATAAATTTAAGTATTTGTTCTCTTGCTAAACCCCCTGCAAAAGATCACAGTATTGCAATCGCAGTACAAGCAGTAGAGCTGAACACCAGTATTCTTAAGAGAATGAACTGGGTAAGCTTTAGGGGCAGATGTTTGCTCTCACATGGTGTTTTTCATCCACCCTGCCCTAATTACTTACAAAGCTACAGATGCAAAGATGTCTGATGCAAAGTCACCAACTGGAATTGCTATATATTGGTGCACTAACAAAGTACTCTCTAACAAGGACTTCCTATGGAGAGAAAAAAAAAAGATATTGAAGTCATAACTGCATGTAATTATTTCAGGTAGAGGATTGAAGTTAAGAAGTCTGTTATTCTCTATTTTTGGCACAAGTGAAAAATTGAGTTCTCTATACACTGACATAATTACAGGGGTTGTGATCCTTGGCTGACCATGCTGGCAGAGACCCATCATGGTTTTAGTGCAGCTTTGTGACATTTCAAGGACTGTGTTTCACTTGACATTTCTGTTCATGGATAGTTTTTGTTAGCTGTTCCTAAAAAAAATAGATTACATGGGTTTGTGCCTGGTTTTTACTCTCCTAACCTTGAGTCTGGAATATGAAGATGACAGGGTCCACAAGCTACACTTTCTGCCATGTGACAGGCCAGTGACAGACGTCACTATATGGCAGCTGTAAAACAAAAGAAAAAAGCTATGTTGTTCACAACTTTGGAATTAGAGACAGAACAATAGAAAAAGTGGAACTTAGAGGCAAAATAAAGACAAAAATGAACAAAAAGCAAGTTACAAATATGGGAAATTTAAAATACATAAATGATTTTGCTGTGAATTTTGATTGGTTTGAATGAAATCAGTTTGTACATGAATATTTGAATAATGAGGCAAGACTAACAACCCAGTGAGAACAAGTACATACAAACAACATTGAGAAAGTTTCAAAAATAGTTTTTCTGTGCATGGCTAAACTTACATAGTTATGGTGCAGGAGAATACAGCTTAAATGTATTTTGAATAAGGAGCACAGCTGTCTCACAGATATGCTTTCTAATTTGATATTTCTATCTCATTTGTAATTTGACAGCTGCCTCCCGGATTTTAGGCTTTTTCTTGGAAAACATAAAGTATACAAAATATTTCTAAATACCTTACTTTTTTATGCTGTGTAAAAAGTTTAAGTTGTAGGGAATTTTTTTAACCTCATGCTTACTGCTAATTCTTGTAATTTTACTAGTTTTAAGGAAGTAATATTTCCTTTTTCTGAAAAGTCAGACAGCAGTCTAGCATATTGTAATAAGACGTTTCCTACTAACCTTTGTAAAAAATGATTTGTCTTAATTTTTCTGTCATGTGACACCCAAATATCTATTTCTTCTGATAATTCAGACCTAACATTAGAAAGATGCAAGGTCCTAATATCTATCCTCAGACAGACAGAGGATCCTAACTTCAGTTTTGAATCCTGCTAGGGCTTGAAGGTTTCTTCATAAAGAGAGTGTGATCTTACTGCATTAGCCTTCCCTAAGGAAAGAGTTGCTCCAATCCAGAAATTTTTATTATCTTCTCCATAAACATCCCTAGCAACATTTACCTTTGTTGTAAAGTTTATGAGACCTAATGTTCTTGTCCTAGATTACCAATTCTGCTTGCTCTGTACTTGAGTAAGGGAAAAAAAGTAATCTTCAATTTGCAGATGAACTCTTGAAGGCTGAGCTTCCACATAAATTGGGGATGGGGGTGGACTCTGCCAAAAGAGCAAACACCATGTGCTGAAGTAAAAGGTCCAAAGAAGATGATTGCAGCTGCCAAAACCATTTAAACACAAAATACTATCTGACAGAAAGAAGACAAATCAACCCATTTTTGAAAATAAAGAAAAGCATGTCTAAAGCACATTGTAGTGTGTTTCTCTTTGGAACAAAATGTCTACTGATGTGGGTCAGTATTAATTTGTAGGGACAAGAGTGGCTTATGCCTAAAGTTCATTGGGGAAGGTCATGTTTTCTTCCTCAGACTATGTGTAATACATATTGAAAATACTATTTCACTTTACTTGTTGTGTGCTTACACAGAATTCTGATACTGTTTGAGAGGCAAATTTTTCAGGTAAGTTTAAAATAAGTTTAATATTAATAGACTATGTCAGTACTGCATGATCAAGGACATGCTAGGACAAATTTCTTCCAAGACACTGGCTGGCAGTTAGTACTAATTACAGAATCAAAAATAATATGGAGTGGATTGCAGCCCTGAGTTGCCAAAATTACTGTAAACATACACTGGGTGAAATAGGGGCCTCTTGTCCTACCACTGTGATGGGTTTGACCTTGGCTTGCTGCCAGATGCCTACCCAGCTGTCTTACTTTTCTTCCTTCACAGAAAAGGATGAGAAAATAAGATGGAAAAGCTCATGGATTAGAATAAAGTCAGACAGATTACTCACCTGTTACCATCATGGTCAAAACAGACTCAACTTGAGAAAGATTAATGTACTGTCAAAAATAGAGTGCAATGGTGAGAGGGAAAAAAAAAGCACAAAACTAAAAACACCCTCCCCTTAGTCACTGTGGCTTCTTCTCAGGTTCAACTTCACCCCTTCATTTCTGACTCTTGCAACTTCTTCCCTCCTCAGTGCTGCAGGGGCATGAAGAATGATTGTCAATGTCATTGCCATTGTCCCATAACTGCTTCTCTCTACGAGCCCTTCATCCTGATGCTGTTTTTTCCTTTCATGTCTTTCACAAACTGATCTAGTGTGGGTCCTTTCAATGGGCTGCTGTCCTTCTGATTTGTGGAAGCAAACACACTACCCAACTTTTGTGACAGCTGTAAAGCCGGTATGTTTATTACAGCGCTGGACGCATGTGGAGATCACTCCCCTTAAAAGACATGTGTACCTCTGGGAACTCCAGATCCTTTTTTATCTCCCTCTCAAATACATATGCATACAATTTCACAGTGGGTTCATACATATTCATTCTACCAATTTCACATAACATTTGCCGCTAATAATTCTTTATCAGAAAGAATTCCTGGGTCAGGCTGCCCTCTCTCATAACAGTGTCTCTATCTGCCTCCCCTTGTCTCTTGTCCTTCAGCTGCAGCGGTTTCTCCAAACACAGACTTTTTACGAGAACAGGCACTAAGACTAAACAGCTAAGTTTTCAGCTACAGACTTAAAGATGTACATTTCACCTAAATCAAAATGGATTTCTACTCTGTCTCACTTCAGGGACAGACTGCTCCAGCATGGGTTCCCGCCCCAGGTAGCTGCTCCTGCCAGGAGCCTCCTCGTGAATGAGCTTTCTACTGCCTACAGCTTTCTTGAGAACTCACACCCAGCTGCTCCTTATGAGATCTTCTATGGGCTGCATGTGGTTATCTGTTCAACTGTGGTCATCCATGGGGTGCAGGGGGACAACCTGCTCCATTATGTTCTTCTCCAGGGCCTGCAGAGGAACCTCTGCTACAGCATCTGAAGCACCTCCTCCCCCTTCTTCATTGCTGGCATTGGTGTCCATAGGGCTATTTTTTCCATATTTTTCTCACTCTCTCACAGCTGCTGTAGAGTGGTTGTTACACTTTTTGAAATATGTTAGAGGTGCCACCAATGTCACTGACAGGTACCGTTGGATAGCTGTGGGTCCATCTTGGAACTGTCTGGAACAAGCTGTGTCCCATATGAGGCATCCCACCTCATCCCACCAACTTTGCCAAATAAACCAAATTGAACCACTTAGATTATTTTTTGTTACTCTGATCCAGTTAAGAAGTATGACTTGAGAAGCAAGCCTGATGCTACCATGTCTGTTGGGGGAATGAACTACTCCTGCTGACTGCTTTGCAAGAGTGGTGAAAGCTCAGCCTGATGTAGCCTGGCAAAGTCAATATTTTAAGCAAAAGAAGAATCAGTCAAGGTCCTCCTAAGACACTAACAAATGAGAAAAACTTCAACCCTCTGAACTATTTCAAATTTTATTTATGAAAATTATAATTTGTCTTAGAAAGTCCCCTCTCCCAAAATAATAATAAATCAGTACTGATATTATGTATATAACCATAAATAAGTTCATACATATATGCAGATCTATGTGTATGTTTATGTCAGGAATTCTGAACTAATGTTTGAATTGGTTTCACTTGTTCTCTACACTTCTGAAACATTTCACAAATTTTAGAGCTTGGTCTTACAATTGCTTACCGTGTATCCGCAGTCTGATCAAGCCCTTCCTTTGATTGTCTATTGACGGTTTCACAAGTCAGCTTTCCCAGAGAAGTTTGTTTCATTTTTCCTTCTTCACTTTATTGAAGCTGAAGCCTTGGGTTTTAGCTTTCAAATTTTTCAGATTCTGTGCTGCCTAGGTGTGTAGCTCTGAGCTTCATATTAAGTGTTAGTAAGTTCTCTTCACAAGGTAGGTAGACAAAGCAATCCCTTTCCAGCTTGAGACCAAGGACAACCATTAAAAGTTTCAGGCCCAAAAGGTATAAACAACAGAGCATTGAAGATAGGAAAAAGGAGGAAGGAACTTCATAACCTGAAGCTGTAATTAGACAATTAACTCCCAGGCTCTTGTACTGCCCAAGGTGCATCCATTGAGGCCTTCTAATAAATACCTACTTTATTCCTTTAACTCTGTGTAGTCTATGTTCTAGTTCAGCTTCTCAAGGCATCAAAGCTGTTGTTACAGCTGCATGGTGGGTTGATCTTGGCTGGATGCCAGGCGCCCACCAAAGCTGCTCTATCACTCCCTTTCCTTAGCTGGAAAGGGGAGAGAAAAAATGTAACAAAAAGCTTGTGAGTCAAAGAAGGGCAGGGAGACATCGCTCAGTGACTACTGTCAGAGGCAAAACACACCCAGCTTGAGGAAATAAGTTTATTACTGATCAAATCAGAGTAATGTCATGTTAATGACAAATAAAACTAAATCTGAAAAACCATCTTTCCCGTTTCCTTCTTCCCATGGTCAGATTCACTCCTGATTTTCTCTATCTTCTCTCTGCAAGTGAGACAGGGGACAAGAAATGGAGGCTGTGGTCAGTTAATATTGTTTCTGGCATTCCTTCCTCCTCAGGGGGAGGATTCCTCACAGTCCAGTGTGGGGTCCCTGCCCTGGGAGACAGTCCTCCATAAACTTCTCCATTGTGAGTTCTTCCATGATCTGCAGCTCTTTATGAACTGCCTCAGCATAGGTCCCTTCCACAGAGTGCAGTCCTTCAGAAACAGACTGCTCCACTGTGGGCCACCTGTGCGGTCCCAAGTCCTGCCAACAAACTTGCTCCAGCCTGGGCTTTCCATGGGGCCACAGCCTCCTTCAGGCATCCAAGTCCTCTGGTGTGGGATTCTCCATGGGCAGTAGGTATTTGCTCCAACATGGGCATTCATGGGCTGCAGGGGCACAGCTGCTTCACTGTTGGTGTAAGATCTATAGTTAATATGATTTCATGCTCTATTGTTTGGTATTGCTACTTGTAGACAGGAGAAAAAAGGAATTCTGTATCAACACTTTTTTCCAGCATATCCAAACATAAATGTTAGCTTAGGACCATGAACCTAAAGTTCCTTTAAAGGTTATTTGTATGTACAGAATAAGCCTCTTATCTTTACTTTGTTTCTATCTTTAGCATTAAGCTTTCAACATCTACTCATAATTTCCCTGTATGGCTTTCCTTAAGACATTTTGTGTAAATTCTGTAAAAAAGGCAGTATCTTTTCTTATTTCTGGATTTGTTTTCAGCTATACTTTCACAGTATGTTATTTTTTGTTGTGGGTTCCTTTTTTATAGCTGGGCTGCACTACTGGGGTCAGCTGAAAATTTTTCAAGATTTCAGTTTTAAGGATTTTTTTTTTTACTAAAACTTGTTGTGCAGGAAACAGAATAGCCTTCTCTGTTCCTCTGAGCAGTCAGTCTCCATATAACATGTTCATAAAAGTACTGTATATGTGATTCCTGAAAAAATGCATGGAAGGATGAAATCTGAACACATTAGTTTTCCAGTACTCCCATGGGAATTCTTTTATATCATGTCAATTGTGGATAAAATTCATAGTCTGATATTTTCCATCCCTGGACTAGGTGCTCCATTCCCTAAGGAACTAATAAACTGTGTATTTCCAAGTGTTGAGAATTGTTAGGATTAACAGCCTTGCATAGCACTTGAAGCCAAAGTACTTGTGGCCTTAGGCTCCAAGAACTCTCTGAGACCAAACCTTTTGATAAAGCTAATGATGCAACCACCAAACTAGATGAAAGTGGCAGATGGAATCAGAATGAAGCTAGGAACCAAGGAAACATTTCTAAGGGAACATGGTAATTTTTCAGACAAATGTCAGCCCAGCAACCAAAGTACATCTGGGATGTGTGGACTGGAATGGGAGTCCCTCCTTGGACCACACAGCTCAAGTTCCTCTGTATGTCAGATAAAGAAACAAGTTATTTACTCAGCAGATTGGTGGCCTGTCTCCTTCAGGCAGGAACCTAGGGCTGAGCCCTGTTGAGGTGGCATCTGCAAAATTCCTAACATGGACTAGGTGGCAGCTGCATAATTCCCGCAACACAAGACTGCCTTTCACCTGTGTATTTAGTAACTTGAATCTATAATAAGAATTGTCCCCTGGTGTGTGATTTTCTTTTTCTTTCCAGTTCTTTCCTTTTTGGGACTTTACTGCAAGCTCATCACACAATCATATAAACTGCACATTATCATAAATTACAATGAGTTTATTCATACAACTAGATGCAGCTGCTTGTTGAGTAGTTCCTAGAGTGGTGTACTGCAGCATAAGAGCAAAATTTCATTTTTATTAGGAATTTCATTGTTGTCCACAGGCTTTTAAAGATGGTGTAAATTCTTGGAAATGAAGAAATTTTATCAAAAGAGTGGATATTGCTGGGATCTGTATTTTACTGTACCTTTACACAATCTTTCAGAGGGCCCTTTCCAAATTTGTCCTATTGAATTTCTGGACTGCAGTTTCCAAATCTGTCTTGTTTCTTTATGTTCCCAGTAGTTAGTGGTTTGGTTATTGTTCTGCCCTGGAGGGTACAGGGTATATGTGGGGTCTTAATTACAGATTAGTCAGTTTATGTTTTGCATTTCACCACTCCTTTTCTTTTTTTGTTTTCTTAAGTTTAAATCTGTGTCTTATGTAAATATTTTATTCAGGTTTGCCTGTCTCATGTCTGTCACAGACAGATGCTGAACAAGAACTTCCCTAAGATTTTAGGACTGCCTATAAATTTGAGGTATCTTGTAAGAACTTCCTAAATTTCTTCTTCATACGTGATAACTTTTAACAGTTTCATACTTTCTAAGTCAGGAATACCTAGTACATTTCCTTAGTACAGTCTGGTGAACATGTAGTTTCATTTATGTATCAATTAATTTCAATATCCAGGACAAAACAAGTTTCTTCATGTTGTAGATTAACCCCAGATGGGAACCAAATCCCATCTAACTGCTCGCTTACTTCCTTACAGCATGATAGGGGAGAGGATCAGAAAGGTAGAAATGAGAAAACACATGGGTTGAGACAAAGACACAGTTTAATGTGTGATGCAAAAACTGTGCGGATAAGCAAAGCAAAACTAAGAATTTGCTCCCCTCTTCCCATGGGCAGGCAGGTGTCCAGCCATTCCCAGGAAAGCCGGGCCCTGTCACTCAAAATTTTTTTTTTGAGAAAATCAAATGCCATCACTGCAAATATTGTCCCCTTTATTCTTCTCTTAGGTTTATATGTTTAGCACGATGCCATATGAACTGTGGTATCCCTTGGGTCAGCTGGACTTAGCTGTCTCAGATGTGTCCCTTTCAACTCTTTGTGCCTGCCCAGCCGAATTGCTGGGGGGGGAGGGGGGGGGGTGGTGAGGATCAGAAAAGACCCTGACACTAAGTGCTGCTCATGAAAATACCCCTGAGCTGCCAACACTGTTTCCAGCACAAATCTAAAACACAGCACCATGCAAGCCAGTGTGAAGAAAAAGCACATTTCTTGCATTTTGGTTTTTTTTTTTTTCTGGCAGCTTCAGTAAAACTTCCTGAGGGACAAATTTCCTGATGGATCGCTCTGGGTTTTTCAATTGGTCCTTCTATTTCTAAGCCTTTTATTATCATGTAATGCTCTGATAAACATAAGTGGTCGTGTTTTGTGGTATAAGTGTATATTTTTATAAAAGGAAATAACAACAACAAAAAAAGCAGTAAGTATTTATCTCTTGAGGATGAGTTACAGGTTAGAACCTTGTCAGAAAGAAAGGGTTTAATTTCTTGTTATCAACACTGCACTTAGTCCTCAGAAGCAGCTCAGTTATCTTAAAAGCTCAAAAGAATGAAACTTCTGAAAAAATAACAAAAATGTGTTTCTAATGCAAACCAAGACAAAAGAGGACTTGATATATGGATTTTCTTGTATCTGTAGTTTCTGAATTAAATAGAGAGGGAAGTTATTTCTTCAGGGAAGTGCTTTTAGGTTTACTGATTAAATGTTCTGCATAGATGTAGAGATTGCATTGCTGCAGTCATTGACATTAGTGTCCAAATCTTTTGCAACTTTTGCTTCTTGCAGCCACTTCCTGAGTAATATTTCAAGATATGATCAAGACAATTTGAATTTTGTCTGAACACAAAATATAGAAATATTAATTTAAATCTCAGAATGAGGTCCAGTGTTGACAGTTTTGCTTCTTTGGCATACTGCTGCAGGTTTCTGTATGAAGTAGTGTATTGATAGACTGTTCTGGGAAACTGGTCTGATGCTCTCACAAAAATAAAGACACAAGCATGTATCATTCATCTTATTACTCCTTTCGTATATACACACGGCAAGAGCTATGTTCAAAGAAAAAAAGGTTTTAAGACATCCTCATTCTCCCCACAGCAAAACATTGCATTGCACATTCTAATTGTCATAAAGTGAAGTAGTAGATGGTTCATGCTGAACATACTAAGGATTTGGTAATAAAGCAAGTACATGCTATAGGATATTTTTTGTATCACTCATGATTCTTCAGAAACTGGTTCAGGATCCAAAGTTGATTGAATAAAAATCACTATATATAATACCAAATAATGCACAGGAAATAATTACCTCAATTTTGGAATTCATGAATAAAATCACTTAGGGTTTTTTTTACCAGTTTAAAACTGAAAAATCCATATTCCTGAGAAACATGTACATGGACAAATAGCCCACAGGAGCAAAACTGATGTGGTTTCATTGTAATGAAAAAAAAGTGAAAAGTGAAAAAGTGACGTATTAAGAGAAGTACTCCTGTAATTTATTTTTATTTACACCATTATTGTTCAATTGATTTTTTAAAAAAATCTACTGATTATTTAAACTAATCTACTGATTATTTATCTGAAATCAGAATTAGCTTGATCTTTAAGTACCCTTATGTCAGTCGATGCAATCTTTTTGCATTTCAGTAAAAGCTATCAATGCTTTCTCCTAGAGGATCCTTCTGGACAAAATGTGCAGCCTATAGCTAGATAAACACATCATGGGATGGGTGAGCAACTGGCTCACGGGTCAAACACAGAGGGTCAAAGTGAATGGGGTGACATCAGATTGGGAACCTCTCACTGGTGGGGTTGCACAGGTTGCCATCCTCTGCCCTGTGCTCTTCAGCATCTTCATAAATTACTTGGATGCAAGACTGGAAGGGATACTAAGCAAGTTCCCAGATGATACAAAACTGGTAGGAGGTGTTTACTCTCCCAAGGGTAAGGAGACCCTGCAGAAAGAGCTCAACAAATCAGGGGTCTGAGCAATCACTAATATGAAGTTCAACAAGATAAAGTGCTGGATTCTGCATCTGGGATGGGGCAAGTCTGGATGTATGGACAGACTGGGGAATGAAACACTGGAAAGCAGTGCCATGAAAAGGGACCTGGGGGTCCTGGTTGATGGAAGTTGAACATGGGTCAGCAGAGCCCTGGCAGCCAGGAAGGCCAACCCTGTCCTGGGGTGCATCAGGCACAGCATCACCAGCCAGGCAAGGGAGGGGATTGTCCTGCTCTGCTCTGAGCTGGGGCAGCCTCACCTCGAGTGCTGGGGGCTAGTTTTGGGAGTTACAATATAAGAAAGACATTAAACCATCAGAGAGTGTCCAAAAGATGGTCACAGAGATAGCTGAAGGGCCTTGAGGGCAAGCTGTATAAGAAGATGAGGTCACTTGGTCTGTTCAGCCTGGAGGAGTCTTAAGGACAGATTTCATTGCAAGCTACAACTTCTTCCTGAGGGGAAGAGGGGCAGGCACTGATCTCTTCTCTGTGGACCCAAAGGAATGGCCTGAAGTTGTGTCAGGGGAGATTTAGGTTGGATAGTAAGAAAAGATTCTTCACACAGATGGTGGTTGGGCACTGGAACAGGCTCCCCAGGGAAATGGTCACAGCACCATGCTTTACAAAATCTGCTTGTTTCTGTGTTTCTAAATTCAACATTCTGGAGGATTTTGAGTTGTTGATTCAGGAGTGATGTGGAGAGTGAGGTGTCTGAAACAGGGGAGTGTGGTGGACTGGAAGACTAGAAAAAGTGTAACTGCATTTGCTGATGCTGTGTGTTATTTCACAGCTTCTCAAAGATTTTTCAAAATATATCAAACTTCTGGGTTATTTGGCATTAAGTCAGCAAGTCTGCTGACACCACCAAGCTATGTGGTATTATCAACACACTGGAGGGCAGCAATGCTACCCAGAGGGACTTTGATAGGCTTGAGAGGTGGGCCCATGCAAATATTATGAAGTTTAACAAGGCCAAGCACAATGTCCTCCACTTGGATCAGGGCAATCCTAAACACAAATACAGTCTGAGAGGAGCATGGATTGACAGCAGCCCAGAGAAGAATTTGGGTGTGGTGGCTGACAAGAAACTTTAAGTGACATAGCCACGTGTGCTTACAGCCCAGAAAGCCAACTGTACCCTGGGCTACAACAAAAGCAGCATGGCAAGCAGGGCAAGGTGGGGGATTCTGTGCCCCTACTCTGGAGACTCCACTTGGAGTGCTGCATCTACTCTGGGGCCCCCAACATAAGCACCTTTTGTAGCAAATGCAAAGGGGGTGACTTAGATGATCAAAGGGCTTTAGCACCCCTCCTGTGAATGACAGGCTGAGAGAGGTGGTGTTAATCAGGCTGGAGTAGAGAAGACTCTGAAGAGACCTAAGAACAGCCTTTCAATTCCTAAAGCAGACTTATAAAAAAGGGTGAAAGTGACATCCTAGTGATAGGATGGGGAGTAATGCCTTTAAATTGTTGATATACATTAGATTTAAGGAAGTAATTCTTTACTGTGAGGCCACTGAGGTGCTGAAACAGGTTGCCCAGAACAGCTGTGAATGCTTCATCCCTGTAAGCATTTAATGCCAGGTTGGAATGGGCTCTGAGTAAACTGGTCAATCTAGGTTCTTTCACAAGGCAACAGACTCAGAAACTTATATTCTAGTTTATAGGCCTACCATGGGCTATAAACATTTAATAAATATTTGGCATTAAAACAAACATGTGGATCAAAACAGATGTTTATACAGATTCTCTTCCCTGGCTTGATTTCTCCTTAAAAGATGATGATGCTAGTTTGCTTAGTTGTTTTTTTTTTTTGTTTTGTTTTGTTTTGTTTTTAATATATATTCTTGGCATCAGATAAAACATTTTGAGTCCTTTTGTGCCACTTCCTTACTTATCTACAGAGACAGTTAATGATAGTTGAAGTCACTTGTCTGATGTGAGAAAATACTATTTCTTCTCTGCTGTCAAGGAAGGAAGTAGAAGATCATTCAAACCACCCCAGGATATGGTGCCCTTTCTCACTCACTAGTAAATGTTTTGAAATATCTCAAAATATCTGTTCCATGTTCGTACATTCTAGTTGCCAAGTACATGTGCTGGTATAGGGTTGACAGCATTCCTGAATCTCTGGTTTATTTTTTAGGCAATGAAGGATTATATTCATCTTTTTATTAAACATGTCTGATACTACACTGATGATGGCTATGAAAAGCCTTAGTTTTGAGGGTAATTAGTTCTGTTACGTAAAGCTGGCTGTACTGAATTTTCTGCTGAACCTGTTTTGTAGCATAAATTATGGGTTCTCATTGCTATTTCTTTGCCAAGGTAAACAGTGTGGGGCAAAATGAGCAATCCATGTGCAGGAGGTAGGGATATTAATAATGTGGAAAAACTGGTTAGAACATCTCCACATGAAGCTAGTTCTGATTTAGATAACTTGGTTTGAACCTCTACAGCTCAGGATACCCTTAAGAAAGTAAGTGGAATAGGAGATGTCCTATAACAATTCTAAGCTTTGGGGTTTTGTTTGGTTTTATTTGGTTTGGATGGGAAGCTTTTTGTTGGTGTATTTTTCGGTGTTTTTTTTGAGGAGCGGTGGGGGGAAAGAATGATTTTTAATTGTAACTCTCAATGAGAAAAATAAGTCGTTTTCATTGCATTTGGATACAGCTGAACTGGGAAAATTGAAGAAGCAGCACACAGCATTGTATTTCCACAAAAAAATGATTTAGCAACAAATATACCAGCTGTGTTATTCAGAGCAAGCCTTGTATTACTTCTTGGATTCTTCTTTGTACATGCTTTTTGCATTCATAGCTTTGGTGTGATTAGGAAAATGAGTAGAGCAGCACCCAGCTAGGCTTACTAGCAAGGACAAGTGACAGCACTCTGCCCATACTGAGGCGATTTTTGGGAGACTGATGCAGCCTTACTCTTCTGTCCTCAGCACTGTTGTGTCTTGCACAGGCTGCTTGCAGGATTACTGGGATTGTGTGCACGGCAAATGGGATGGAGTCCAAAAATCAAAGATATTATGGCTAACATTTTTCTGTTGCTGTTATACTTCCTGTGTTAAGAAAACACGAGTTTGCGCTCAAATGGCACATTTGAAGAGAGAAGGATTTCTTTGCAGTGGCAGACACAAGTGATGATTAGGGCTATTTCTTCAATATAAGTATTAAGAAGATTGCTATTGAAAGAGCGGTTGCCTTATACAGATGGCAGTGCTGTCACAAATGCAGGAGTGCCTTGAACATGCGTCATGTATTGGTGGCAGCAGCAGTATTACAAACTACAGGTTCCTTTTACCAATGAGAAATTTTCATCAGAATCTTTCTTGTTTGCTCACCTGTTGCTTACTCTGTGATAAAGGCTGGAACAGCAAGCCCAGAGAAGGAAAGAAGTAAATGATCTTAAAAATGATAATTACCATGCAAGGAAAAACATTGTAGCTACTTCCTTCATTACATCCCCCCTGCAATATCAGTCACTACAACAATAGTTTTCATTTTCTCCTCTTTCTGATGTTACTGCATAGGTGAAAAACTTTTATCCCTCATAGGCTGAAAACTAACAAAATCTCTTCTGTAAAAAGAGTAAGTGCCTAAGCAGGGTATTCTGGGACATAAAAAAAAGCTAATCTACCCCTGGGGCAATACATCTCCTGTGGTTTTGAGAGGGTACTGTTCTTCATGGCATTTCCATGGATTAGTTCAGTGGTCACTGGTTCAATCTTTTTATTCTTTATGTTGTTGTGAAACCAATTCCTGCAGTAAAGACAAACAGTTTTGAGAAACTGATTTAGTTTCTTTTGTAAAGTGTTCCCAAACTTAAGAAGCTTAATAAACATCAAATATCTGCTCATTTTATCTCCATATTCATTCCCATTTGAGCTTATGCCCCTCTAACAGGCTTTTCCCTCTGAGTAACTGCCTTTTTCTATAAACCTTTAGCACCTTTGTCTTCTATTCTTCCCCATGAAAAGCAGAAAATAAGAGCCAAGTCGTATTAAGTTCTAGGTCAGAAGATTTTTTGGTATCTAATTTTTGTTTGCTTTACAACTCATAAGAAGCAGATGTTATACAGATTCACCAAAATCTGTAATTAAGTTATTCCTGGTATTTCTTAAATTTAATGAGCTTAAAAATCTATTGCCTGTCCCATTGTTTATTACTTTCTTAATAGACCTCATCTATCTCAGTTACTTCCTGTAACACATTTCTTACATGTCATTTCCTACATTTCTTCCACACCATTTCTGCAGAAGTAGCTTGACACTGACCTCTGAGTTGCCTAACATCTATTCATCTGCAAACATCATGACAATACAGTAAACATCTCCTAACCTCTCACCTAGATTCCCAGTCTTGTTCTTCTACATTCCATTGCAAGACTTCTGATAGCAATTTGTGTTCATTGTTGAGAAATGCAAGATACTTTGGACCAGAATCTGTCAAACATATGAGAATCTCATTTTGTTCAAGGTGGTAAGCTGCCTGAGCTAGTTACCTGTAACTAGCTTTATTAAAATTAACTTTTTATGTGCTGCCAAAATCTCTATAGGTAAGATTCTCCTGAATATTTTGCCAAACAATTAACTGAAGGTTGCTTTCATAATAAAGGACAGACTTGTCACAAACATTTTGATCTGGGTTAACTGTGGCTGCAAAAAAAAAAGTGTGACAATACACCTGCCATTAAGATGGCCATCATATAATCCAACCTAATCAGTTAATTACAGATATTTAATCTGAGATACCTATTAAACCATTTTAGGGGAATGGACAAAGAGGGAGGGACTTAAAATGCATTCAAAGTCTTTTTTCTGAGCACTAAACATGAAACATGTCCACATGGCACAATACAATGAAGTGTAGAGATAATGGGAAGCTAGCTGAAAGCAACACTTTCTATTTTTCAAGGAGCTAACTGAGGATTTGGTATGGAGAAAAGACACCAGAAAGAGAAATAGGGATTCAAAAGCTGGAGGAATTCTTGAGAATTGACATAAACTTTCAAAAAGCATCAAGTTCTACACTTTTATGTAATATCTGAAATTCACCAGTTTTGTCTTTCACACACAGTTTACTAACATACAAATGGTTGTTCTTAGAATTTTATGTAATTATCAGATGTTCAGCAGATAATATCAGCTATGCCTCATTAAACAGACATTCATATTCATAGTACCTGTTGCTTCAGTGTAATCTAACACAGTCTCGGTACCATCGTACTAATGTGCATGTATTTTTCCTAGAAGAGAGTGGTCTATTCAACTAGAACAAAACTTCAGACTACTACAAATAAAGATTTTTTTTTTTAAAAAAGTAAAATCCTAACTTCTGGGGTTTTCTATTCCAGACTAAAATACAGAAAAAGTCCTTTCAAAGCAGGTATTTGTTAGACATTCTAGCAAGAGTGTTTTGTACATATCTGTGATTTCATCACCTGGTTTCAGCATACTAAAAGTAAGGAGTGCCAGAGCGTCCTTGAATTGAACTCCTGAATCAATGAGTGTTTTGTCATGCTGGTAATGGAAACTTCCAAGGAACTGGCTAAAATGCTACTAGTTTTACTACATGTCACTCTTTTCTGAGTCAGCTCCTGAATATTTCACTGAGCCTGGTGTAACCAGAATTTCCAGTTTGGTTGGGACAGCCCTAAAATATTCCAGTATCCAGCAGATACGGTTCTGCTATTTCCACATGAAGGAAACAGGATATTTCTGCTCTCACCTTAAGCCTTGCATAGGAATGCAGCTTTTGCAGCACAGTAGTAAGAGACAGGGACTCTGGCACAGGCTTGTGATATGATACCAATCTTATGTTTTACTGCAAAACAAGATGAACAGAGTATGTTCTACTCTGCATTAAATGTTGGTTAGTATGATGAGTCCTCAAAGCTTATGTTCAGTTAGGCAACCTGACATAGGCCCTACACAGGTGACATAACACGTGCTCTCTTTTCTTTATTCTGGTTTCTGTGGCTCTAGAAAAAAAAAGAAAAATGTTTTTCAATGACAATAACTATAGCTAAAGTAGCATAAGTAGGGAACAAAGTTCTTCCCTAGCTGCCTGAAATAGCACCTGAGTTTTCTCACTGGAGGTAGAAACTCTCAAATAGCTCTTCATTTGACTGACAATGCTAAAATACATGTTCATCACTAAAATTTGATGATGTTTTTGGAAGAGACATGTCTACTAACTCTACTAAATTTTAGTAGAGTTGACTAATATAAATGACAGTAGAAGTAATTAAATTCTACTTAAGATCCACCCCCCTCTCCAATATGAACTAGTATATTTAATAAAAAAAGAAAAATGAGGACACAGTATGAAGGATGGCTAATATTTTAGCTGGATCATGGCAGCCCATCATGATTACTGGTAAAAATTATTCATATAACAACTGTTTGAGAGAATGAGATAGAAGTCGTCAGCAAGACTTCTGTGAAATTACTTAATTAGTTCTTAAACAAATACTTCCTTGACTTAGTAATTCTCAAGGTCTTCTCAGTTACTGAGATTGTAAACCTTTTGCCAAAATCTACAGACGCTGAAAAAGAAGTCACTGCATGCCATCGTCTGGATATCACAAGAACAGCAACATCTGTTCTCAAAAGATGAATTCGTTTCTAAAAAAAAAAAAAAAAAAAGGCATGGGGACAAGGGGGAAGAACACAAATGTGTATGTCTTTGAATACAAATATCCTGAAGAAACTCATTCCAGAAAATAGAGGCCACACTGTCAACTGTTAAAGATCTGTCATTAATTAAGCAACTAGGCAATGATTTCAAGATTTAGACTTCATATCCAAGACACTTCCATACTTCCATTACAAAACCCTTAAACACCCTTTGTAGGATTCTCTACCCACGCTGAAACAGCAGAACAGAATCGACCTGCTAGCAGCATACTTAGGATACCTTCCACTCTTTCTTTTCGTACATATATATACTATCACTACTCTGTTGCAAGTTCCAGCTACACATATGGTCATTTCCTAAGACAGTCAAAGCTACTCAAGATAAAGTAATGAATTTAAATGTTATCATGAAAAGGATGGCAGGGAATTAAGAGAAATGAAAGAAGGAAAGAAGGGGATAAGTTTGAGGCAAAATCACTTAGAATTTTTTTTTTTGCCTTCTTATATAAAACAGCTTGTGTCTACAGCTTCCATGAACAGTCAGTACTTTATAATATGATATGTAAGTCCATTTCTTCAAACAATTCCAATTTTAAAAAGTTATTTACTTGGAATACAATTAAATACAAGCACAAGCCATAGATGTTCACATTTCTTTTCCGCATTAAAAAAATAACAAAGCAAATTAGAGGTAAGTCCTGAAATATTTTTATGGCTCATATCAAACTGTTGAAATTGGAAACTGTTCTAAAAGGGCGGAAAAAAAGAAAGTGCCAATTCACCTCAGGGATTTTCTGGATGGTGTTTCTGAATAACAGTTATGAGTTTAAACACATAGCACAGCAGTGCTGAATGAGACCCCAGAACCCAATGGCCTATAGTATCAGTGATACAAAGAGACTGTCTGCTGGTGGGCAGGCTGCTCTGTAATTTACCAAGATTATGAATATCTTTCACGAAATACAATTTTGAACTCACTCCATCTCAAATTTATTTAAGTTGGATCAGGCAGGGCAATAGAAAAAAAGTGCTAATCATCTAAATACATTAATAAGCTTTATCAACATGAAGAGACAGGAAGTGAAGTAAGAGAAATGCTCTGCATTTTCTTTTGAGCAAACACAGAATGAGCACTGCTCTCCCGGTGCTTTTTTTCCACAGGAGACTTCTGCACTAGCAGTGGTAATGGCAGAAGGGGAGACGTGAGCACGCTGGTAAAAGCAGAGATTGGGTAAAAATGGTTTGCGTTTTTGGTGTGGTTTTAGTTTGCTGTTGGGGTTTGGTTGTTTGAATTATTGTTTTTGTTTTAAGCAAGGAACTGCAGTTCGCTGGAGCATGTCACAAAAAGACCTGTTTTCGCGGCTTTCCTGAATGTCTGCTGTGCACTGAAGCATTTTGTCTTTTCTGAGCGAAAAGGCCAATCTAGGGCTACCAAGGGGGCAGCAATGCCTATCTACACGCGTAGGCGCCGGGTGCAAGCACTGCAGCCCTTCAGGTAAGAGGGTCGGGATGTGGCAGCTGGAGCACAGCAGTCGCAGCTGTCACTGCAGTTTCTATCCAAGAAACTGCCACTGCAGTTTCTATCCAAGAAACTGCAGGGCGGGCCAGACCCGGCTGCCCGCGGAGCAGCCGAGTGTGACGAAACCCGCGGGCAAAGGAGCAAAGGGCACGGCGGTGGCCCTGACGAGTGACAGCACCACGCTGCGCACGGCCACGCTTACCGCCCTCAACAAGCACCTCCCGCCCCGCGGCGGCCGGGACCACCGTGCAGCTCCGCTCCGCCCCGCTGCGGCAGGACTCTCCATCCAGCCCTGCCCGTTGCGGCCGGGACGGCCGCGCAGCTCCGCCCCGCTGCGGCCGCGATGGCCGGCCCCCGGCGAGGGAGGGCACACTGGGCATGCGGCACGGGCACGTCCACTCCGGAGGGTGGGCAGGAGCCGCGGGAGCGCTGTGTGGCTCGCAGGCTCGAGCGGTTCCTCCCCTGTCGTTGGTAGCGCCCCGTGCGGGAGGCGGCGGTGAGCGGCGCAGCGGCGCGGCGGGCTCGGGGCGCGGGCGCCTCAGCGCAGGGCCATGAGGCACCTGCCGTACTTCTGCCGCGGGGAGGTGGTGAAGGGCTTCGGCAGGGGCTCCAAGGAGCTGGGCATCCCCACCGGTGAGCGGGCGCGGAGGGCACATCTTTCCGGAACAACACGGGCGGGGTGTCCGCGGGGCTGGGCCCAGCCGTGGGGTTGAGGGTCCGCGCCGGTCCCGGGGGGGCGCTCCCGCCCGCGAGATGCTGGGCCGGGGCTTCTGCAGGCGGTCTCTGTCGCGGCTCTCGGGCGGAGCCGTGCCCCGCTCCTGCCAGGCAGCGGGGCGGCGGCGCTGTGACCACGCTCGCCTGACCTCGGCGCCGCCCGGCTGCCCGGCACAGCTGCGCTTTTGTTACGATTTGCAGTTTCCGAGAACGGCCCTGCCTTGTTACATACTCGCGTTTTCGTGACGCCTTTCTTCCCCCTTTCCTACACTGCTTAGAGTCGTGCCCCTTCCCTTGTGTTATTGCCTGCCCCCCCGTCTGTAAAGAGGTTTCCCTGATTCTTGATGTTTGTTCCTTTTCTCATCTAGTGATCGTCACGATATACAGGATGTAGATGAGTGTCACATTCTCGATGCAGTGGTGTGGCAGCCTGGGAAAATATCCCTTCGCATAAATCTCCGATAGGAATAGGAAAGGGAGTAGGCATTGGGAATCGCTTCAAGGAAGAAAGTTTAAGGGGATTAAAGCAGAGTTTGAAACAGAGCAGGTGGGCTTGACCTACAGAGGATATATTTTCCTATTGCCAGTCTCTTTCAGATGTCTAAATGCAGGCAAATGAATACTGCAAGAGAATTTTGACTGTTCTTAACCAGACACTGAAGTCAGTAGTCATATTGCACTCCATCTAACAGATACGAAACTTTATAAGACCACTCTTGTAGTGCTGGATTTCTGACATCAGTTTCTGAGAATGTTTCACGTTTTTCTCTTGGTCGTTTATAAATGTTGTGATGGTATTAGGGAGCAGGGAAAGGAAGCTGTAACTATCTGTGAGCTTTAATAAAAATTTGGTAACCATCTATTTTTTCAAATCAGTTTGGTATCTTGCATGAAGAGATCTGTTCAGTTTGGAAAGAGAGACAGGATAGTAATTTTGAGAGAAGATTCAACTCAGAAGGAAATTTTATTTTATTGTAAATACATAGTTTTCAAAGGAAATCTCAAGTCCACAGATGCCTCTGGAAGGGAACTTGTGCAAAACTGACAGATGACTAAACAATGATTACATTTGCTTCTATATAGTTTATTTCACCAGTAAATATTTTACTAATAAATAGTTCTGAGATGCTATTTTATACTGCAGAAGAAAGTTGACTTTTCCCTTCTCATTTTTCCTCATGGTAAATGTGTGATAATTGTCCTAAGAATGAAATATGTTCTCGCTGTATGTGTGACGTATTTATTAATTATTACTGCAGAAGAGAAAGAAAACTATACAATACTCTGTGTGTGTGTGTGTATGTAGGAGATGTAGTAACTCAGGTATTGCCACACTAATTGAATTTTATGAAGCTGTTTTATACTTTGCTGATGGTATGTTTCATCATTCTTATCATCACCAGTGTTAAGTTTGTAAATAGTATGTAGGTAGAGTTTGGCTTTTAAGTATTTGAAGATCGTGTTGTATACTTGATTTAGGCAAAGTCACTCACACTTTGTAAAATTTTTACAGCTAACTTTTCTGAGCAAGTAGTTGAAAGCTTTCCATCTGATATCCCTACTGGTATATACTATGGATGGGCCTGTGTTGGAAATGGAGATGTGCATAAAATGGTTTTGAGCATAGGATGGAATCCCTTCTATAAGAATATTAAGAAATCAGTGGTAAGAATTTTGCTTTTTGTGGGATTTTTATTGTAATAAAAGACTGGATGAATTTTAACAAGATATGCAGAATTTGATTGATGAATGGTATCTAGACATTTGTGCACCATTAGAAATGCATTTGTTGTCTATTTAATATTTATATTCTGAAAAGAATATACTCTCTGTAACCAGAGAGTATGCAGAGGACGTTGAATAAAGTTTTTTTTTCTTCTATTCCACCATTTATTCCAAAACTAAAATATAATAGTACTTGAAATGATGGTTGCTTGACTTGCTGATAGCAAATGAAGCATGAAATTGGTAAATTGAATTTAATTTAAGCATTGAATTTACTGGTTATGACACCCTAGCATAAGCTAGAACATAGTAATAATCCATTGTTCTCTGCAATGTATCTGCATTTCATATAGGACATGTTGGGCAGCTTAATTTGTAATGAATTTTTAATTAATTCTTTTCTTAAATGATGAAATAGATACATAAGGTGTGGTGGCTTAATGTACTGAATAAATACTTGAAGGCACATAAGGATGTAAGGATGGAGAAGTTAAAATCCTGAGCTGTGACAGCTGTGGGTTTTTTTGCTGACAGGTGCTGGTGCTTTTCCTGAGTCTTGCAAAGCTCTCTTTTATTTGTTGAAAACTATTTTATTTGTACATGAATCTCTACTTCTAAGTGTTTGTCTTAGGCAAATCCATACTTTAAAATTTTTTTGCAGATAACTTTTTTGAGCTAGTAGTTAAAATCTTCCCAAATGATAGCTCTGCTGGTAGATGCTATGGATTGTCCTGTTTTGGAGATCAAGATATGCATAAAAAAGTTTTGAGTGTCAGGTCTGTGTCTTAGTCTGGACTTGCTCTTCGACTTTGTCATTCAGTTCCCTTAGGAGATAGCTGTAAAAGCTCTCCTTGAGGCAACTACTTCTATCAAGATCTTCATAGTTATTTTAATGTATCCACTTGTTGATGAAACAGTAACATTTCCTGCCTTGGAAATCTTTACTCTGAGACGTTTTGAAGCACTTCTGATGTCTGGGGGTTTGGGTTTTGGGGCTTTTTTAACTGGTTTGTTGGGTCTTTTTGTTTGGTTTGGGGACTTTTTGTTGGTTTGGTTTTGGTTTTGTTGTTTGGTTTTTTTTTCCATTCCTTTTCTCTTTAAACATTTTTTACTCTTTAAGGAAGTAATTTTTTTAAATTCCATGCAGAATGCAATTCTACTTCCTAATACAAACTAAAGCTCTGGCCTTTTAATTTTGGATTATACATGCTATACTAAATGTCCGTTTTATTTTTTATCTGTTAAGGAGAATTTGAATGTTGGATATTAGGCCTACATGCTTACGGAGAGAGAAATAAACTCTTAAGTCCGTTGTAATTGTCCACTTACTTCTCTTCCTTTAGGAAACACACATTATCCACACCTTCAAAGAAGACTTTTATGGAGAAATTCTTAGTATAGTCATAACTGGATACATTCGACCGGAAAAAAATTTTGATTCCTTAGGTCAGTATTTAAGGTCTCCCTCAGACTAGTTTTTTTTTGCCTTACTCATGCAAATTCTGTGTCTTCACTGACATCTTTCTATCCTGGTAAGTTTTATTGGTTAACCTTTAAAATGTCAGTAAAATGTTTTTGTAATTTAAAAAACATACCCACATCTTCTTATGTGTCACACTAAAATCCTACACTTTTCTTTCACTTGTTGGAGGAGTAACATTAAAATCATGGGCTTGTCGTAAAAGTCAAATGTACTAATTTCTTCTTAAAATGCAGTTTTGTTAGTATTGAAACAGAGCTGCTAGTATGTCTTTTGGCAAATGAGGAGGATAGTGCTGGTAACAGGTAAAAATGCAACTTTAGCATGTTAAAAAAAACATTTTAAAAGCAGATAATTCTGCCTTTCAAACCTCATAGTTACATTCTACTTCTATGATTGTTGTTTGATATTTTGTGGTGCCTTATTTTCACTTGTTATCATGTTCAGAATACAAAACAACTTTTAAATATCCCTATTCTTACCTTTTTCAGATGCACTCATTTCAGCAATTCAGGAAGACATTGAAGAAGCAAAAAGACAGCTAGATCTACCAGAACATCTTAAACTCAAAGAAGATAACTTTTTTCATCTGCCAGAAGGCAAAATAGTAAACAATCGCTGAGAAAAACCATACAGCCTTTTTTTTTTTAATTTCCTTTCTTTCTTTTTTCTTAATTTATCCCCTGTCATGGAGCTTTTGTATTTGCACTACCCTCATAGATACTTTGGTATCATATGTCTGTTAGGTGACTGAGATCAGAACCAACCATACAAGATGACTTCAGTTTTATTTGGTTAATTTTACCAGGTCTTTGGAGATCTGAGCACGTTTAGAACATGACCAAAGTAATTGTAAGCATGAGGTGTGATTAGCTCGTTTAATGAAGAATGTCTGTTCTTAACATAATGTTCTTGTCCCATTTTCTATGTCATTCTCAGATCTGAGTTTTAGCTTAGAAAATGTTGTTATTGATTGACTCAGAAAATTCCTATGGTTAGATATGATTAGATAACAATAGCAAGATTAATTCCCTATAGTTATTGGTTTTTTTATATGATACACAGCTGTTATGGTTGAAGCTGTTACTTTAATTGAAATTATTTATTTTAAGTGTATTTGAAATGGAAGAAATCACTGTTGCTCATTGTGTTCCTAGAATCTGATCTATATTTCTTCACACTTGACTGAACATATGACAACTCATGATTGTGTGGTTTAATTCTTAAAAGGTGTTTCACTTAATTTCAAAAAATGAGTAAAAGTGTGAAAGGTGATAATGAGTATAAGTGTGAAAGATTCAGGCGTAAAAGATGCAGAAACAATATGACAAGACTGCTGCTTTTTGCGCCTTAAAGGAAAATAGGTAGTGAGACACAAATTTGCATTTTATGTGCTGCTGGTATTTTTCATAGGAAAATCTTGAGGTTATTCACTGCACTGTCAATAAAGTGTCTGACTTCAAGGTTGGCATTATTGTAAGGCACAGAAGAATCTCATCAACACTCTGCACTAAGTGCAGGTAAGAGCTAAGGTTTTGGCAGACCAAGTAGATAGATACACCAATGAAAACCTTTGGGGATTTATTACATAATGTATCAACATTATTAAGAATATTGGTTATTTTTTATAAGTAGTTGCAGGAAGTCCTACTCTGAAATGTGGGGATACAAGTGAGGGTTGCACTACATGATCTCTGAAGGTCCCTTACAACCCTAACTATTCTGTGATAGAAAAGTGGAAGGAGTACGGTGAGAGTTGACGGTAATTTGAAAAATACTTTGAAAAAAGTATGTAGTGTGCAATTCAATACCTAGTCTTCTTTTCCTCTGAATTTTTCTATCCCTTGGGGAATGGAAGCAGGTTAGCTACAGTGGCTGTCACAATCATAACTTTTTGACACATCATGTGATGTGTCTGGGACATATTCTGAAATTCAAAGTACTTCTTTACATATGTCTCAGCTGTGATTCTCTGTTTGAACTATGATGTTCAATATGGAACGCACAATTTCTGTAGTGAAATTTTATGAATTTACTCTTTGTCCTATTCTAATCCCGCTTTTCACTCTAGAATTTAAAGCAGTTTTAGCAAGGCAGCTGTTTCGGTCTTTGTGGCAGGTGCTGTCAAGATGATAGTTTCATTTCATATTGCTTCTAATTCTAGTCAGTATCATGGGCTATTATTAGGGAAGATGCCTTGAGGAAATCAAGGGTTCAAGTTTGCTCTTTAGGACTTCAGGAGAAAACTTGATTTTGCTTAAATGCATTGTTCACCAGTGGTGTTGATAACAGAGGCAGATACAATACATTTGGGAGAGAGGAACATGGGACAATATACTTTCTTTTAAAGGAGAAGAGAAATAATTTAGTGGGTTTTTTACTGTATAACGTGTTGGAAACTGTATTTCTAAAACGTCTGTAAAAGAATTGTCTTGCAAGATTGATGATTGGAATTTTTAAAAGGAGAGATAAAAGGGGATTTTTTTTTGCTAAGCGTTTATGCATTCTTCAGATTGTAGTAAAATTAAAATCCTATATTTTACTACTCCTTGTAGAGAATAAACAGAAGCCACACTGGTCAACAGAGAATGTTGTCAACATTAGACTGTTGTTCATCATGGTACTGTAGCTAAACACTCATAGCTGCCTTTAAAATTGATTTTTGCTTATAATGTCTTGAGTCTGTTGTAGAAACTACGGTGCCTTAGGCTGGTTGTGAATAATACTTTTCTGTATCTGCTAGTAAATGCCACTATAAAAAATTCAACTCACCATTTGATTGTAGAACTGCTGTGCTATGGATAAAGAACAGTAGCAAAGGGAAAACTTGAAAGACTTAGCTTGCTCTCAAATCCTAGCTGAGGTATGATATATCGATACACTGAACTAAGAAACTGCTCTTCATGTGTTTGTCTTCAAAGAGAGTGTGTTAGCACATCCATTTGGCTGAGTGTACCTGACCATATTATTTAAGAGAAAATGTTATACATCACTCTTTAAGCTCAATACATAGTTCCTAGTATAAACTTTATTTTTGTATTGTGTACAAGTAGCTGTATTTTGGTTGATGTTGTTGCACTGTACTCTTACTAAAGGAACTGTAATTGACAAAATTATCCTTCTTGTCCTGGATTTCCTTTCCTTTGCCACTCCCAGCAATGTTAGTGTTTCAGTTTTAGGCAAAGCTTTATGGGGGCGACTGCCTTATTTGGACTTCTAAATCTGATTTTGTATTTCTCTTTGTTACTGAAGGTGCAATAATGAAATCCACAGAACGATGCCAAAGTTACAGGTGATCATGTACTTTAGGAGTACCTAACACAAAAAAAAATTCACTCAAGAATTATGGCTTAAAAATTAGTCCTTCTCAAAATTAATTCATTTGTAAAGATAAGCCTTAAGTGATTAACAGCTCTAGAACTGTTTATTATCAAAAATGTGAAGGAACTGTTTTAAGGCTCAGTCTTTTCTCTTAGCCATCAGACCATTCTGACAACAAATGACAGCACTTCTGTGCACTTTTGTGTGAAGACTTTGTTCTTCATAGCAAGTGGCTATAAAGAGCATCCTCTTCTGTAGCATTATGTATCCAGCAATGCTAAAAAAATTGCTTTGTTGTGTCCCTTTAAGGTAGATTACCTGCTGAGTGCTATTTATTCCCTTTGGCATAGTTTGAAAGTGCTGAACCACTTTAAAAGATAAGTGGAAAATTTCTGTTGTAAATGCTCTCTGCTTTTTTCAGTTCTCTGTAGCCCAGGAAGATCCTGAAGAAGACAGAAGTAGTACTTCTTGCCGGTGCCCTTCTAGACTATATTTCACTTCGCAATAAATTCAAACTCTCTATTTGTGATGAAACACTATTTAAACTACTGGAATTAGATTAATTAGTTGTTGGTGATGTGTATAATATTTCTGATTTTTTTTAAACAAATGAGGAATACTGTGGAGGTACTTGGGGGAAGAACTCATGTCATAAATGCAGTTCCTTTGGGAAACATACTACAAGATTATGACGAAAACCATCAGCTTTGGGGAACACAGATACACCAGATGATGCCTACGAGTCTGGGTACAAGAGCTACTGTATTATGAATTGCTTTCCAACTATAATTCCATCATAGTAAACTACTGGCACCCATCCAGTGGCATTAGATAATTCTTGTTTATCTCTTTGTGTTTTGGTAGTGACTGGTGTGGTTCTTGGTAAAAGTGCAAGGGCATGCTTTGAATGGATGGTTGTAGTAGTTACAATGCGTTCACATGCATATTGGCAAAGGATTTGCTCTCTAAAGAGTAGCCAGAAATACATTCTCCTAAAGCAGTGTGCATCTGAAAGCCTGCAAAATAGTTAAAGCTTTAGAAAAACTGCCCTTGTCATATTTTAGGAACCATGCTCTTGACATCATCTTTATCTGAAGTCTTGAGCTCAG
Organism: Motacilla alba alba; assembly: GCF_015832195.1. Lineage (NCBI taxonomy): Eukaryota > Metazoa > Chordata > Aves > Passeriformes > Motacillidae > Motacilla > Motacilla alba. The sequence goes on from NC_052046.1 coordinate 53,853,602, forward strand.
CATGCTAGGAAAGTGTTAAATAAAGTGCAGTAATTCTCTAACAAAGGCAGCATAGAAAATCCATAAAGTAGTAAGAATTTCTCTAAACCACTGATTTCCATCCTGTTCACACACATCTTTCTTGTCCCTCGAAGTCTATTTCGAAATCTATATTGAACTGTTGCCATCCTATCCCATCTATGCTATATCTTTATCTCCAGTCTCAATCACTTCATGTTCTTGTAGTAGTTGCTTATGTGGGAAGGAAAGGCTTCAGACTGATCTGCAGCCTTTTATACCTTCCTCCATTAAGAGCTGTGGCTTTGCCTTGCTTTATTCTCCAGATCCATGGTTCCAAGTAAAAGGAAAGCCAAATCAGCTGGTAAGAAAGTAAGTGGCTTGGATTTTCCTCTCTGGTGGTAGAATGGGTTATAGTACACAGTCATCAGACAACAGCAATTTTAAAAACTGAAATTATGTGAAATTGAGTAGGAGGAGTCTTTGTTTTAAATGACCTGGTAGAAGTGTAGGTTAGAGTGCTGTTTTTAATGTTTTGGAGATCCTGTCTTACGTTTCAAATATTGCAGTTGTATTCTCATAGCTGTGATGGTATAAGGCTAAGGAAAAGGGGGTTGGTAGGGCAGCTATACGGTTTTTATTAGGTTAAGAATGATCAGAAGCAGAGAAGCTAACAGGGACACAAATACAACTCACTTCCAACCTTAGGCTAGAAACACAAAACCCTCAAACATTTTTAACTTTAGAAAAAATTGAAGAGTGATTGTGTGGCCTGAGCCTGCTTTTCCCAGTTGTATCCGTTTGGTTTAATCACATTTTTTTCACTCCACAAATCTATGTGCAAGATGCTGGAGGTGTTTCAAAGCCAATGAGGTAATTTTGGCATGATGATACAGACTGCTATCCATTGAAATAGTTCTTTCTAGTCAACTGTTTTGTGAAAAGCACGGATGCTTTAAAAAACATGGGAGGAAAGGTGACATGTTGTAAATTGGCTTCAAGTAAACCCGGCCTATTCTGGTAATGGTGCAGAGGCATTTTGTTGTGTGCCTTCAGCTCACACTCACACTTTGGCTTTTTTCTGCTTTTCATTTTTAAAAGTCAGCATAGTCATAAAGTCCTTAAATGCCAGTACTGCTCTTCAGCAAGGTCATACCCTGGGATTTTTGCTACTGTCAAAGCAACCTGGGCTGTCTGCCAGTTTGAAATCACCACAGCAGGGTGGGCAGCAGCCTTCTTCACTGTACAGTGGCATGTTACCTGGACACAAGAGAAATATCAAAAGACAACCTATCCTTTGAGGAAATTCTCCATTGTTCACATTGTGTTCGATAGTTAAAAGTTCAGTGTACAAATCGCAGGAGAAAATGCCTCCAAATGGTCACCTCTTATCCTCGTGTCTCTTGGACTTTGTATTCATCTGCAAAACAGCCTGAGTTGCGCATTTCACCCAATAAACTTTATCTGTGTGCACAAGGTACACACCCAAATGCTCTCTTTCCTCGGAAAAAAGTTAAGACAATATCACAGTACAAAAAAAAGTCATCTAACTTCCCTTCAAATGCACACTGAGCACTTTTGTTTGTTTTCACAAAGAATCACATGTGAGATCTCTAGCAAGAGAAGGTCAGTATTAAAAAAATTGAATGTTGAGCCTCATCTTGAAACTCTTGAGTACCTACAAAGCAGATTTTGTTGATGTTTTGAAATTTGTGGAACAGTTCTTCATGAACTGCAAGGACTGTGATGGACTTTTGCCTTTTTTCTTTTTTGCTGTTGTCATCATTCTATCATCTGCCCTGAAGAGGGATCCCAGAGAATTTGCAGAGTCCTGGAAGGATTCTTCATATAATTCACAAAACAGAAGAAAGATGCAGACTGTCAGGGCAAATGTGGGACATGAAACCCAGGCTGAAATGCTGACACCAGCAAAATGTCAGCTGTCACAGCCTGTGCTGCATAATTGAGGGTCTGAAAGGAAGAGCGAGCAATGGCAAAGGAGTTCAGGAGGGATATAACTCTCTTGGTCTGTAAGCTATACTGAACATTTAATACTTCTATTTGATGTGCTTCACTGACTTTTAAACTTGGTTTAAGGAAATAAATTGTCACAGACATTTAGTGTGAAAAACTGTTCATAGCCTTAGCCAATTATGTTCATAGGACCATTCTCTCCTTTAAGCTGAATGTCCAGCTTTCTTATTTGCTCTTTCTTATTATCAGCTCCAGTTTCTCCTGGCAGCCACAGCTAATTGTGGTGCAGGGGGGGAACTTTAAGGGCAAGCAGACCAGGTGTCTGCCTCTCACTGTGATGTCAGAGGCAAAAGAAGAGCGGATTGGGACACTCAAAACTTGAAGTCAGTTTCAGTGAGCAACAAGAGCATCCAGGAGCTGGACAGCACCTCTTTGGAGTCACCCTGCAGTGGAGTCACCTCAATGCAGAAGTAGTGGAGCAAGATGAGCGAGAAGATGGTAGTTTGAGCAGGAGGGTAAGTGGGGCAGGAAGGAAAAGCTGTCATTCAGGTCCCTGAGACTGGAAACAGTCATCTTAGTCACTCGGTCCAAGTGCAGCATATTTACCTGGATGTTGGTGAGGATGTCTGATTGAAGAGTTGCTGGCTAATTTTTCTGAGAGGTAGAAATCAGGATTGTTAGGAAGGGCTACATTAGGGCAAGTATCTAGCACATGGGAGCCCGACACCTCATCCCCACGCTATTAAGCTTTTATCCTTTCTGAAGAGTTGAAATCCTTTTCAGCTGAGCATGCCAGCCAGTCAAGTAGTGGGGAAGAACAATAATGGCTACAGAAGAACAATTTCAAGGTCTTCCTTTTCAGAGATAACAGTGCAAATACAAGATTAGTGAATCTTTATAGTCAGAGTGTTAGCAAAATTATCACAGACTACCATATGGAAAAAAAAACCAAACCCAGTACTATTCAGTGTGGTATGTCCCACTAACTCATTCTGCCATTTGAACTTAAGCCAAGTGCAGGTAGAGAGGTGTGCCTCATCTCCAGCTTTCAGGGGCTGCAGAGATCACCCCAGTGCTCCATGATTTCTCGAAGAAAGCTTCAACTAGCTTCTTTGCTGTATCTATGTATTAGTTAAATATTTTGGTATGCATTAGTAGTATGACTAGCTACTCCACTAGCAGAGTGAAGGACAAGACACAAAGACTTTTTAAAATGCCTTTTCCATTCTCCTGTAAGTTTCATCCTTCCTGCGGAGAATGATTATTTTTTTCTGCTTTCCTTAGCTGTTTTCAGAGGAAGTATGTGGATGTCTTTCAAGGCTTCCTGCACTGGCAAGGTCCTAAGAGTTTAAATAACTTCTTTCTCTCACTGACATACTGTCTGTATTTGCTTTTTATTTTCTTTCTTGCTGAAGATGCATTTTTCTACATAGGAGATTAAAACGTACATCAGCCCAGTCTGTCTCAATGTCCCTGGGAGTAGAGTGTAGTCCAAGTCTCTCCCAAGCCTCTACATGTACCTAGCTGTGCTAGCACACACACATTTTTATCTTGCTTATACACATAGCACTCAAAGCAACTGGCTGATGACCTCTCATCAATCTCATGTCATGCAGAAATTCATTGTCTCCAGGCTTTGAGAGACTATTTTCTAGCTTCATATTTTCTCATTACTATTATTGAACAAATCCTTACAGAGTATCCTACTTGGTCTCATCTCTAAACATAAACAAGGAATAGTCTAAGGGATGTTTGATCTTAATTTTGTTGAGTTGAGCAGTACTCACATTTTCCATTCTTCTATCCCCACTGCTGTGTAAATCCTAAAGTTATTTTCCCCTTTTAGACACAGGTCATTTGGCATGCTCTGAAAAAGTGTCAAGTAGTTGATGGTATATTGGACAGCCATATAGTTTTAAGGAATGTGTTTCACTTTACTCCAAAATCTTAGCTGAAGTAAAGACCCCTCTCTTTCTGGTGTCTACCTGCAGTTGGACATCCTCCATTCTGTTGTCAGAGATTTCTAAAATCTATGTAATATATGGTAGTTCTCATTTTTCTTCTTTGCATTAATCTACTTTACCCTGGCTTATGTTTCGTTTAATTTCTGTGTAGTTTTAAAAATTTAACCCTGGTTGTGAGTGTGAAGAACTAAACCAAAAGCATAGCTGAATTACGCTTAAAATCAACCTTGGTCCTGATAAGGTAATTGTTTTAATATATATTTTTAAAAAAGCAATAAAATAGGCTCCTTGTCTTGTTATATTAAGAACAGATTAACTACCAGTGAAGAATACAATTTCAAGAACATCTAAAGCCTTGCAAGTAAAAATAAAGACTTTTTTTAAGATGAAGTACAGGCCCCCTGCCCCCTGGCTTTAATATTTACTCCTTTAGCAGCTTTTGTTGTTTTCTGTAATAGTTGCCAGCCACCTGCAGAGGGGAATGTACACAAGCAGGTGGTCTTAATATGCTTCATAAGTGACAGCCTTTAATGTTACAATCAGGTATAAATTTTTAAATGACTCAATTTGTACACTTCTCTTGCCAACAAAAGGAGTGGAATTACATTTTTTTCTATTTAAAACAATTTTTAATGTTTTTTAATGTCTAAAACTTTGTAGAATGAGCAGTTGTGATACAGCAGATTTTCCTACTGAAACCTGTGCAGAGTATTACTTCTAGTAATGTAACTAGAGGTTCCCCCAAAACAGCCTCACAAAGTTACAAAGATAATCAGTCATGATAAGGTAAAATGTTTATCCTTGGCCTTTGAACCACTGCTGAATGAAAACCGCAAATGACTGGGTTTAGTCATATAAAGATCTTTAACTTGTCAGTTAAAATTTTACTCAGGAAAGTATGACAGGTTATTGCAAAAATGTTGCAGAACGAATTAATTAATAACAGAGTTTCTTGCCTTCATGGGAACACTGCCAGTTTGGAGACTTCATCTCTTCTGCACCCCCTGCACCTGGTCCTTGCTTAAAACAAGTCTTATGTAAAGACAAATGCTTACTCATGTCTTGTTGTTGAACTGCTTTGTTGTACTTTTTTCTACTCTGATGTCTACTACCATGCTTTACTTGAGGATTCTGTAAGTCTCTGTTTAAAAAGTTCAGTCTGTAGCTCTTGTGGTTGTAAGTGAAACATGTAGAAGTTCCCTGTTCATGATGTGTGAATCTGAAATTTTTATGGAATCACAGATCAGAGGGTACTGTAAAGTAACCATATTCTATAAATGGAGCATTTACTCCAGATGAACCACTTCATTAGATTATTGTTATGCTCTTATGGATTTTTAAAGACAAAACTGTACTCAGTCCTACTGAGCTGGTTTTACCAATTATGTGTACTTTCTTGTTGGTTGGTTGGTGTTTGTTTCTTTGGGCATTTCTATGTGATTTTCTTTCACTTAAACACCTTCTTTTAAAAAATCCCGTTCAGGCCAGGCTCTGCCTTAATGTCACATTGATTCCTGCGACTTTATCTACTTTATGACTACTTTGTCATACATCTAGCTCATCTCCTCTATTTCTGGAAACCAAGAAACTGATCACACTGTACCATTTCTTGAGCTAAGGCTTAATTAATTTAAGAAGCTACTGTTGTGCTCTGCCCATTCAGTCTATTCCAGCACTAAAACTCTTTGTTGTTCTTGGAAATCTTAGGTACCAGACTTGAAAATGGCTACAGAATTTGTTAACGGGAAGACAGTAATACCTTTCCAAATAGTCACAGAGATCTCATTTCTGATGAGGTGTAGGTGTAGATGGCTTGGTCTGACGGCACTATGAATACATTATTTTTTAGACCTCCTTTATTTTTTTCAGATACCTCCATGGAAGCACACAAAATGGGTGACAAAGAAACACCACTAGTCTAATTTAATGCAATTCTGGACTGGAAAAATTAAGTTCTCAGTCCCCAAATCTGCCCATACTACCTGTGCTAATCTATCTGTAGAAACATACCTTCAATCAGTACTGTTTTCTCAGCTATGATTTTTTTTCTGGACTCAACTGGGATATATCAGTCTGATCATAGATATTTGTATTGTATATTGTGGAATTGTTTGTTTTGTTGTTTTGGGTTTTTTTCTCTGTGCAGGAATATATCTCACAGGATGACTCCAATTTCATTCTAGAAAAAAATGATGCTGGTCTGTCATATCCTGATATTCTACTACAGCACAAGCTAAAAACAGATTAATAGCAAAGGAAATCATCACCTTGTTCTGCAACAGTAGTTTGCTTTGAAGCCTCCTAAGTGAAAGTTGGTTCCAAGTGGCTAGAGAGATTTGTCCAGATTACAGCTGGAGGTATTCCACCTGTAGGCACATTTGAGACAGAACTCAGAAGAGTGACATGTAGAAAAAGAATAGCATGGTCATGTTTCTGTGTTTTGGGTAAACATTTATGCTTTCATGTGCCTACAGCAATTCTTTTTTGAAGCTAGGACTGCCACATTTGGTATCTTTTGCAGAGCCAGATTCTATGAAATTTTTTTACCTTTTCTGCTTGGATCACAAGGTTATTCATTCACTCATAAAAGTGCTTCAAATATGTACTGCTGCTGTATGGGTTTTACCTGTCTGTTTTAAAAATGAATGTTGGTTCCCCTACCAACAAGGAACATCTGCTCTTTTTTAGACTCCGCACAACAGAACAGTAATAGAATTCAGAATTAGATACACGACATGAGTTAATGGGTGTGTGAAGCAACAATAAAGATCAGAAAATACTTCCTGACTATTGCAGGAGTAAACCAGAAGGATTAATGCAGTTCATCAGTTGTTCAGCTAAAATAATCTTGGTTGCCTTACTGTAAGTCAGAAAAATGGAAGTCAACCTGGAAAAATTCCTAAAAATTCACTGTTAGCAAAAAATAGTATAAGAAACTATAGCCCAAACTCTCTCCCTCTCACTCACTCACTCACTCACTCTGGACACCTACTGCATTAAAAAGAATACGATTAAGATAACGAAGAGTGGAACAAAAATTTTAAACTCTTCTTCTAGTTAATTCTGCCAAGTTTCTAAGGTGTTATGTGATACTGTTCTGTGATTTGGGTTTAGAGAATAGAAAACCAACAACACTACATACAATCAATTCTTCCATTTTGTCATTAAGTTTGAACTGAGAAGGTTTAGTTTTTGTTCAAAATTGTAGAAATACAGTTGAGTTTGACCTGCATACATACTGGAATAGGAAGGAGCAGAATCACTGGGCACTTTCATGCGCCAACAGAAGAATTTGTATTATGCTTTTTGTTTCTCAAAGTTGTAGTGAAAATGAACCTTAATAACTTTGAGAGAGGCCCATTTACCTTCAGCAGATGATTCACACATAGCATTCATTCAAACCTAAGAGAGGAAGAAAAAGATTTCTGCTCCATGAGGAACATCTCCACAACTGGTGACAAGTATTAATGGGACAAAGTACACTTGAAATTAGGTGGACCAAGAAAAACTGAAATAAGTCCTTCTAGAACGGTCAGCTGCATGCACATGTCCTGTCACACTTTCAAGCACTCAATGAGAATTTTAGCTGATGTTATTTTGTGTGTCTATTTTTCATGTAGTAGAAACAATAGAAATACTTACGTTTTTTGTGGCTCATTCAAATAGTTTTAGTGACGTCCAATAACCTATACATCTAAGCATTCTTAAAAACCTCCTACTGTTAATCTCACATAGATGTGTATTTTATGGCTTCAAATACCTTATTGTAAATAAACATCAAAGTCTTAAAATTCAGAATTATTTTGTTACTAAATAGGTAAGACTGATTTTTTGTGATGTTATTTAGCTGCCTAAAGTGTAATATGCCTTGTAAGTTATTAGAAGTTAATAATTAAAAATAATCTTATGGCAGTTTAAAATGTTTTGTAGTAGAAGTCTAATAACTTATTTTTAAATGTGAGAAAGTAGTAATTTTCTAGATTCATCCCTTCTGATGTAATACTATTTATTTCTGATATGCTATTCACCCAGGTATGAGGACTATGTGTTCATTTTGCCTTACTGATAATTTCCAGTATTTAATAGTATTCATCGCTCTAAAAAGTATATTTTAAAATAAATTCAGTGTTCATACTTAAACAGTTTTATTTTTGTCTGTATATAGGTCTCTTTCAAAATATATCTCAAGGCTGAAATTTTCAGGAAGCTGAAGGGCAATTCTACACTTATCTCCCATAACCAGCATTTAGAAGTACCTACTCTTGTGACATTCTCACTGAAGTCTTTCCTTCAATCTTGATTTTTCATGCAGTGCTCATACTGAAGTGAAAGAAACTGAAGTGTGCAGTGGGACTTAAAAGCATCATGCATCCTAAGGGTACTAAGATGCCTCCGTTTAGGTAGCTGGTTTAGCCCCTATAGTTAGGAGATAAGTTAAATTTGCCTTCAGTACTTTTGTTCTCTATACTTTCAGGGCTTTTATCCAAAGCAGATGTATGCATATTTATTAATATTTTTTAAGTAAGTAGCATGGGATTTGATGGGCTTACAGAGAAATGAATGATTTCAATTAATGTAAAATAATTACTATCATCAGGGAAGATAAAATTAGCTGTGTGCATGGGTCAATATGTGCAACACAGGCTACTGAACTGTTAAGCAAGTTCAAGTTGCCACATGCCACACTGAATAAGACAAGAAGTCTGGGGAAAATTGTGTGCTATTATGAGATTGAAATTGCTAACATAACACATACTTGCAAGTGGCAAATTCAAATTGTGAAGAAACCTTTATAAGGATGTACTAAAGGCTATCCCTAAAAGGTCTCTAAAACCTCTTATATTTTAAATGTAGTGATATTTGTTTTTAAGTAAGTAAAGCCCCAAAGTATAACAAGAAATGTATCTGTGTTTTGGCTTCTTGTTACATGCCATTATCTGGAATCTATTTTATTCTTGACATATGTAGAACTCATAAACTCATACTACAGTGCCATGAATTATTTATTGTGCTGTAATTATTATACTGAATTTGCCTTCAAAACAATTTGATTCCTTGGAGTATGGTATGACCCAATAAGTATAAAGGAGTTTAATTTTCCTCTGGTGAAATTCAGAGTGAAGTTTTTTTAAAAAAATGTGTTTAGATAAAACTGAAAAATTTCCCTATGACATCTCATTGTAGCAAAGAAACATACACCAACTACTGAAATGTTTTTTAATGTAAAAAAAAAAACCAAAAAACAAACAACTAAAACCCCCTCATTTTAAAGAGGTTTGAGACATTAATCCTTTTAATATCCAGATAATACAATATTACATGTATGTATATTTGCATTAACTCTGAACCTGACTAATATACCTTAGGGAACTACAATGCTTTTTTAGTAGCATAAGCACCAGAGAAGTGAAATACTTCAAATTTTTGAGGGAAAATAAAGAACTTGACTTACACAAAGCATTTTAGATGTAAGAGATTGTTGGTGGTTTGTGGTTTTCTTTTTTTTATAGTAAATTTTGAAGTATCAGCTATTTATTTAAATTTAGTATTTACTCTATATAGTAAATATATAACATTATACCTCTTATTATACTATGCAGAGAATAGTATCTCAATTTATTTTTTAATAGATGTCAAATATGAAAGCTTAATTCTGTGTCTTGTCTCAAAATAGAGTAACATAGGAAACTAGCAGGCATATTCTGCTTTGTGGAACATTTAATCCAGGGCTTTAACATTGAAAAAGTTTGCCCTTCCAGAGAGGAATAGTCCCTCATAGGATTGAGTTGTAAACTTGGAGAGCCTTATGAGTACATGATCAGCATTAAAGCCATATTTCATTTAATGTTGCTGCTCTTTTTCTTCCCTCTCATTGATTTCTCCAATTGAGTCTTCCTTATGGGAGACTACTTAATCAACTGGTATAACTGGGTTATATTCTAAAATTTTAGTTTTTTAAAATTCTGTAGCAAAAATAGTTGTTCACTTTCTTAGTTTTCTTTTCACATCCTTTTCTCCTGTTCTGTGGAAATTAAGATAGGGAATTACTCCATTGAAAGCCCAAAAAGCAACTTATAACAACAGATGAGGAAGAAAAGTATTTAGGTGCTTAAGACTTATAGGTAGCTGTCCTTTTCTGCACATGCATGGGACATTTCTTCTGGATCTTGAAACCACAGTAGTTTTGTGGTGTAAGAGACCCATTCCTCAACCATCTCCTGCTTAGATCCTGGTAAATGTGATTGTTGTCTTGTGCTCTATTTTAACCGTTTCTGAAGAATGAATGTTGGAAAGGAATTAAATTAAAGGAATTAAATTAAAAGGATGAAGGAGAAAAGAAATAACAGGCAGTAGGACAGTAGTTTGTTGTACATCTCCTTAATACAAATAAAGGGAGACAATGACACTTTTTTTCTGAGGCTTTTGGAGCTTTGTAAATGTTGTAAACTTAATTAAGTGTATTGGTAACAGCAGTTATATAGGGATAGTCCTCATAAAGTTTAATGTTCTACATGTTTAAGTGTTATATGTATGCATAGTTATATAAATCTTTAGGTGGTAGGAAAAATACAAGTATTTTATTTATAGTAGCCAATTCAGAGCTGTCTCAATATTATGTCATGTTTTGAAAATTATTGACATTTTGGAAATTACGTGTTAGCTTATAAGAAGAGTTCCAGGTGAGCACTATTGTTTCACATGTTAGAAGACCACAGTAGAAGTAGTTGGAGAAACCGCTGTATTCAACAGTCATGAATAACCAATCCCTTCCTTTCTTGGTAATAGGATTCCCAGAAACTGGGCAGGACATAAGAAGTTTACTGCCTCAGTCAAAGGAGATTTTTGGGGTGCTATAGAGTCCCATAATGTATTTAAACCATTGAAATTCCTTGGGCCTTCCTTAAACCTGTATTATATTCACTACACTTTCTAGTCCACAAATGGACAATTCTTAAAAGAAAAGGTTTTTATTTGCAGTTTTGCTCTCACTCCAAGCTCAGAAACCTTATGTCTCATAGGAGACGTCTGTGTGCCCTGGGTGTGTCTGGTATGCTGGGTGCCATCTGTCCAGTTCTGCACACACTTACTGCCTTCCAGATCTCAAGCTGCATCTGCTTCTGTCACACACACTTCTCCTGATATGGAATGGCAGAGGATCCTGAGAGATACATGGTATCACCAAGGGGGTTGGACCTTTGTGATCATAACAGAGTTTCTTTGTTAGTTAAATTGTTCCTTACTTTAGGTGATGAGCTGTTCTGGTGTGGGGCTGCTTGTGTCCTGTGCTCTACAATGCACCAAAGGTGTTTGGGTCAGTTACCATGTGTCACGCATTATGGTGGTAGTAGCAGAGTTAGCAGTGGTAGTAATAGCACATACTGAAAACCAAGAAAAAAATAAGTCTAATGCTTGGGGAAATCATGCAAGTCTGTAAGTCTCTAACTGGGATGAGCTGTAGCTTTATAGTACAGACATTTTATTAATCCAGGCAAAAGGTCACATGAATTCAGGGAATTGTACTGTAGGGAGGTTTTCCCTCACATAAGTGCAGACTTGTTTGATTTTTAAATGAAACCAGATATGTATACTCAAGGAACGTACATCCAGCAGGTATGCTAATGTTATATTCTCTGATCTGATTCTGCCTTTGAAACTTTCTAGCTCCTTTTAAAGGAGTTTCTAGGTGTTCACTTCCAGTAAAAGCTAGAAGCTATAGTAAATTTTGTCCCATTTTCATGAGAACTCAGCTTCAGGAATATGACAACTGGTAAGTAAAAGAAGAGATAATGTACCATCAAGCGTGAATTTTTGCAAATAATCTGTGTTCTGGTGTAAATTGTGGAAAATAATGTACATACTACACGTATATTTCACCACTGAATGTTTATTTTCCATAAAAGTGTGAAGTTGAGCATCACATAAAATACAGCAATTAAATATTACATTGTATAATTATCAAACGTTGAACTGAGGTCTACGTGCAGTGCTTATGCAGTGTTTTGCTTATGTTTCTGATGGCTGACTTTATTAATGCCTAGGACATTATTGGTCTAATAATTTATTCATTTTAAAAGCAGAGTCAGAATAAAATGTAGGTGTGTAAAATATTCATCTAGGTTAAGATAATGGTGGCTCAGACAAAAATAATTTTAATCAGTGAGAAATGTAAAATAAAAATTTTGTCAGCATATGTCAACCCATGTGTGAGGAAATCTTATGAGCAGATGCAGTGCAGCCTACACAATGCACATAGCTATTGTGTCTGTATCTTTGGAAGTGACATAAGATTAATACCATAAGATTAATTTGAATATCTTGTATTTTTATAGCAAATACTGCGTAGTGGCTCCTGCTGAAATGGTATCAGGAGTATATCTGAAATTTTCTGTATTATAGAGTAATTTTATATCTATGCTTTATAAACGTATTTCACCAGAAACCACCTTCTGGTATATCTCTCTTGTCAAAGGAATATAGGAACGTGCAGGTTCATACATAAAATACAGAGGTTCAGATATAATTTCTGGATTAAATCCTTCATTTGCCAGATGCATTTTCTGATGCTTGAAAGTTGCAGTAATTTGCATAACATCCTACAAAAGAAATAATTCAAGTAAAGTGCAATATTCCATTTCAGTCTATATCAGTGAAAACATGATGTACCTACTGAATAAAATAGATCATACCATTTACTATACCATTTCTTTAGTTAAACACTTATCAGAATCACAAGCGCAGTGAAATCTAAATCTCAATGAATATTTTATTTATGAATTTTCCTACTAAAGCAACATACAAGATGGCAAGTTTCTGTTTCAACATATGCATCTTCTTTTAACTTTCCTTAGGGCAGTCTGCCACAAAATCAGTAGAGTACGGAGCACTCGGTGACACTCTGTGGAGAGGTGACTGATTTTTCACTATTGGCTCTCTTCTGATTTCCTACTGTTGAACTTGATTTAAAACATTAAACCCAACAATGTTAAATGCCTTTTTGTCTTATTTGTCTGTATAAGGAGTTTCTATACAGCAATTATTAAAATGCCAATTCATGAACAAGTTGTTCTGCACACAATGGTTGGTATATTTAAGCAGAAGGGGTATATAAATAAATCGCCTTTCAAATGTTGTTTATACTAAGAGAAAAATTTAAAACAGACTGTTCTCAAGCATTGTTATTACTTATATCTGTTTTCAATGTAGTGAATGTTTCATTTTAGTTCCCACGCTGAAAAGATCCACTTTTTAGTTCTTGTTGGAAGGAAGTTAAAAAAACTCAGGTGGAAAACACAACAGAGCCCTGGAGTTCCCTGTTGTTTTGCATCCTTGTCCCCATGCCTCTGCTATTCTTTTAGAACAAGTAGAAGATACTGAGAAGAGAAAATCAGTCTGTCTTATTTGCATAAAACCAGTCAACCATAATTGCAAGTTATATTAGAAAAAGCCTACATACGGATTGCTGAAAATTTTTCAAGAATGATTTTGTTTTTAATCCACTATTTCATGAGAATTTTAAGTACTTGTTTGTCACTCTTGATTAGGGCGACCTCTTTCTCAGGACCTAGAGAAGGGAATAAATTTTCTTCCAAACAGAAAATTGTGAGTTCGGCATTCATCCTGTTGTAGTCCCCTAAGATATTTTATAAAGCAACAACAATTTTTTCTCATTTTAATTTTTTTAAAATAAAATTTAAGTTATCTCCTCTAATAAAAATTTGCACATGTGTAAATATTAGTTGATTAGTACTGCTAGTAACTTTGTTTACTTTGGCTCCTCCTCAGTTATCTAAAAAAATATTTAGTCAGAAAACACATAAATGCAAACAGGTTTAATCAGTTCCACATAGATAAACCTTAGAGCTTTGTATAGATTTGCTCAATCTAGTCGAACTGTAAAGACAGATCTGTTACAAAATCTTTTTCCAGAAGACACCACTTATGTCCTGAAGCACCACAGATACTATAACCTATGCTTACTGCATGCAAAGGTACATTTACTTTGTACAGTAATCTGTTAGTGAAAAAAAAATTTTTTCTCGATCTCTAAATTCTTAAATTTGTGCCTTTTAGACAATCTATCAGTATTTAAGGAAAGCCAAAACTGCCAAATGCCTCTCAGCATCCCCTAACAGTAGAAAACTGTGAGCTACCAACTTTCAGATGATGTAATGTGGAGCCTTTTCCTACCCTTTGCAGTTCATGCTCTCTTGCCTGGCTGCAGATCAGCCTGTGGGGTGTTCACAAGGGGTATAATCATTGTACTTTGAAAGTGGACATTAAAGAAGAATTGTATCCCAGTTCTGCTTTTGTACTTTGAAACATGTGAGTGCATTTTAATTCTCACATTAGGAATTCTCCATAAAACTTCAACTATCTGTTGTAAATAACCTGGTAATTCTTTGGTGCCTTGTCATTAACAGTGGATAATAATCACTTCAAGAACAGCCACATCAGGAAAAGGTTTGAAATGTATCATGTCACCCTGTTATAAGAAGACACTCTTATGAGTAAGGCTACACATGTATGTGCTTAGTCTTCTGTTGACTAGAAGAAAACACTGGTTAAAGAACTTGAAGCAAAATCCAACAGCCAAGTTATTAATCCCATCTAGAATTCTTAGCTATGGATGGATCCATAAAACAAAATAGAAGTCTAATTCATCATATATTTGCTAAAATTCATCATAACAATCATAGTAACAGGAAATTAGGCTACTATTTCCTTTTGTTTTCAATTATTGAAACTGTTTGTAAAATGCATTCTGCATTACATGGTTGAAGAGACCAATTTTCAAGTTAGACAGAAGATAAATACAAGTGGCACACATCTGATTGTCTTACCATGATTCTCACAAAGCGTGGTTGGGCATAACTTGGAAGGAAGTCCTCAACATGCTTATAAAGTCTTTCTCCATTAAAGTTGTGGTAACGTTTAAGCACAATAGCTGCCATCCCTGTTCTTCCTTCATAATCTAAAAAAAAATGAAAAATAGTATAACAAGTAAGAGTATATGTGAATATTTTATAACATTTGGGGGGATTTAGTAATATTCAGAACTAATGAATTGATATTGTGAAATATCCATCCTGTTTTCTCAGACATCACTGAGTATAAAAGTATATGACATTTTATTTATAGGGTATATGATATTTTATTTACTTTACTTATTTTATTTATACATGGTATTGGAGAACTTTAAAAGTTACTTTCAGTGGGTTTATTCAATTTAAAAAAGTCACTGATGTCTTTTTATTGGTAATTCTCTGTAGCTGGAACTGCCTGCTAGGTTTTATTCCTACCTGAACACTGGCAACGTAATGACCTAATTAAATCAGAGGGAGCCTTAATTAAAAAAAAACAAACCTGAATGCACCTACACAAAGAGTAATGCAATAGATGGACATAGACATGCATGAGACTGTACTTGTTCTATATAAAGTTAAATGCCTATTGTACACTGAAAAGGCAGTGATGAGTGCTTTGCACTCTATCCCACAGACAAATTTGTGACAAAAAAGGTAAGTGGCTCCTAGTAAATTACAGGCATCAAATTATGTTTGACATGCAAACTGAAACAAAATCCTTTTCAAAAATATGTACCAGATTTAGTTCCTGCATCCTATTTATTGAAACAGAAGAAAAAATCTAAAGTGGAGAAAATATCTGAGCTGGAAGAAATTAGCTGCCACAGTTAAATCTGTTCAGAAAAAAAGTCCAGCCTTGAAGTCTGCCTAAAGGCACTGGAAAGAAAAAATATGGGTATTCCTTTTCCTGAAAATGAATCTGCTGGTACTGAATTGGTGATATGGCATGAAGTTTGTTATGGCAATATTAGAGACTCAAGTCAATATAGAAATATGAAAGACTATGCTCTCTAGATGTTATTGACACTACAACCAAAGATTGATGTGAATCTTGAGGCATTTTTTAATGTGCTATTTACTGCCTAGGGTAGCAACAACTCTTTCGAGGAGCTTCCATGAGCTCCAACTGTAGATCATTATGAGAGATGCTTTGAACATTGAACTACAGTTTTATTTGCATGCACTGCATGACTGCCACCTGCTGATCAACCATTCAGATGATGGCCTTTTGATTTTATTTTTATGTATCCTCTCTCTTTGAACCCATTGTGTTTCCCATCTCTCAATGTGGTCTCTTGACAGCTTCTTCTTCATGTGGCTAGTTTCTTTTAATACTAGACTTTATTTGCCTCCAAAGGAAATGATGAGCAGTTACTCAGCACCACAAAAAGTTTGTCTTCCTCAACCTGTTTCTTCAATGGCTGCATCTTCTGAGAAAATTTTTAATTTTGTAATTTGGTTTCCTACAGCTTTTCAGCATGATATTGTATATTTTTATGAAGCATCATATATAATTGAGAACATTCCAATTATGAAAAAATACATATGTTCTTGGACAGCACTCATAAGATAGTGGTTTCAGATGTTATCTTTTAATATACGCTAGCTTACCATTTTTCAGATGAAAGCCTTTAGCCTACGAGAAGTCTTGTGTATAACATAACTCTTTGTGTATTTCATAACTTGTGTGTTTCATAACACGTATTTCTCAATTCATATTTCTCACTTCTGTGTTACAATTTTTAATGTATCCAAATTTTTCTTCCATTCATTACAAAATTTCACGTCATGTTTATTAAATGCAGCATTTTGCTGAAACTGAAATTTCAAAACACTGTAGAAAAGCCTGAATTGGCAAACTGAAACCACTTATATCCTTACATGTACTTGCGCATGCAGTTGCAAGAAAAGAAAAATTACAGTAAGAAATTACTATCTTCATTTTATGTTCTTAAACAATAGAGCATGTCTTACTTTTTACGCTTACACCATAAACGTTAACTTCTTGGACAAAATCCATCATACCAATGGTCTCTGCGACTTCTAAAGTGGCAACATTTTCTCCTTTCCACCTGTTGAAAATATTTCTTATATTAATATAGATGTTAGCTTATACATGTTTTATTCTATATGTGACAGAGGACTACTTTTAATATGGGCTACGTTCTTAACTGAAGAATCATTTTCTGGTTTAGTGCCATCTTATTTGAGATCCCAGTGATACAAGAAGTGCCGTATTTGAAAAATTCCAATATGTTGGAGTGAACTTTGGTAGACTTGATTTCTATCCTTAGTGTTTTTGTTTAAACAAAGTTGACATTCATCATGTTTGAGTCTGACCTGTGTCATCCAAGCCTGCATATGTGTGATTTCTTCCAAGCTCCCTGGATTTACTCTTAACTTTGTGCTATACCTGAAAGTGTCTCCCACCCGGTCAGTGAAGTAGAGGAACCCATCCTCATCCATCACTAGGAGGTCCCCCGTGTCAAGATACACATCTCCTTCCACAAACACATTACGCAGGAGTTTCTTCTCTGAGGCTTCTTTATTTCCAACATATCCAGAAAATGGGCCATCCTCAGTAAATTGAAAAACTAGAAGACCAGGTTTACCTGCAGGCCATGAAAAGGGGAAAAAAAACCACACGGAATGAGCTATTAAGAGCATAAATGTTAATATTAAAATATTAAAATATTAAAATGTTAAAATCCTTTGGAAAGCCACATTGGTTTTATGTGTCTTATTGCTACATTACCTCAGTTCTTCCCTGAACAGAAGAAATGGGTGAGTGGAAAAGGGAATATAATTTTGCTTCCTTCTCTTCCAAAACTCTGGACCACAGGGAAGAGATTTTTGGAGAGTGTTGTACATCACTTACTTGGTAAAAGCACTTACCCATTGAAAAGATTATTTATCTGTTGTTTGAAAAGGGTGATGGTAGTGAAACAATACATGTAGAGGCAAAATGTATAGTACCCTAAGATCTTTGAGGGCTTTGAGGCTTTCCAGAGGATAGGGATGTTACTGCCCTAGCACTGGTGTGCTGGTGTGACAAAACAGGTTTTAATCCACAATGTATCTGATCATCAAAGAGTCTCTGGGGTCTGAAGCATATCCCTACTGGGCATCACTCCTTGATGCTGCCTGTCTGTGTCTTATTTTTAACAAGGACAAAACTTCCATTGACTTCACTGGAATTGATTCAGAATACCCTTTTAACATGTTTCTTTTATTATTCTTTATCTCTGAGAAGAACTGGATTTTTTCTCAATGTTCTCCTGAGGTTAAAAGATAATTCCATCTTCGAAAAATTTTTATTTTACTCCTTCAGCAGATGGAAGGATATGTTTTCAAACAAGTAATTTTCTTCATAGCTGTATTTCTGCATCTTAAATTTGATCCTCTTCATTTTTTTGAACACTCAATATGGAAAATGGAATGAAAGCTCATACTACCTTTCAGAAGAGGAGCTGGCATTGCTGCAAATACAATGCATAATTCATAAGAAAAGAACAACCAAACAAAAACGTTGAATTTAAAAAAAGAGTTGCTCTAACCCCAAGTAATTTTTACAGGAGGATCCTCTAGTCTAGTTTGTGAATTTACTGTCATTACTATCTCACATTGCATCAAGTGACAGCCTCAGACTTGTCTAAAAAATATGTGTAATAACCTGCAAAATTTTTCTAGTTGTGTCATGAAACTGGGAATTTTAGCAATTTCACTGAGAACCCAATAATTTTTTGTGCAGTTTCTAATGTGACTGTAGTGAGGAAGTAAACTCTTTTCAAGAAAAAGAAAATATTTTTCTTGATTTGGATATTGGCAGCAAATAATATGTTACCAGAAAAAGTAGAAGATTGCTACTTTTTTTTTCCTGTACTACTACAATAAAATGTAATGTTATGTTATGTAATGTAATGTAATGTAATGTAATGTTATGTTATGTTATGTTATATGTAATAATATCAAAGATAAGCAATAATAATTGCTGATTTGATGACCAGTACTACTGTGTGTCATTGAGATCTGACACTATCATAACCTCTTATCATTTAGGTCATCTGTACAAGCCTCTCTTCTACCTTCAGGATTTTTATCTCTACAATAATTAAATCTACATACTAAAACTAGTGATGTTAAAGACCTTTTCCTCAGAATTGATAACTTTGACACAGATTAATTCATGCATGTGCACACAGGCACATAAATATTTGATGTGGCTTCAATAAATGCAGTGCTGTCTTTGGTGAGACTCAATTTTCAGGATTTTTCTCAAGGATATTCTCAGCTTGGAGGCTACCTTATTTTCAGTCTGGGAGCTTCAACTCTTTAAGGTGGAGTATTCCATTTTAAGTAGGAGTTTGGAAAGTCTGTGCAACTCTAGGTACTAAATAGATAAATCTGGGTTTGTCACTAAATATAAAAATATGATCCATAATTTGAAATTTTTATGTTTTTCCTCAGAATTTTAAATTTGAAGCTTAGAAAGCATCTTTAAACATCTGGCCTCAGAGCAAAACATATCTGGGAATTATGGTATTTTTTTTTCTTTAAAAAAAAGAAGCACTAAAAATCTGATTTTTCCAGGAATAGGAACAAGTTCTTCTCAAGTGAGAATAAGAATATTATGGGTCCCAAATATTACTAATGTTCTTATATGATTGTAATTTTTTCTTTTGGGTTAATTTATAAATATTTGGATATATTATTGCATATATTAGCAACAGATCTCTGTTTGGATCTATTTTCCTGTTTTTTCTATTTTCAAGTTCTAGATGTATGCCAAAAATCTGTTGCTCACAGAAATATCATCATCTAGGTTGAGTTATCAGTTAGTTAATTGATAACTAATATTTTTCCTTACCTATGGGTGCTTTCATACACCTTCCATTTTCATCTTTTATAAGCTCTTTTTTCCAGACATCATATTTCAACAACTCAAAAGAATGTAGAAGCTAAAAAAACAAAACAAAACAAAACAAAACAAAACAAAACAAAACAAAACAAAACACATATGCATACTTAAAACCACCTCTTTCTTACTAATTTTCTAGCTTTGATAAAAATTGCTTTGAATTAATGAATAGTCCTTATTGACTTTTGGAGACCTGAGACAGCCTGAAATAAGCTGACAGTATTCTAAGAGGCAATTGTCAGGAAGTGTTTATATCATGATAAGCAGCACTAAGTATACATATTTAGGTAAGTGTTCACTTCCTTTATTGATAAAAAGAAGCCTATTGTCTAAGAGTAGGATCAGATTCAAATAATTTATATGAAGGATTAAGTACATTTGATCAAATTGTCAGTTTTGCTTTAAAACTGCCATCCATTTCTAATATCGCTGGAATGCAAATCAAAATGATTCTCTGACAAAAAAAAAAATCCAAAAAAAATTTACAGACATCTCAAAAATTACACCACATAGATGCAAGTGGAAACTTTCAACTTAATAATTTAATTAGTCTTTCCTGCCTCAATCCTCCATTCACGTGGTTAAGATTGCTAGAAGATCGAAAGTCTTGCAGAATTGTTAGCGTCATGCCAAGGCATTTTTGGCATCTCAGATATAAAGCAGAAATCATTTAGAAGTCATTAATCTGGTCTTGATCTTAACTGATCTGAATCTTTAGTGTTGCTTGAATAGTATTTCATTGTAGTATAATGTTCATGATTCACAGAAACTGTACAAATTGGAAAAGCATTTGAGACTGTCAGGGCGTTTTTATGGTAGAAACACGGAGAGTTTCAACAGTGGTTGTATGTGTAAATGTATAACTCAGATATTTTGAGATTAATATTTTTCTTCTCTATTTGCTGAGAATTTTTTTTTTTTTTTTGTTTTGCTAATTTTATTTCAGAGAAAGTGTGACACTAGCTTTAATGAGTGTAGATGCAGCCGAAGAACAAATTCGTGTAAGTTTGCTTTGGAATATCTATCTCCTGATTCAGACCAAAAGTCAAATCAAAACTAGTTTCTGGCCACATCATTTATTATATGTGAGTTTTCAGCATGACAAGTAAACTTTAATAAAAATCGTCATTACCCAGTCCTGTGGGTAGTCACTTCTACAAGTCAGTTTGGGGTTTTTTTTAATATATTCTGGGGGAAAGGTTGGGTACACAAGCTTCTACATACTCACTGTGTATATTTACTCTGGCTTCAAAATATATGTACAGAGAATAGAGTCAAGGAAGTGGCTAAGAATAAGGCTTCTGTTTTCACGAACCAATTATTATTATTCTATATGGAAAGAAGGAAGCATTTTCTTCCTTCCTGTTATTTATGATTTCTGCCTTTCCCATGCCTTTTAAATTTTTAGAATAATATTATATGGTTAATTGGTTGATTGGTTGGTTGATTGATAACTCTTACCTTTGAGAAAATGCCAGCACGGCCCACAGCTCCTATTTTATTAGTGTAGTTCAGGAAACCAAGACTTCCTTCTGTGGACCCATAGAATTCAAATATTTTAACTGGGCCAAACCTCATCAGAAATTCTTTCCATACAGAAGGTCTAATACCATTTCCAAGGGCAATGCGCACTTCATGAACTCTGTCCTCTTCTTTCTGTGAACACGCAAAAAGAAACATTCTGTAGCTGGGAAAAGTGGATCTAAATACCTAAAACTGACCTAATACTTTCTAACAGAACAATTTTCATTTGTGAACTGCCACCTTGACTAATATACTTCACAGAATGGGTTTTTTGCTGTTGTTGTGGTTAGTTTTTAAAATAAAACAGAAAAGCATAAGAAATCTTGGTCTGAGGTTGAGGGGTTTTTGCAGAGTGAAAACTTTATTTCTGTAATTATTTGACTTTTCCCTTATGAACTCTAAAAAGAGGATGTATGTTACAAAGTTTAAAATATTTTAGCTGTAAATAAATAGGTTTTATGGAAGTGCCATAGAAAGTTATGGAAGTTCCTTTCCCACCAAAAAGAGAAGTTTTCCTGTAGCAACAAAATTGTGCCTTAGAAAACACTTGTGATACACAAAGATCGATTTTCTACTTGGTAGAAAATTTTGCACATCTGCCATGTTCCTCATGGAACCTGAAAAAGCAGCAGAATAACTCAAAGCTGCTTAAAATACCTCGTATTATTAGGTTAAATTTTAATCTTAAATCCAGATTCATCAAAAGTTTATAATAAAATCTGCAGTGAAAATGTAGTGGCTAATATTTTATTGTTACATGTTAGTGATGTAATTATTGTGGTAAACTATTCAAAAGTTTACTTATATAAGTGCTTTCTGCATAGAAGCAGACTGCTCAGCCCCCTGTCTATAGGATTATGGTCAAGACTCTTGGAAGCCCTCACTTTTTTGGAGGTATAATTGGGATTGAGTGATTAAGTTACTGTTATGGCTAAATGTCAGCAGAAAATAAACTTATTTCAGGTCAACAGGAATGGTTTCTTCAAATCAAATAAATGCCTTTTGGTTTTGTTACAGTGTTATTCTAATCTTTAAAACTGTAAAATTATGTTTGATTTCTAAATAATATTAAGGTGATTTAAAGATGGAACTTTGCCTTGTAATTACACTGAAATATTTTAGCAGCATTTCAAACTTTTGACTTTTAAAAACATTCACATAAAATTGTTTTGTGAACTATGTATTAGCAGACAACTTCATTTGATCCAGAACTGCATTTTATGGCAGATTAATTATTTGCCACAACAGGATCAACCGTAATGCAGACTAAACCTCACTGTTAAACACAGGAGTGAAACTGGAGTTTGATATTCCCAGCTTCTACCTAAGCAGATCTGTTTTCTTTTGCAATTTTAATGGTAACTCTGAAGGAATAAATGTTTTAATCACATATATGTAATCCAACTCAATTTTAAACCAGCTGGGAGGCTGACTGGGAGATTTCCTTCATGTGTAATGTCGTCCCTTATTCAGCACTTTGTCTTCAGGATGAAATGACAGGTTTTGATTTTTTTCCCCAATGTATTTTGTGATACTGTAAGACTTGAAGTAAAACTCAAGAGTTTGAGAGATTACAAGCAATAGGAGAAACTGTTATTCTTACCTTGGTTCATGACTGGTTCAACAATCTGCAGCATTTTCCTGAACTGCCTTGAATTTTAAATGTCTTTATTTAAAAGTTATATGGTTCCCTTTAAAAACATTCTTTTGCCATATTTTCTCAGTATTTTGTTACCTTCTATGGGCTTAATATTTACTTCTGATAGGTACATGAGGCTGGTTATCTTGCAGTAGATGTAATTAGTCACAGTGTTTCTGGCCACATGAAGAAATCCCCAAGTGCCTCCTAGTTTCCAAATCCATGTTCTTTCCCAAACTGTGAGACCTGGGCATGCTCAGTGAAAGAAGCGCAGGACAGACACCCTGTGTATGATGTAGAGCCTACTCCAATAGGTCCCTCATATTCAGTCCTAGTCCTGAACCACACCAGACTTATTACCCTACATGGGTTTCTTTCAGTGTAGATGAACTTGTGAGGTACAGTAGAAGTTACATGTTACATATGTATATAACATCTGGTTATATGTTATATGTGGTCATAGTCTAGTAAGATACGTGATCGTGACAGAGCTTCTGATGTACCTGATCGACTTCTGTTAGCAACCTCACCTTCCTCAACTCATCCAGGCCATCTGTTTTTCCCTCTTACTAGTTGCAAGTTAAGTATCTATTTCTTCTCTGTTAAATTTTTGTTATTGAGTCAAGATAATATAGTTTTCATTCCTTTTTCCTGCAGGAGAAACCTTTACACAACTGGTTGGGCCTAGCTAATTATTCCTTTGTGGTTTCTTGATCCATGCACTACGGATACAGTAGTAGCTGTTGGCCAGGCTTGAGTTCTGTTTCAGGCTTGTTTGTACAGGCTTGAGTTCTGGCCAACAGCTATCCTGTCTTGTACCCTTTAGTACTTTTTGTCTTTGATCCCTCTCCTACATACAGACCACCCAATAATAAGATTCTGTTCAAACCCTGAAGAATTCTTTCAGATACGTCCTTGTTCCTAGTCCTTGCATCAATCTCTGACCAATACCTTTGGAGATCATTTGAACTTTGTGCTTGGGCATGAGGTTTTCTGAGGCAGGTAGGAATACTTCTTGTCACCTCCCTTCAGTAATATCCTAACTCCCAAGCATAAAATTTAAAAAGTTAACCAAGCTTTCCCAAAAAATTAACCACGCTGTCATTGAGAAATGAGACTTGCAAATTAGTATTTTCAGACTTGTCACTGCTTGGTGACATTTTACTTTGTTCCAAACCTGATCATTATTTAGTTGTCATGATCTTTAGGACTGTTATCTCAGGGGGGATCAAGATTTTGTACCACACTGTTAGTACTTTGGCTTCATACAGATATATCCATCATCATATATACAGGCAGGGAAGAAAGTGTGCCTTTGGAAGACCTCTAAGACAAAGATTTAAACTAATAAAAACTCAGTCATCGGTTTCAAAGTTAAAAATCCACTATCATCCACTAAATGCTGAACATAATAGGCCTCTCTTGATAAACAATTACTTTGGAACAGAGCACTGAAATG
Organism: Motacilla alba alba; assembly: GCF_015832195.1. NCBI lineage: Eukaryota > Metazoa > Chordata > Aves > Passeriformes > Motacillidae > Motacilla > Motacilla alba. The sequence continues at coordinate 53,877,942 of NC_052046.1, forward strand.
GTTTAATAATTCAATCTGGTTCAGGCTCTTGTTTGGTCATCGTGTATGATTAAGCTTTTACAGCTTATACCTTTTCCTGACTGACCCACGACTTGCTGGTCGCTCAGATAGAAAGCCAACAAGCTTGGCTTTGCAGAGGCACTTCTGTGAGTGTCAGGGTATAAGTGTCCTATCCTGCCAGGCTTGTTCCTTTGTCACAACTTCATTTGCTGGTGTAAACTTGTTTGCTATTGGTAATAGCAGGGAACACAAGACTTAAATTCTGCATACACTGTAAAAAGCTATCAAACATTGAAAATACTACACTATTCAGAAATTAGTGAATCCATCTGACTTTCAGATTTGCTATATCTTAAAGCTGCATTTGCAAACAGAACTTACACAGGGCTGATTGCAGAGATAGCGGCAGAGTTCTCCTATATATAAAAACACGGTAACATTGTATTTCCTACAGTCATTCCAAAACTGTCTCGCAGAAAATTTCTTCTTCAAAACACAGGTCGCTCCTATGTGATGAAAACAGATAAAAAATTTCAAAACAACCTTTAAAATAAACCCCTTGTCTTCTACCACTATTGTAACAAAAAAAAAAAAAAAAAAGTTGTCATTCTCTTAATTCAGTTAATGATAAATTCCGCTAACTAAATAAATTGTAAGCTATTTCCAACAGGATCTGTCTGTTAAATGAAACTTGCACAATTAAGCCTTGCTTCATTTTCCAAGTAGTAACAAAAAACTTAAAGTAACAGAAGCAACAGAAGCAAAGCTTTTAATGATCTCCCATTGTTAGGAATAGGTCACAGCCTAAACATTTTGTTTCTGTCAAGATCATGAACTAGTTTAACTCCAAAAAAAGAAGATCTTGGAATGGGCGAAATGATAGCTCACAGCTTCTCTATCTGTGTAACAAGTGGTGGAAAGGAAATGGGCTGTCTTTGTTGTTTCCATTTCATTCCACTTTTTCTGTTCCTTGACAACTGAGAATCAACACTATTTTTTTTCTGTGATCCTGATGTTCTTTTAGAGCTTTCCATTCCAAAAGCCACTTCATCCTACACCTCTCATATCTGCCACCCCATCCCTTCCTAAGTGTTGTCAGTCAAGAATTTACAAATTTCCCTGTTTCTATCCTTTCAAAAATTTCTTTTTGCCCAAGTCCTGTTTGTCCTGTGTGAGGTATCTCAGGGCCTTCCAAATTTTGAATCCCTTCTAGTCCACTTTTCCCATCTTGCCTGTTCCTCCCTGATCTTGAAACCTTTCAGAGCTCTTCAGCCTCACCCTCCTCAAAGTTTCCACAATGCATTTTTAGCTTCTGACACTAAAAACCAAGCCTCAGATGCCTGTGTGAATGCCTTTACAGACTTTTGGCATAGGGTAGAAATATGATTTCAGGTTAAACCTACAGAATTTATGCAGTGGTGCTAACAATACAGAGACCTCAAGTCATTTTGTGCTTGATTTATACAACTAGCATTTTATGCTGAATTTATACAATTAGTATCTGTTCTAAGCTTAAAAACAATGCATATACCTTAGATATTGCCCGCAAATGGGAGAAGTGATAAAAATGACAAAATTACAAAAGGTTTTTGGTAAACATAATATTTGAGTTATCAAGCAGTTATTCACCTAATATTAAAATGTTATAGCCTTAATGAAACTTTACTGGAAGGTAAATATTACCTAACTGAATGCATCCACTGACACCAAGAAGAGAAGCACTGATGTGGTACAAGGGAAGAGTAACATATACAATATCCTGAGAAACCACACCACACTGAGTAAATGCTAAGGAGGCAACCAGAGTTCTGTGATGAGTGATGATAGTAGCTTTTGGGAAACCTGTCAAAGGGAAAGAGCAAATAACTATAAATGTACAGCATGCATTAATAATTTTGCTATAGGTAGAATTATGTTGGCAATGTACAGGGAGAATTCTCTTGTTCTGAGTCTTCATCCTATTCGTCATTGTTTTATGAGTATATCTCCTTAGTCTCTCAGTTCCTTCACTCTTTCTGCCTGTAAAGCTATTAAATCATAGAATTATAGAGTGGTTAGGTTTGGAAGGGATAATGATAATGCAAGACAATGTACTCCCAACCCCCTGCCATGTCTGTTTCATCTGGGGGGAAAAGTCCACACCCTACACAGGCGTGTGCAGGCCAACTCTGCATTCAGGTTTCCCTTGCCAGAAAGCAAGAATGGGAAAACCTCTGGAGACCCACTGTGTCACTCAGCTTCTACTTGCAATAGAAATAACTTCTATGAAGTTGTTAGCATTGACAAGTGGATGGATTTCCCCATTCTTCCACTCTAAAAATAACTCCTACTTCAGAATCAAAAACAGAGGTTCTACTGTTCTTCCTTTCTGAGCAACTCTTAGAGACTGTATTTGCTTTATATTCAAGAAATTAATTTCAGCCATGGAGTATCTATGTAAAAGTTCAGTAACTGAAATTACACTCTTGTTAAGCTATGGCAAAAACACTTTAAAGTGTACTGTGCTTCTAAATAAATTAATCCTCCCTGTCCTGATTTGGAAATTCAAGTTTTGTCTTTTTCTGTCTTTTTGCTTAATTTATACTGCCTTAATTTTCAGAGCTGCATCTGTACTTTGTTAGTACATATCCTCACCTGTACTTCCTGATGTGAAGATATGCAGAGCTGTGTTTCTTGTGTCAGTGACAGCTCTAAGATGAGATGGAGTAGGATTATCAGACACCTTGTCTAGTTTGTCTGGTAGGGTGTGAACATGCTGGAAAGGAGAACTGGCACTCATCAGCCAGACAGCAACATTATTTTCCAAGAGATTCAAAATAAATTCTTTCTCTATTGATCCTAAACAATCTGTCAAGTTAAAACAAACAAACAAAAAACTCATGGTAATTATTAAAATAAATTCAACTGCAGACCTGATTACTAGCCCTGAAATTGTATGCCATATCACTGTATAAACCCACCACAGCCACAGGAGGGCTAACCTGCATAGTGGACAGTGAAAAAATCATTATGATACTTAATTTCCCTATATTTCTCATGTGGCTTTAATTGTAATTGATAAAACACCATGAACTTAGTTGGTGATGCTAGTATATGTGATTTAATTTAATCACATTTGTTCCAAAACTTGGTGCATATACCAAATAACAAACCCTCACAGATTCATATGGAATTATAGTAGTACTGCTGACCTGTATAAAGGAGTAGAAAGTTAAATAAATTGCCTAATATTACATAATATGCCATAAACAGGGACAAAAGTGCAGCTCGTTGTGCTGTAATCTTTGCTCCAAGCAATGCTACCTTGGGATCACTACTTAAAGTAGTTATAAAGTAACATAAATTTTTGTGTGCGTATTTTGAGCTGAAGGAAATCACAACTACAAAGGGAATCTGTGTCTTCCTGTAGTCAGTGAAGTTTTATATAAGCCATATAAATTAATAAATAGAAATGGAAATGAAATTATACTAAAGTATCTCCCAAGGCTGTTTTCTTGCTGATGCATGATTGTTGCTCCTGGTACGTCGTCCAGGAGCAACAATCAACTTGAAGAGTTTCAGATTTAAACTTTTTATTCTACTAATTAATTGCCTGCGGTTTATTTTGTGCTTATACCCTTGAAATTTAAACATTATCTCTTTTCTCTCCTTTTTAGACAATGCTATCTCTTTCCTTATTTTTCCCCTCCTTTTCTTCCCTTCTTTTAAGTGTGTGTATATATAAAGAGCTTGCAGCTCTGAAGGGCTCTGATTTTCTATGTTTGATAAAAGCAGGAAGCAGTAGAAAGTGAGCAGTAAGTGAAACACAACACAGAACTTACCTTCTCCTATGACCAGTGCTTTTGCTGCGCATGTATTAATGCAGTGCAGGAGAGATCTTGAGCGGATATTGATGTTGAGAAAGGCCACGATGAAGCCCAGCTTGGCTAGTCCGAACCAGACATGGATGAAGTCAGGTCCATTACCCATCAGCAGGGCCACAGTGTCACCTTTTTTCAGATTCCCATAGTGCAGGAAGGCCTGTGCTACCCTGTTACTCCTCCTGTCCACATCCTGGTAAGTGTACACCATCCCTTCATAGATAAGGAATGGCTTGTGGGGATTTTTTTCCACTGTCTGCCTGAAAAGGTCAATTATGGAGAGAATTCCATTTTTTGCCCACTTTTTTACTGTTGCCTTTGACTTCTTCCATCTCAAGAAATAGATCAGGTCTGCCCAGAAATAGGGGAGAAAGATCTTCAGGGAGACACACAGCACCACTATTCCTCCGGCAACTGTTGAAATCCACGTGCATAGCATGTCTGGAGCAGGGCAATAACTGATTTTGTGATCTCAGACATATAAAATACATACATTATAATAATTAACACTGAGTTTTAAGACATAGACTGGAAGTTAGCAAGCTGATTACAATTCCAGTAGTTAATTTGAGAACTGTAAAAAATATCTTATTGGCATTTACTAGAATAAAAAGACCCACAAAAGTACAAAAAAGAAGGGAGATAAGAGTAAATAAAGGATTGTGCAGGATTTTTAACTTGTAATCAAAACTAGGTCTAGATTTTTTACTGTCCCATGCCAAATCCTAAAAAAAAGGTGCAAACAAACAGGCCAGGCATATACTATTATATGTATAATGTGAAAGTATGTTACCGACAATACACCTGTAAGATGCGCCAAATGTTCTTTGCTGCCTAAGTTGTATTTTCTGGTCTGATAGAATTTGAGACCATTTGAGACCAAAAGTTTGAACAGTCTGATCAACAGACTGAACATACACAAATTGCACCATATTGTGAAACTTCTGCATCTTCTGAAGTATCCAGTTTTCACCATAGGATTTTCTGGCATTTGCAACAAACAGTGAATAATAACTTTGCAATATTTATATTATTTACATTATTTACAATAGCATCCTGCAGTCTCAAACAAGATTGTGCACAAAAACAAACTGAGGTTTAGAAAACAACCTTTATAGCATAACAATTATTAATTTCTGTGAAGTATTTCAGGCAAAAATTAATTGTCATATTTTCAAACAGTCATAGGGGAGAATTTGTGAAGATCACGCAAGATCCTTAAAATGCAATATAGGTAGCATTGATCAGACTCCTCTTCAAAGTTTCAGCCATGATTACTACAAATATTTGAAATGTCTTATGTGACGATCTCGGATTCAGGAACGCTTCAGCAGACTGAGAGGCTTTTCTAAATGGTGTGATCTCCACTCCGTAGTTTAGAAATATCTTACTGACAAACTGTACTTTTGTTATATTCCTCAAGCTTGTTTACATTTTAAGCCATGTTCAAGGAATATACTTGTAAAATTCAAGGGAATTCTTGCAGAAAGCAAGATCTTGTATGTACCATAAAGCATCTGAAATGTATTGGTACAAGAGCAGCTTAAAAATGAAATCATAACAGGATTAATTGCACATAAACATACAAATGAAGTTAAAGCATGTGAGGCACAATGTTTTAATATTCTAAACAAAAATTCTAAACCCATTAATTTCTGAAGTCTTCAGTTTGTGAAGAAACATTCTTGGTTACCTTGAAATCTGTTAATCCTTCTTGATTACACTGTGTTACCTATCTGGCCAAATGTCTTATCTTTCTATGTTAAGAAACAACTGAAGTAGCTGCAAGTTTAGTCTTACAATAGATGTGCCATTAAAAGACCCTCTGTTTTAGCTCATATGGCTCCTCTGCCTTTCTCAGAATGTTATTGTTTAATGGCCAAGGGCACAAACAGAAGACCTCCTGAGTGTCATGGCTTGTCTATTACTTGGAAACCTTTGCTCAGCTTTTTTTGCCACAGGCAAGTATGCAAGATTCACTGAAATTAATCAACCAGTCAATTTAGCTCCAGGCAAAGTCAAATCGGCAGATTTCATAAACTGAACCAATAAACACATATTCTTAAGAGAAAATAAAAGGGATGATGATATTAGACTAGGTTTCAGTCCTGGTTTTCTTTTAGCATTCTTATATTACTTCTATTGCCAAAAAAAAGAGGGAAAAATAAGCAGGCTACAGGGGAAAAAAAATTACTCCTCAAAGCTGTGTCAGGATTAGTTTTGGTTCACCCTTTTCACACTTGAATGTGGTTGGAAAGGTCCATAAATTCTTGTTTTACAATTGTTTGAGGAAAAGAGCAAAATACTGTTTATGGAGCAGAAAACAAAGAAAATTAAAGGGAAAATATAGAACATATAGAGAAGGAGTGAATTTTAGGAAAGAATGACTATTGTGAAAGAGCATGCATCTCTGTCAGAGAGACTACAGTCCTACAGCCAGCTGCAGTGGAGAAATCATGCGGTTGTCACCTGCTGTATGCCTGGAATGAAAAGCCTGATGCTTGCTTTTGACTGCAGTATTCTGGCAACACAATCTAGCTTGCTTTTGATTATTGCTTGTAAGTTTTCTCCAAAGCCTTCGCAAAAGTACATGCACAGGAAATTAAATTACACTCCAAATGAGGGGGCTGCTCAGAACAATGAAATGTTTTCTCAAATTCAGACAAATTCAAAACACTTTGGAAAAAAAATTCATGCACTGTTCTAAGTAAGTTTTGATTCTGCTGTAAATGCAAACCAGTTTTTTTACACGGAGGTATTAAATGTATGCTTCATTTGCAGTCTAACCAAATCCTTTGTATCCTTCTTACAATATCATCTACTAAGTTACTGTCAAGTTCTGGCATGGTTTGGTTGTTTGGTTGCATTTGGGTTTTTTTAGAGCTGTCTGTCAAAGTATGAAATCTGATTGTGTTATCTCTTTTTTGCATTATTTTCACCAGGTTTCCATGAAGTGGAATTTTTTTTGCACATGTGTTGAGATTTTTATCTCAGCATGGTCAGAAATAAACTTAGTCCAATAAATCCATGAAGAATTATAGAATCATGGAAGGTTTGGGTTGGAAGGGACTTCACACATGACCTAATTCCAGCCTCCCTGCCATGGACCACCTCGCCCTGGATCAGGTTGCTCAGAGCTCCATCCAGCCTTGGATGCTCTAGAATATTTTCTCATGTTGTCTTTGGTAAATTGACTCTGAAGTCTTGGAAAGTGCATTTGAACAATTATCTTAAAATAACTGAGTAATTCCTTTAGCCTGATTTTAATTAATGTGCAGTCTGGTTATTTCCAGTCCTCAGTCTTAATCTGTTTATCTGTTGAGAGCATTCTATGCCAAAGAAGTATTAATCCAATGGAAACTGACTGCTAGCTCTTCTCAGAACTCCCTTTTTCTTTGCCTCATTCTGATCTGGCATTATTCTGTTAGAGAAAAGGAAAACAGGACAACAGAGCTGCTACCTGGAACACAGGCTACAACATGTCGGCAGCTTTGCTTGCACAAGAAGGGTAACTCTGGGAGGCAAGGAATGTACAGGAGAGAGCAATAGTAAAAATAATTCACTCATTTAAAGACCCAGGAAAACTATCCAAACATGTTCTCCAGTCTCAGGGGAATGTAAACAGCCCTATGTGCTGGCCTCTATGCCTTCATGTCCTAGCTCTCTAAGGGATCTGAGATGTCTCTGAAATACCTGAGAAACAAAGTCTTTCTGTAACTGCCCTCATAGTTAATGTTACAATGACCTTAAAAATGCTTACAAGACTTTCTTTCATATGAGCTTTGCAAGGTGGAAATAGTACTTTAAAAGACTTAGTGTTTTGAGCAATTTTCACATAATCTCTGCTTTGAAATTTGCAAGCACAAAATTTCAATTTAATTAATTACTTAACTGGTCACCAAACTCACTAGGTTTGGTTTGTCATAGCTTTTTTGTTCCATAGAGTCTGAAAGCAAGGAAAAGCAGGGTTTTGTTTACTTATTCTTTCTGCTTTGTCCTTTTTTCCTTTTCAGCTGTTCCCCTGCAACACAAGGATTGAAAACATTTCCTCTTAATGAGAACTGCTTTTTTAAAGTATCTATTAAGTATTCTTAACTATCTCTTTAGAAAATGAAATAAAATTCAAATGGAAGTAGTGGTATCAAAATACACAGTGGACTACTTTTCATTATTTTCTGGCAACCACACGAATAAGAACAAACAGGGAAGGTTTTTAAATACAAGGAGCCCAAATATTTACCAAGAATTATGGTAAAAATTCTGTCTTCCAAGCAATCCATCAGCTTTTTCAGTGAAACAACATGCTACCTTTGCTAAAAGCAATCTAACCAATAGGCAGTAAAATCTGAGTTTTGAAGCTCACCATATAATTAATAGGAATAGACTGAGATGTTTCTCTAATTGAAGCAGAGCTTCAGAAAATTTTATTACAAGGAAACAAAAAGATATCTCTAAATTGATTTCTGATGCATGCAGTGAACATTGTTTTATGCAAAATAAGAAATTATCTATAAAAGAAAGGCTGACATTATAATTCAGCTGATTTTATACCGAGTTATTTTTCCAGCATCTGAATGATAAAGGAAAACATTTGCTTACCAGTCTTTTTTTTCTGTGTATGCTGATTAACGTGTATGCAATTAGATAATTTCTGCCCCTGTGTTTCACTTGTAGGAAGGTTGCATAGGTTGTCTGAAAACATTTGTTTTGTCAGAGCAGATGTTCTCTTGAAGGTCCACACCTAGAGTGTGTTACTGGTGGCTGCATGCCTACACATACAGGTAAAGACTCCTTTCTGTCCCCTGGATATCACAGGTGCCCAGCTCTGTAGCTCCTTACTTTGCAGCTGTCTTGAGGCATGTGAGTGAAAGGGAATCGGACACTGTATTTTGGAACAAAGTGTATTTGCTGTCTGTATTGAGAGTTAATTGTTAAAAGATGAAGAGGTCAATTATGCACTGCTGGTTTATATGCTTAAAAGGAAGATAAGCAGCAAGATATAAGGTTGTACCGAGGGAAAGGACTAATCTGTTGAAATTACTGTTTCAGTGCAATAGAAGCAGCTTAGTGATGTTTCCATATACTCCTAAATACAGTATATACAGTACACAGCAAATACATCTATAACATTTATCTGACATTGTCATGTAGTCTATGCAACAGGAACAAATTTATTTTATGATTAACACATTTTTTAAGTTTAGTCATACAAATATCAGAGGGCATTCTCATTATACAATGTAAATGCTGAAAAAGGACACTATATTATGTGGCACTGGCAACCCACTTGATTGAGGGAGCAGGTAAGGTTACATTAATGAAAGCATACACACTGTTGACTGACAGTTTAAATCATGTGGACCAACCTCCTGATTTTTTAAACTCAAAACTACAAGCTAAACAGCTTTTTAAAAGGTTGTTGAATACATGTGGATTGCCTGATTCTTGTTTGTGCATTTTAAAAATTTTATAAGACATACCTTTTATATATGTAGGAATATTTCTTGAGGCATAATTATGGCATTCAGTTATTAGAATATCTATAGGCCATTACTTTTTTCTCTGTCTCCTTTTTTTTTAATGCATAATAGCTCACATTATTTAATTAGAATAGAACGCATTAGTTAAGGTTATGGACTTTGTTTCATTCACACACTACATACATATTTTATTTTGTTTACTCCATTTGGAGGACATAATTTTGAGCTGGTCATACAGTACCCTGGCACTTTATGGAAAGATTGGACTTTCATCCTGACTGGAGAGAAACACTAAAGACACTGTAAAGGGAAGAAGATTACTATGGAGCAGATAGCCTGAAAACATGACTCCTCTGTTAGAGAAGAAGAACATGAAGAAAATAACTTGGAGGAAGGGTCAAGCAGAGGGAAGATTTGGCTTCTTTCTAATAATAGAAGTAGTGTTTTGTGATTTTGTTACTGGTTTTTTTTTCCTTGTGAATAAATTATTTTAAAGGTGGTGGTTTTTATCATTGAAAACAAGGACAACATTGGGAAGTAAAAAGTAAGGTCAAGAAGACAGAAGAGTTTCAGCTGAAAAAAGAATCGGCAGAAGAGAAAGAAAGCATTTATCCTGTAACATAATGGCTATGAGTCTTTCCTAGCAGTCCTAGATTTCAGTCATTTGCCTGGTAGCAGAAACTTGTATCATACGTTCCAGTATGTGTCCTGCAGATGACTAACAAGCATAAGTAAAGCAGAATTGTACTACCTTCCTTACCTTCCTATTTAATATCTCAAAAATTAAATTATTAGACTGGATTCTTTACATAACTTAAATTCTTTCACACAAAGAATCATACAAAGGTTGAGCTTGGAAGGGATCTCTGGATGTCATCTTGTTTTCTGGTTCAGCAGAGACAGCTAGAGCCACTTTCCCAGAATCATGTCCAATACCTACTTCAATATTCTTTCTCCTGTCAGAAGACACTGCTGGAAAGAGCCTGGCTCCATCTTCTTTGCAGCACCCTTCTTAGGACCTTTTAGGTTCAGTTCTTTTTGCACATTGATCAGATCCTCTCCAAGCTTTCTATTCTCCAGGTTGAACTATCCCAGATTGTTCAGCCTATATTCCAAGGAGAGACACTTCAGTTGACTGATGATCTTCATGGCACTTTGCTGGACTCTGTCCAGCATGAGCAGCTCTCTTGTACTGGGGAGCTGAGAACCAATCTCGACGCTCCAGGTAAAGGATCAGCTTCTTTGTCCTGCTGGCAAAACTCCTAAAGCAGTCCAGAACACCATTAGTGGCAAGGGCACATTGCTGGCTTATGATCAACTTGGTGCCTGGCACGAACTCCAGGGCTTTGTCTGCAAAGCTGGGTGTCCTGCTGGATAGCTGAACGCACAGGTGCCTGGAGAGGTCTGTCCTCAGGGGCACGACTTTGTGCTTCCCCCTCGCTGATCTTTTTGGGCTCCTGGCCTGGAGATTATGGCCCTGGAGAGGATGCAGAGAGAAGTTATGACTCTGTGTAGGAGGGATCTGGTTGCTGCTATGATGCCTCAGGTTTTAGCTTTTTTATTTTTCAGATTCTCTTCTGCTTTAGTGTGTAAGTCTAGGCTTCATATTAGGAGATAGTAAGTTCTCTTCATAGGGTAGGTAGCCAAAACAATTGCTTCTCTAGCTGAGGACCCAAGCACAGCCGATCCGGATCTCAGGCCCAAGAGCACAAACTACAGTGGGCCCAAGAGCACAAACTCAGGCCCAAGAGCACAAACTACTGAAGATAGAAAACAAGAAGGATGGGACTTCATGGGCTAAAGCTGTAATTGGACAATGAGCTCCAATATGCTACTGGACCAAAATGTATAAAAGTGTGAGACCCCAAGACCTGTCATCCATTTTGTGGCCATTTTGGGTTGTGCTGCACAAGGTGGATCTGTTGAGGGCTCCTAACAAATACCTACTTTATTCTTTAATTCTATCGAGTCTTTGCTCTAGGTCAGCCTTCACAAGGCATCAGCTACAGCAAGTTTGCACCAAGCAATGCAGGCTGGTAAGAGAGCAGAACCCCAGGATGGCAGAGGTTGTGGTGAAGATAAGGACAGGCCTGGACTGACAAGCACTGGAACACAGGCTGGCCCTGAAGATCTCTGTCTGGGAACATCTGCCTGGGATCAGTTGCAGAGATGCAGGTCTGAAGCTGAGAAGCATTTGCCTTTGAGGGAACAATAAAACCATACCTGGCAAATGTAGAAGGACCCACCAGCATTAGCACGCCACTCCTTCTGGCCAGGAGCTGCATCCCCTCACCCCTTCTCCCATGCTACTCATCCATAGAGGCCAGCAACATATGAGGAAGCAGAGGCCATGCCCCAGGAAAAGGGGGAGAAAGCACATATGGAGATAGCAATGCCAGTAGCATTAATACTAAGATTCTGTATTTTTCATCCATTTAATTGCCTTGTTAGACTACTGAGAGCCTTCTGATTGACTTCTGGGCTGGCAAATATTCCAGTTGCTGGACCAGCTCCCAGCTTCATTTTCATCATTGTTTGGGGCATTCTTTTGGTGTGTTAGCCTCCTGCAGGACTGGAAAGAGCCTAGGGAGCTTCTGGCCTGCCGGGTGAATGGTCTCTATCTCAACTGGAAGTGGAGGGACCTGGCATGGCCTGCCCTGGATCTTCATAAAGCAACAGCTTCTTGCTGTAGGTGGGAACAGGGGCACTGGGGGTCTGCTGGCACCCCCATAAAGAGCAGTGGTTGAGGTGCTGGAACACTCCTCTTCAGCTCCAGCAGGACTGCTGTAGGGGGCTGGGCCAGGTATGAGAGACCCCCTTGGTGAGGTAGCAGGATGGGAGGGCATCAGGGGGCTGCCCTCCTGCTCCTCAGCAGCATGGCTGTCCTCCGGGTTCAGCAGATGGTGGGTCTCCCTGCTGCACTGCTGCACAGCAACATTGGTGAGATTCCCTACAAACCTTGCCATGTGTTATTTGAGGCTGAACCTCACGCTGGATCAAGAAATCTATGTTAAGCCCAAAGCAGCACAGAGCATTACAAAGTCCTCCACTACATGCAAGTGTTGACTCTCAAAGGTCAATCTCAGCTTCTGATGTACCCAGAGAAGAAAGGACTGGAGGGAAGCTGGGTGGTCACAGAAAAGGGATGCCCAGGGTATGCAGGCGGAGGCCACCTGCAGGAGACCTGATGCAGATGGTACTCCACAGGCTGTTCTGCTGCTACTGCAGGTCTGTGGGCAGCAGGATGGATGGCCATGAGGTCCTCCTGCCTGGTAGCCAACAATGATGACACTGCAGATGGTGTGACAACATGTTCCTCAAAGTCATGGCCCACCTGCACTGAGCACACAACGGAGAGGATCTCTGTCTTGCCGAGGGGGCACTTGGGCTTGCTCTCAGCCTGCTGCAGGATGCATGGATAGCCAGCGCTGTCCCAGCTGTTCAGGTTGTGGACGGCAGTTGCCCAGCTCCGTGGTTATGCTCTGTACTGTGGTGGGATGGTGGGAGCTGTGAGATGCTGGGAGCTGTTGAGTGCTGCAGCACTGAGTGTCACACTAGAAAAGGAAGAGATGTAGCAATCACCATCTGCCCTGTGGAAGGGTGTAAGTGCCCAGGTCCCTCAAGATATAAACCCTCCCAGTTGTGCAAGGTAACTTCCCTTTCCAGTTCACCTCTGCTGCTGAGAGCACTCTTGGGTGCCTCAGCTGCCGGAGCCTGTCAAGGCTGAAGAAGTTCCTCTGATGGATCTGGGGTTGGACACTAAGACCAGCAATAAAAAAAGTCCCCTCAAACAACACTGGCAACAAAGGTCTCAGTCAATGCTCCAACCCTCAACAATTGACTCAGTTGGAGTCCAGGCATGAGTTGGACTGGGTGACACCCGGTGCCCAGATACAGCAGTAAGGTCACAATCCATTACTTGGGGAAAGTTACTAGCCAACATCACAGTCTGTCACTCAGGGACATTTCGGTGTTGCAAAAAATTCAGTAAAAACCCCTCAACTTCTTAACACCAGTATTGATTAGGAAGCAGGTGTTCGTTACTTGGCTGGATGCACAAGGGGATATCTCCTCCAAACACTGTGCATTCTGAGTTAGGGAAAGTTTCTGTTTATATACTGTATTTTACATACATATTCATATTGATTTTTCCAGAATAAACACAAATATGATAATAATTTCCCCAAAATCATTAACACATTTCCCCTCTGCTTTATGCATCCATTCCTCTGTCCTAGAGGTCTTTTTGATGATCCATACTGGTGGGTGACCCCAGTGCTGACTGACACCAGGTGAAACTGGCAGAACACTGGGGCTGGTGGACTTCCAGTTCTCCTTCTTACACAATGGGCATTGTGCAGTTCCACAGGCCAGTGGATTTTGAAGAATAAGCATTGTGTTAGCTCACTGGGTGTGGACAATTTATCATCTGGTAACATCAGTACATCCCTTGGTGACATCAGTTACCTTGGAGACAACACTATCCAGCACTAGGTAACATCACAATGGGCCATCCTCACCCAAGGCTCTCTCCAGGAGCACTGTGGCCCAAGAATCACAGAATTTCTAGGTTGGAAGAGACCTTTAAGATCATCGAGTCCAACCCATGTTCTAACCCCTCAACTAGATCATGGCACCAAGTGCCACATCCAGTCTTTTTTTAAACACATCCAAGGATGGTGACTCCACCACCTCCCTCAGCAGATGATTCCAGTATTTGACCACTCTTTCTATGAAAAACTTCCTCCTTAATTCTAGCCTGTATCTCCCTTGGCACAGCTTGAGACTGTGTCCTCTTGTTCTGTCTGTTGTTGCCCGGAGAAAGAGACCGACCCCCAGCTCACCACAGCCACCCTTCAGGAAGTTGAAGAGAGTGATAAGGTCACCTCTGAGTCTCCTTTTCTCCAGGCTAAACAACCCTAGCTCCCTCAGTTGTTCTTCATACGGCTTGTGTTCCAAGCCCCTCACCAGCCTCGTTGCTCTCCTTTGGACACGCTCAAGCATCTCAACGTCTCTCCTAAACTGAGGAGAACTGGACACAGCACTCAAGGTGCAGCCCCACCAGTGCTGAGTACAGGGGAAGAATGACCTCCCTGCTCCTGCTGGCCACACTATTCCTGATACTGGCCAGGATGCCGCTGGCCCTCTTGCCCACCAGGGCTCACTGCTGGCTCATGTTCAGCCGACTGTCAACCAGCACCCCCAGGTCCCTTTCTGCCTGGGCCCTGTCCAGCCACACCGTCCCCAGCCTATAACGTTGCAGGGGGTTATTGTGGCCAAAGTGCAGGACTCAGCACTTGGACTTATCAAACTTCATCCCATTAGATTCTGCCCATCCATCCAACCGTTCCAAGTCCCTCTGCAAAGCCCTCCGTCCCTCTAACAGATCGACACATGCTTCCAGCTTCGTGTCATCTGCAAATTTACTAATGAAAGACTCTAAACCCTCATCCATGTCATCAATAAAAATATTAAACAGAACTGGCCCCAGCACAGACCCCTGAGGGACACCACTGGTAATAACACGTGCCTGGGGTTACTGTAGTGCCACTGCCAACACCACTCCTCTATCTCTTGTCTTATGCTTCTTACCAGTGTTCCATACCTGCCACTGAGGCCTCATCCCTGTGTTCCAAAGCCCCATCAGGCCTCTATGGCCAGGGCAGACACTTCCAGGCATATCTGGCAAGAGGGCTCTGTGGATAAGAACTCATGCCTCCCTGAAAAGCTACAAGACAAAGCCAGCAAAATGGCTGTGAGACTGACAGCTGCTGGTGGCACTCAACTAGAACTTCATCAAGCTCACATCCACTTGCAGCTTCTCAGGACACCCAGGCAATGACAATTCTGGAAATGTGAAGAGTGCACGAGAGGCTGAATCTCTTTCCCACTGTTTTACCTCCAGTAATTCTCTCCAGACTAAGCGGGAATACACATTTAGCAGCTTCCAAACAGGTGGATAAGACAGTTTGTGTGCAAATGGGTGAATCAGTTTTATTTCAAGATAAAAAAAATCTCTGCTCCTTGCTTTGAATTTTGAAACATTATTGTGATTTGCTTATTCAGTTTGCATAGAGGTTTTGAGATACTCAGAATGTCCCAGAAGGCTTTTAACTCTGACTAGAGATCAACAGTGTAATATGATCTATATAGTTAAAGACAAGATTACCTATCATATCATATCATATAGCCATTGTCCTTGCTCACACAGGATAGGGTGGGGAGCAGATTGCTTTTCAGGGGTTAAAGCTGTTCCATTTATAAGGGAGTACAGTGTGCTATAGGGAATTTACTATTACAGGCCTCTTTCTATTTGTATGTTCCCAGAATCTTAATTTCCATGAGATTTTCAATACAAGTTGCCTCATGCCATCAAGAAAAAAAGACTTTTGGATGCATTACATTATCAAAAGCAATCCTTTAATTTTATTGTATATTTATAACTTGCTATATGTGCAACATGACCACAAAGAAAAGCAAAAAAAATGCAAATAAATGAAGTAAAAGAATTATGTAATACGAAGAAGAATACATGTAATGTCAATGATCACTCTTCCCTTGCCCCAAGTACTCCATAAACCATGAAAAAAAATTCACATCAAGTAATGCATTCTTATCAAAAATCAAAGGAATACTTTAGGACGCAATAAAGAAGAACAGCTCAGAAAAGGGGATACACAGATGAAAGAATTTGAAGTCATGGTGGCTTTGGTGGCCCTGTTAGCTGAGAGGAGCACGTACTGTTTCCCTGTTTCCAGGTTTCTTTAGACTATGTTGCAGGAAAAAAAAATGGAGTACAATTTAGATCAGATCAGAAGAGAGGCATTTTATCACTACAGCTATAGGAGACAACACAGAATGGCAGTGACCATTGAGGCTGGTGAGAACTCTGTCTAAAGGAGAAAGACACAGAGCTGATAACACCTGACAGACAGGTTATACAACTCCTTTGTCAAAACTGTGTCAGATAAGCAGGATATGCTAGGCAACAACAGAGATTTAAATCCTTCAGATAAGTAGGGTCTATGCAGTACATCCATTTACAAATGATCTACTCCTTTTATGAATAATCCACTCCTTTGTAAATAAATCCTGCTGACTGGCAAGACCCTTAGCTGCAAATGTGTCTTAAGCAGGGAGACTGGTAGAGGCCTGTGAGACATTAACTATTTTGCTTCCACAACACTGGATGAATTTCTTTTTTCCTACTTTCTAAAACCAGCAAAATCAGAGAATGTAGTGTGAAGTCATTTTAGCTATACACATTATGCCAACAACCCTGAAGTCTGCAACATGAACAAAATGTAGGCAGGAAGCTAAGAAACAGAATACCCCATTTGTGCATCTACTGACATTGAAAAAAAAATATAAGTGTTACAGCTAAATCACAATACTGCCTATGTTATACAGAACCTCATAGATTTAATGATTTCTATTATTGTGAAAGGATGTGTTTATCTAGTAAAAACATGGACACTAAAGGATGTAAAACAGTTTATTGTGAATTTTTTTCCTCTCTTCTATAACAATTAAAGACAAAGAGGAAAAAGAAATGAGATTGGAATTTAAATTAGAAAAAAAATCAGCTGTGAAATAGTAATAGATCATAGAAATTCAAATAAATTTGTTTGTTTGCTTGTTTTTTTTTACTTTGGTAAGCATCACTTACAAGGATAATTTGAACTGTTAGTAGATAAAATCTGGAAACTTTTCAAATATTAAAGTTAGAATAATTTGGTAGTTTTTTCTGGAGAAAACTTACTCTGCTCATGGTTTAGGTTTCCTTCAGTAAGAATACAGTGTTTTCTGGCTTTACCAGAATCATCTTTCATCACTCCAGCCAGAGGAGCCACCAAGGGGAGGAATAATTCATTTCCCAGTCAGTTGTATTATGTCAGACCTGTTACTTACTTCTACAAGACAAACAGTAAGCCATGCTAATTTTAAACTTCATCAGAGTAGCAAAAGCTTATCTAGATAGACACAAGAGGTCCCTAATTTTCCCAGTACATGCTTTGTAGTTAACTTCAGCAACTCAAGCCTGCAATCCATTTCTATTTTCTTAAGCTGTTTCAATTTTTTTCATTTTGTGTTTGGATCTAACAGCTAACGAGTCTCTTGGAAGAAACTTGTTCCAGGATGTTCTTGGTCTGACATCATTGTCCACATTAAACTCACCTGAAAAAATTGTCTATCAAAATTACGACAACTGGTGTAAACTCGGAATTCATAAAATGAAAATCCATTTATATTGCTTATTACAGATATTCATTTATACAGAAAAAGCAAATCTGGCCTTGCCTTATGTCCTGGTCTCAGCCAGGGTAGAGTTAATTTCCTCTCAGCAGCTGCTAAAATGCTGTGTTTTGGATTTGGAATGAGGATGGTGTTGATAACACACTGATGTTTTGGGTTTTGTTAAGCCATGTTTATCCTGGTTCAAGGACTTATTTTTCTTAGCCTCATGCTCTGCCACTGAGGATATACACAATGAAACTGGGAGGGAGCACAGCTGGGACAGGTGGCCCAAAGTCCCCAGAGGGATATCCCACACCATAGGATGTCAGACCCAGTATGTAAATTGGGGGAGTTACCCAGAAGGGGAAGGGCTGATCAGGGTTCAGGAACAGGGTCTGGCATCAGTCAGTGAGTTGTGAGTAATTGATTTGTGCATCACTTGTTTTTTCCCTTTTTATTATCATTATTATCTACCGTTATTACTTCATTTTGCTTTCTTTTTTCTTATTAAATCCTTCTTATCGCAATATACAAGTTTTACTTTGATTCTCCACCCCATTGCACTGGGGTAGGGGTTAGAAGGGACATTGAGCTAGTGGCTGCATGGTGCATAATCTCCAGCTGGATTTAAATCAGGATACTTTATAAACCCTCATCATGACCAGTGCTCATGTCTGTGAGTGAGCATGCGAATATGGCAAGTCTGCTTGTCAGCTTCGAAGTCTGTTTCCCAAACCTCAGTTAATTGATCAAATGCTTCCAACTGGAAAGAGATGGGATGAGAAAACTGCTCCTGACAGACTGTGGAGTCAGCCTCTCCTTTCTGAGTAGTTAATTGACGAGTAGATTCTGAGTGCCCCTGTGCCTGGAGGTCACTGCAGCAGTCCAGGCCTCCAGCAGCTTCTGGTCCTACATCCACCTAAATGCATTGGACCCTTTCTCAATCACTGTTTGCACCCAGGCTGAAATATAAAGACAATGTGAAAAATCATGGCAAAAAATAAAAGCATCAACACAAGATATGTTGTTGATTTCTTAAAGCCTCACGATGGAGCACAGAATGAAATGCAATGCTAGAAGTAAAGGGGTGAGAGTCCAGAGCAGAATACCAATACCTGTCAGTAGCCTATCCCCAGTTCAATTATTTAAATGGAGAGCAGTGAGCCAAAGTGACCCAAATGCTTTATGGTGTTCTGCTGTTCTGATACTGCTGGAACAGGTCCCTCGCCAGGAGCAAGGGCTTGCAAGGGAATCTGTGGCACACAGCATGATTCTCTTGGCAGCAGAAAACACTGGCATCATCAACCCTCCAAAATATTTTCTGTTTCTGAAAAGCAGTTGAAGAGCACCTGCTGGGTGCATTCTTTGTGAGGCTGCTTTAAGACCAGCAGTGAGGGTAGAGGGTTTTAATAGAAACAAAAATCCACAAAACACGTACAAGAGAAGAAGCTCCACTGGCAATTCCTGGGTTGAATTTTGCACTTAGGAAGAGGGAGGAGGAATATAGACTCCTTCATCTGCAGTGCTTTCACTCAATGGCAGAAAAAAATCCATCTGTTAACTAGAGTCTATACGCACATGCATTCAAAATATCCTCCAGGGTATTTTGCCTGTGTGGGTAAGGAAGTGTGGGTAAGGCTGGGAGGGTGGAGGAGGAGCAGCAGACTGGGGAAGTCAGCAAGATTTGGTATATTGCAGCTACTCTGTGCTTGGGAATTATCTTTCCCTCATCTTTTCATTCAGGATGAATGTCCTAATTTGTGGGTAAGGAAGCTCAGAAGGGAGCTTGAAGTCTTTCATCAGATACATGTGACTGCAGGCACAGTGTGGGGTTTTTTTTCACAAAAAGGGTGCAGGTACTATCAGGAAAGGGCAGAGCTGTGTTGGCTGTACAATATGATGATTAACATAACGAAATTAATTAGCTGCCTTTAACCATTTTGTTGCTGAGTGCATCCAAGCCACCGAGAACAGCCCACCTCAGAAGCAGTATGAAGCCAGAAGAGAGGGTAAGTGTAGTATTGTGTTTTCATATTACCCCTGTTTCTGTTTATAATGGTTTTGTCTTTGTACCCCTGTTCTCTCCTAACAGTTCACCCCAAGTTGTTTCCCTCCTCCCTCATGTCAATCCTCCCTACTCTCCACCTACCACGTGGAATTTTGCTGAGTCAGTCCCCAACTTCCTCCCCGGACCTCTGTCAGTCACTCGGCTTCCCGTCCCCTCTGTCCAGAACCTTCCATCAGGGCATGGAGTTATTGGCCAAAGGCCAGGGTCCTCCCTCCAAGTGTTTCCCAATCCGTGGCCCCTCATGTCTATCTCCCTGGTTTCTGCATCCCCCAAGTTCCCCCACTGGCTGATGTGTAAATCCCTCCCTTGTTTCCACCCCCCTTTAAAAGTTGTTGTCGCAGCTCAGTCTCGGCTCTTCACAACTGCTCACCCTGAGTTGTGAAGCTCCTTGGAATTCCAGAATAAACCTTGGATGGCACTTCTGCCAAGAGTTGGCTCCTTCTTCCTCTGCCGTTGTTTGCCAGTGTCTCCTCTGCTGCAGGGCTATCAACCATAGCCGCTCTCCTGTACCCCAGGGCATGGGAGAGTGTCCCCCACTGTCCACCGTGTCGAAGCTGGTTGGGAGTGGCCAAGTGGACACTAAGAGGACTCTGTGACTAGTAAGGTATCATGCTTGCCACTTGTTTTATTTCACTTTAGCAGCAAATTATACATAGATAGAATGGCATATTTTCCTGCTGCACTTTGCAGGGGGTTTCCATTCTGTGACACAGAGCAGGAGTACTTCTTTGAGCAGCCATTCTCAGGGAGTCTGTATGGTCAAGTATCTAATCAAGGGCCAAAAGAAGACTGGAGAAAATATGGGCCTGCTGCTGAATGGTTCAGGGCACCTGGTAACAGGTGACATGGAAAACACTGATGAATTCAGTGCCTTCCTTCCTCAATATTTCACACAGAATCACACAGAATAATGAGGTTGCAAGAGACCTCTATGATGATCAAGTCCATCATGTCCTAACACCTCAGCTAGACTATAGCACCAAGTGCCATGTCCAGTCTTTTTTTAAACACATCCAGCGATGGTGATTCTACCACCTCTCTGGGAAGACAATTCCAGTATTTGACCACTCTTTCGATGAAAAATTTTTTCCTTATATCCAGTCTGTGCCTTCCCTGACGTAGTTGAGACTGTGTCCTCGTGTTCTGTCACTTCCTGCCCCGTGGAAGAGACCGACCCCCACCTGTCTACAGCCTCCCTTCAGGAAGTTGTAGAGAGCAATAAGGTCACCTCTAAGCCTCCTCTTCTCAAGGCTAAACAACCCCACCTCCTTCAAACATTCCTCATAGGATTTGTGTTCCAAGCCCCTCACCAGCCTCGTTGCCCGCCTCTGGACACGCTCAAGCATCTCAACGTCCTTCCTAAACTGAGGGGACCAGAACTGGACACAGCACTCAAGATGTGGTCTCACCAGCGCCGAGTACAGGGGAAGAATGACCTTCCTGCTCCTGCTGGTCACACAATTCCTAATGCAGGCCAGGATGCCATTGGCCTTCTTGGCCACCAGGGCACATTGCTGGCTCATATTCAACCGGCTGTTGACCAGCACCCCAGGTCCCTTTCCGCCTGAACACTGTCCAGGCACACTGTATCCGGTTTGTAACGTTGTAGGGGATTTTTGTGGCCAAAATGTAGAACTCGGACTTAGACTTATTAAACTTCATGCTGTTGGACTCTGCCCATCCATCCAACCAATCTAAGTCTCTCTGCAGAGCCCTCCTTCCTTCCAGTAGGTCAACACAAGCTCCCAGCTTAGTGTCGTCTGCAAATTTACTAATGAAGGACTCGATGCCCTCATGCATGTTGTCTATAAAAATATTAAATAGAACTGGCCCCAGCACAGACCCCTGAGGGACACCACTGCTGACTGGCTGCCAGCTGGATGCAGCACCGTTCACCACCACTGTCTGGGCCCCGGTCATCCAGCCAGTTCCTAACCCAGCGAAGAATGCTCCTGTCCAAACCGTGGGATGCCAGCTTCTCCAGGAGTATTTTTTTTACAATATTTTCCAGCAATGTTTACATTATTTTTAACCAGTCTGCTCCAACAGGTGTCAAACCCAGTAACATCCTTTGAGGAAAATCAGACTATTTCAGGTCTGAACTTCAATTGGTGAGGATGATTGTATCTCACACTGAAAGCATTCTTTACATGATCCCGTTTACTCTTAGTGACTTGAACCTCCTTCTCTCTGGGTTGTCTCTTCTGCTCTTGCTGGCACAGTACCTCAGCAAATTCTGCCAACCATGTCAAATCTTGAAGCAATCCTTGCTGCACAGTTTGTTGAACCAACACCTCCAGCAATAGCTTGACTTCCATATAAAGTCTCCCTAACTGTCCTGCAGGATTCCCAAACAGCTGCAATTCCCAGCAGGGAGCTAGGGTGAGGACAGAAACCTCCAGGCTTCCTGAGGCAGCCTGTGTGTCAGGAATTGTGGCTCTTTTCACCCTCCTGTCCACACCCTGGCTGTAGGGTCGGCAGAGAGTGGGGGCACTGGGACCAGCTGGGCTGAAAGCATGTCAGATGGGAGAAAGAGGAGCATGCAGAGATGGAAGAAGTACAGGAGGAGCAAAGTGGACCTCAGGGGGATTTGTTCCTAATTGAAGTGGTCTGAGCATGCCTTTGCTCCTTCGTAGAGCTCGTCCACAATAATTTTTCTACTGGGTGTAAAATAAAGTAGTAACTGATCTTTTCAGTCAGACTAGGTCCTGTACATCTGCAGGCCGCTTGCACAAAGTACAGTATGCTGTAGGGGCCCCCAAATGAAACAAGCCAACTTTTCAACTGAATGGTGTAGATGTACACTAGCACTGTGCTAGTACTATCATCAGGAATATGTTACTTTGAAACACAATCACCTGAAATACTAGAATTGATTATGAGTACTTAATTTCCTGGAAGCTGAATTTCTGTTTTCTTCCATTTTCCCAATTGTGTTCCGGAAAACCATAGGGGCTTGACGGGTTTTCAAATTAATCCATATTTTAAAATTGAGGAATGCCATTAGTTTGTTCTGGTGCTGCAAAAAACACCTACATTATGGCATGGACAAAAACTCGTACAGGGTAATTGATATATTGCATAACAATTTCTCCTATAGCAAAGCCTCCATGTAGTGCCTAACCTCGAGCACTTGGGGGTGTCTTCTGACAAAATATGTCTTTGACTTTCTACAGCACGGTATAAATATGCCAGCAGTAGCTCTCTACAGTAAGGATCATTGATGTCGCATGGGAATTTCCTCTGATTGTATCAAGTAAGCAGTCCCTGAATCCAGCTACATTTGGCCTCTTGTTTCCCCACTAGATTGCTAGTGATGTGCTGAGGATGTATCTGATCAGCAGGGGATGTCCCAACATGCTTCTCATGGGGCATGGGGCCAGGTGCCTTCTCTGCATGCTGCTTTTTCCTTCAGAAAGCACTGACAGCAGTACTTCTGGCTTTGTATGTGTCCCCTGTAAAAGTGCTTAGCACATACTAGGCCTATTTTTCTTCATGAAGCATCCGACCCTTATGCAGTTTCCCATTTTTATATCTTCCTTTGCTGTAGGACAGGCCATCCACACCCAGGGGGTGGTTGGGCACCGCAGCTCCCCAGGGAGGTGGTCACAGCCTGACAGAGTTCAAGAAGTGTTCGGACAATGCTCTCAGGCACCTGGTGTGACTCATGTGATTTCCTGTGCAGGGCTAAGAGCTGGATTGCATGAACCTTCAGTGTCCTTTCCAACTTGGCGTATTCTTTGATTCTGTGATCTTGTAGTCCAGTTGTCTGACAGGTGCGTGTTCCTGTCCTCAAACGACTCTGCCTGCATACTTGTGAATTTATTGTCATTAGTTAGCTCTATAACATAAGCTGCTGCCCCTTCATTTTTTTTAGTGTTTCTTTTAAGACTGATAAAATGAAGTATGTGTTCAAGACCAGCACAACCTAAGGAAAAATATAATTTGACCTAAGTGGAACATTCTTCCAGCCACAAACCAACTGAAAACAACTTCAAATCTAACTTCATCTATGCTATTAATTTAAACAACATAAAAAACATTTATTCTGTTTTCCTGAAAAGGTGAATTACTTTTAATTTCCTCATTACTTAAAATTAATGTTCCTTCTATGTCACAAGTACCAGATGCATTTTCTTTGAGAGATTATTGGTTTGTAGTACCTGCTGAAATACTAGGTAATTTTCTCAGTTTATATTTTGCTCTGCTTTTTTATGGGATGTTACTGCTGTCCCTTATTTTTGTCTCTGTCCTTAAATGTCATATCCACACCAAAGCTTTCATACAGTTAAAAAATAGACTTACATTTATAATTTAGGTAAAGTTTAAATTCCATTATTTCTTCCTTCACAGAAAATTGTTTTGAATCTGTGTTCTTCCCAATGCATTCAGATATTTGAAAGTCAGAGTAATATCTTGATTTAATTAGCAATCTATTGAAAAAGCCTGTGTTTTCAAACTGGCAGAAGATCTAAATTACCACTGTCAGTAGCAAAAGGTCTGGGGGGGCGGGCAGGGGGAGGGGGTGGCAGGGGAAGGGAAAGAAAAAAAGAAAAAAAAAGAAAAAAAAAGAGAAGGGTTTGTCAATACTAGGTTGCAAGATAAAACCATAAATACACAGAAATTCTTTGTTGTTTACACCTCATACCTCCAGGACCTCCCAGGCTCAGCCTGTCTGGTAACAATTCTCACTGCATTTCCAGGGATCTCACTGCTGAGCTCAATGCAACAGTAGTTGGTGAGGAGTTTTGTCATGTATGTAATGAAATAGACTTAAAGGATATAAGATACCTACATCAAGAATATAACTTCCAGACTATAGCTAAATCTGGTGAATGCAATATGCTGACAGCAGATGAAAGAACTTGTGGTACATTTAATGGTAAAATGAAAGACAGGAACATTACACAGATGTTAGTTTGGAAAGGGTAGAACTAAGTGGATCATCCTACCGTCCTTCACGGTTTTCTTTTTCTTTGTATGAGTATATCACAAATTCTCCTGTGGTTAAAAATGGGTCAAGGGCATGATCTGATGGCCAAACCTTTCTATGCAAAGGAGGACCATTTATAATTGAGGTGTAGGAGGGAATACTGGTAGACATATTTAAATCCATCTTCCAAAGTAAGTATGTCTTTTGCATGAGTAGCATAATTCTTCATGACACAAGATTGAGATATAGACTTCAAATGAACTTGTCCTTGAAAAAAAAAAAAAAAGGAAAGAAATCTTAGGATATTTTAGGAGATCAGAAAAGTCATGAAAAAACAGCTGTGGAAGGCAGTCCAGGATGGCCGCAACAAGATCTCAAAGTAACTTGTGTAAAATCAATCTGAAATTCTGATGTGTTCAGCTAATTTGGTTTATATTGCAAAAGCTTTCCTGAGTCTCTCTCAGTTTGGAAGCTGGCCAGGTCACCAAGGCCACTCTGTACCCACACTGAGAGGATGTTTTCTGTGCAAAGGACAAGGAATGCAGCACTATGCATCTTGTGCTGTGGTTTTCTGAAATCAGGATTTACCAGATGGGAAACAGGAGGACGTACCAGCTTGTTCATATGATAAAAAGCAGACAGTTGTAAAATGGGACAAACTGATAAAAGCCAAGTCAGACATTGGGAAGCTGTGGAGATGCCAGAGTATCTGTCCGCACAGAAGCTAAATTATTGCCCAAAATTACTGGAAGTTGTCAATCTACTCCCCTTTAAAAAGACTTTGGATTTTAAAGACAAAATTTGTCAGAACTATGTATAGGGTAATTGATACATTGCATATATGCAATATTCCTTGCTGAAGCAGGAAGGGGCCTGAGACCTTTCTTAGTTAAACCTGTGTAAGAGGGAGGGTGAATTACTGTGGCACATGCTCAGAGCTGCAGTGAGACAGAATTGTTAAGACCATGCCCCATGGGATGTTTCCGGTAGTGAGTAACCAAGACAAAGCAGATGCAGGATCTAGTCCCACCTGAAAATCCAAGCTCTCAGGAACCATAAAGAAGAGCCATACCATATTAAAAAAAGGAGCGAACCCCCAACCATTTAGTAATTTTCATTCTGACTGTATTGTCCCAATAGGAAAGTATCTACAAATTATTTGAGGGGTGGATTGTTCACCAGTGGAAAGAAAACAAGAAAAATCTTGAATTCCAGAGCTGAGGAAATTCTCTAGAGTACTCAATGAATATTCCTGCCAAGCCTTTTCCCTCCAGGGAGACAAATGTGACATACTGAAAAATGTTTGTAAGCTTGCAGCGTTCCCCAGTATGTCAGATCTCAGATGTTAGGAAAAAAATAATCAAGAAAGACAAATATCCACATTCAGTTGAATTCAGTATGAATAGATCAGCCTTTTCTGCCTTAGATGTCTGCCAGTACGTGGGCGGGGGGGGGGGGAGAGAGGAAGGAAGTGGCGGAAGGAAGGGAAGGAAGGAAGGAAGTGGCGGAAGGAAGTGGCGGAAGGAAGTGGCGGAAGGAAGTGGCGGAAGGAAGGAAGGAAGTGGCGGAAGGAAGTGGCGGAAGTGGCGGAAGTGGCGGAAGTGGCGGAAGTGGCGGAAGTGGCGGAAGGAAGGAAGGAAGGAAGGAAGGAAGGAAGGAAGGAAGGAAGGAAGGAAGGAAGGAAGGAAGGAAGGAAGGAAGGAAGGAAGGAAGGAAGGAAGGAAGGAAGGAAGGAAGGATTGAAAAAAGCTTTAAGAAAGGAAGAATCTTGTATGACAAAACAAAGGTGATCAGTGTGTTTAGGAAATTTGGCAGACTTGAAAAGTACACAGAAAATGGTAAAACATTAGTGCTGTTTCCATACTCAGGTAGAATTAAGCCCTCTCCTGATAGAGAATTAAGACATCCTCTAGTTCATGTGATGCTTAACAACAACTGCCACCAACTGAACTGCAAAGACACTCCATGCTGGAAAACTGTAACCTGGGGCTTCATTCTGGGCCAGGGAGTTGCTGTTTCTCTAATGTGTGGGCAGGAACGTATTTCTAGTGGCATCAGCTGCAGCTTTGTTCTGACATAGAAAAATTGACTATGCTAACACTAATATACTCAGATGACAAACAGTTTGTTCCATTTCTTGTTGTAGGTACTTAGGAGAGAAAGAAAGCATTGTGTACACACAGCACGATCAGTTAGTTTAGAGAAATGCTATTGTTCTCACAAGCTGAGAGTGCCTAGAGAACTGTGTTTATGTTCTTGCACCCTTTGTACCCACACAATATTTCCTGCTTTTGCAATGTTACAGAAGTATGGGGAAGTATTGGGAACCTGGCACACATTACCTCCAAAGTCATGAGAATTTCTATGCTAAAAAGGTGAGATGACAAAAAGTGGAAAAACTTGAAAAGTCTGTTCTCTAAAGAAGCTTTCCCCCCCCCCCCCCAGCAAATGTTACCAATAATTAGGAAATGGAAGGTATTGAAAAGAAAGATATTGGCTAAACTCGTCCTTCCCAGTTCTCGCTCCCTCTCCATCCAGCAAACAGAAGGGCAACTTTCCATGACTCAACCAGGAACAAAAAGAAGGATCATGCATAGCACCACACTGCACAGAAGTATTTCTTTAGTTTCATTTTCTCCACACTCTTTTATTTCCCTACTTTTTAGCAATGAGGAAAGTGGGAGCAGAGAAGTCAGTCTTGCAGCAATAAAAATACATCACACATCAAACCATAACCACTGATCATGGCAAAAAGCTGCTAACAAAAGAGGTACCTATGGAAAAAGATTGGTAAATCACTGTACCAGAGACCACGCTAGGTTTCTGAGAAGAAAACTAAAAAGGATGAAGATTTGTTTGATGGCAGGTGTGGAAGGGAGCCCTTCGCTGTCCCAACGCGGCAGTACCCCGCAGGACTCCCTGGGCGTCGGAGCACAGCAGAACGGCCAGAGCACCACCCGAAGGGCAGCTCCTGTTAGTACATGCAGCCAGCAAAAATGAGCCTTCTGTGATTTTTATTCCCCCTCACACTGTTTTCATGCCCAGCCACACAACTCTCAGTTGAAAACGAAAATAGATGATCTCACTAATGTTAGCCAGGCAAGTTTTAAGAGTGTGAGTTTTTCTTTGTGCTTCCATGTAAAATTGCAATCTGTGTCTTTCTAGGGTTTGTTCCATCTTCCAGTCTGATGCCTTTTCTTTGAGTTAGAGGGATTCACTGGGCCCTTTGTAATCTTTTTTTTTCCTTAGGAGAATTAACACCTTTACCCCTTTTATAGATTTCCAATGTGAACTACGGTAGTTCTCTGAAAGCCAATTCTGAAATCTGTCCTAGTTTTTTCTTTTGCTGCCTCTAGGTATCTTGGCAGACCTTATGTGTCGGGAACAGAGGTCCAAGAGCATGAAGGGCTTGTCTCTGCCCCAGCTGACCAATGGGGAGCTCCAAATGACAAGGAGCAAAGCCACCTACATACCAGATCAAAACAGAGGAAATAGAGGGAACACAGATTATCTCTTTTTACAATAACTCCTATACAGTTTGAAAGTAATGAGTCAGCTAAGTTACCTGATATTACAATGTTCTCTCTCAAAATGTAGATTTTAATGTCCTTGACCTATGGTGTGCTGGACATTACTCAGCTGCATACAGAACACAGTAGAAACATCACCACAGCTGCAACTTGTAGTTAATATTGGTAATGTGCTCTTACACAAAACTACTGTTATTATTTTCAGACATTTCTAACAGGATGTAGCAGGAATAGGACACCTCCTGAGATGTTCCTTGCAAATCATCGTAAGCTTTGGATAGTTCTTAATTTCAGGACAGGTAGAAAATACAAGGGGTATTGAGGTTGAAACTGGAGGATCTTGGACATTGCTCACAACTCAAACCAGTCTATGATCCTATGAAAACAAAAAATGCAACTGAAAGAAAATAAGTTATCCAGGTACTTCTGACAGGTAATGTATTTACTTTGTCTTCTACATTTGATTTGAATGGAGACACTGTCCAGAAAATGCCATAGATTCGGTGGATTTTATGCATTTATATTGATGTTGAAATCGGCCAGATAGGAACTTTCTAATGTAGTTTGGAGTATTAGAAATCAGAAATCTTCTTTATTCTTAATCTTGTTTAATTGAGTGCCATAGCATTGGGTAAACAAAGTTTTTTATCATACACACTGATTACATATTCATTAAATACCCCTGCTTACTTGATGTATATATATTACTTTACTTTACAGAGTCACACCCCTTGTTGGAAGTCCTTATGTGGTTCTTTGGGATCTTCTTTAGTGGTCTCCAGCATATAGTGTCATTTCAATGTGGCTGTTCCTTGACCCTTGCTTTTGAGTAAGTCCAATGTTGTTTTTTTGCACAACTTCTACTTCGTCTGCCTTGCAGAGCTGAGCTGGCATCCTGCTCACGTTTTGCATGACTTCTGTTTTGTCTGCTTCTCCAAGGCTACACTGTTCCCTTTCTTTGATAAGAGCAAAATGTTGTTTTGTTCTACCATCCGTATCAAGTGAGTAAAATGCTGTTCTGTTCTACTGCCCTTATCAATATGAATAGTATGATCACCTACCATTGCAGATTGGTTACTATTAAAAATATAAGAACCTTCACATTTTGGGGGCATGAGTCAGATTGCTGAATAGTATGATTTACAACAGACTGTTCCAAAGATAACCATGTCAATGTGTCCCTTTGAGATACCTAAAGCACTTCTTGGTCAGAGCTGAAACACTGATCTGATCCAACACAGTACTTTCTGTGGCCCTGGATTTTTATTTATGCTGTGAAGCAATTGCATTTTTGGTATTTTTAAAAAGAAATCAATCAAAATGTAAGGCTACTGTATAAAATCCCTCCTGTTAGGAGAAAAGTGTCAAAAACGGAAGAATGGTGAGAAGGATGGTAGATTAGTTCAAGTGACTTTGTAGCTGGGAATAACAAGGCGTGGAGAATAATGGTGTGGGGAACCCCATATGTTATACCTAGTTCTGTTTATCTTCTGTCTGTTTTGAGAAACAGAATTCTGTGTGGGGATGGCATAGGTGTCAGGAAAGACTTGGAGGCAGTCTCACAGACCTGCTCAAGAATCCTGTTTTGGGGGAAAGAGGATCAAAGTTCAGAGATCACAAAAAACTGTGAGGACATCACAGCATGGTGGTAAACTGCATGTGCACAGATACTTGAGAAACTGGTGGAAAGAGCAGACTCACTGCCTGCCACCTGCCAGCTTGGACTGAGCCTGACAGTGCCTGTGCTCCTGCTTGACTGTCTCTGCACAGGCATTGCCTTGGGATCACCCTGGTTAGCGAAGTAATGAAAGTAACTTACTCTTTGCATTTCAGCTGTGAGTTTGTGGTTGTTCTGGCTGCCTGCCTGTATCAACTCACACACATCCTTCACTTTACATAGCATTTTGAAAACATATTTCATCTCAGTTAATACAGC
The DNA here is from genome assembly GCF_015832195.1 of Motacilla alba alba. Classification (NCBI taxonomy): domain Eukaryota; kingdom Metazoa; phylum Chordata; class Aves; order Passeriformes; family Motacillidae; genus Motacilla; species Motacilla alba. The sequence continues at coordinate 53,907,987 of NC_052046.1, forward strand.
ATTTGGCAACTAGAGTAATATTATTGGGAGGAAAAGGTTAAAAATGCAAGATTTGACAAGGAGGATGATAGGTTTGCTCAAAGTAACCTTGTGACTAGGCAGACTAAAAATATCCATGAGAGAAACTTCACATATTTACTGCTGATTATCTTTTGTCTGTTTTGAGAAGCAGAACTTCTGTAGAGATAATATAGAAGCTATCAGAAATTTAAGAGGCACCTCTCACAGACAGTCTTGAGTGTCCTGCTGGGAAAGAGATCAAAAATCTCAGTGGTCACAAAAGCACAGCATTGTGATGAACTGCACATGTGTGAGGCCCGCTGGTATCCCGGGGCAGGCAGTGCAATGCACATTGCCGCCCTGCCACACTGGGGTTGGACCAAGCCTAACTGTGCCTACAACGTGTTTCCTGTGTTTCTACAGCACAGTGGTGTGTAGGGACTCTTCAATTAGTGACCTAATGAAATAAATCTCCTCGTTGCATTTCAGCTGTGGTTTGATGATTGCCTTGGTTAGTTGCACGTATCAATTCGCATGGAAATACGGGGGGTTTAGATCTCACATTTATCTAAACAAGAATATGTAAGTTGTCCTTTAAATAACCTGATTTGAAGTTTTCTTGATCTGAGCCATACTTTGAGTTTATAGGGTTTCTTCTAATCCAGTTTGATTTACAAACATATTATTATTATTATTTATCAATTCCTGTATTCACATAATTGTGAGCTGAGTATTTTATTTAGACCAAAAAATGCATAAAATATTTCTGCTGCAATAACAAAATACATTTTCCTCCTGAGTCCAAGCAATGCAATTGTTTGGGTAGTTTGTACATTTGTCAGTTTTGACAGATGTGAAATTAAGAATCAAAATAACATTGGGATCAGGGCAGAAAAGGCATTTTCTAGAAATATCTTCATGTAAATATATTACATGTCTTAGCAGGGAATTTATTTTAAAACAAATAACCACTAGAAAAATAAGTAATACAAACTCATGCTGATTACATAAACATCACACTAGACTTCTTCAAAAACTTTTTCCCCTGTAAAAATAGCCTCTTGCATGCCTGATGACAAAAAGTCCTCAAGTGTGTATTTTTATAGACTGGATCTGGGTATTAATTTTACTTTCAGAGAAATAAAGAGCTGCTTACCTGTTGTACTTGCTTGGCACCTACACAGCTAGGGTAGTTTACGCCTGGCAAGCTTATCAGTATTGTAAAATACAATAACGTTGTCCCAGGTCAACAGTGGTTTATTTAATGAAGGATTTTTGGTCACCAGTGAATTCTCTTGAGGAAGCAGACTTACCCACTGAAAAAGGCTCAGACTTAAATAATCTTTTTGGTATCAAATTTTAAAAGCACATATTGCTTTGATTCACATACATAGCTCTTTCATTCTGTAGTCATAATGTATTCCTGTGTTAGAAAAATTACACTTTCCCCCTTTTACTAGCTTTATGTGCCATTTTATCTATATCTTTAGCTGAAGAATCATTTTAAACACAGATTTCTGGAAAGATTCCTGTAAGCCCCATAGGTTCTAGGAAGTAATTTCCTGCAGATGCAAGATACAGACAATTAGCTGGAGATTGGCTGCCTTTGCCTGCAACAAGGAGTACATACCACTGGTGAGTTCTGTCAGGAACTGCTTTCCCCAGCACCCCACATTGACTTGATTTGCCTCAACAATTACAATTATCTACTAACATGACATCTTGAAATTAAATTTACTCTAGATCATCAATCTTGCAGGACACACCTAGTGCAGGTAGCTTGGAGTGCAAGCTGCAGGTTGTGCCCTGGCTGGTGGGAAACAGCTGCAGCCCCAAACAACGAGCTGTGAAGGCGCACTGACCTTCTGCCTAACAAAGGGCACAGTCCTGGAATTCCAGCCATCTCCCAGAGCCTCTCTAGGAGCCACTGAACAGTGAGAAGAGCCCAGACTAAATGAAACCATTGGACCGAGAGGCACATGAAAAGGATATGAAGAGTGTGTGAAGAGAGTGTGCAATGACTGCAAGGGTCAGGGATTCCTTTATTCAGGGTCTCTCCTGGGGCACCCAGATTGTGCTCTTATTTTGTTGCTTCTCCACAATGTATTACTTAGGGGAACCAGAGGTCTTACTCTGCTGTGGGAACCCAGAGTCAAGCCAGGAACAGAATCTTGTCAGACAGTGTGGGTGTGAGGTGTGGAGAGAGACAAACTGGGCACCACTGGTTCACTGGAGCCACTCACTGCAGAGGGGCTTTGGTCCCAGCAGCTAAAACCTTGGATGGTGTGACTCTGACTCCCAGAGGGACATCTGAATGATCACACAAGAGAATGGCTTTAGCAATCAGAATACGTCTGCAATGTCAATATTTGAAATATAATTTTGAATAAAATTTAACCAAAACAAGCTCAGCTAACAAAGAAAGAGGTTCTGCTGGATTTTATATTCACTAATAACTAGGATCTTTTGGAAATGTGAATCTGAAAGTGTCGTGAATGAGTATCTTAAGATCTCTGTGTGATCGAGTGTTTCAAGAACAGCCTTGCCTACAGTGACCATGTCATTGTGGAGCTTAGGCTCCTGAGGCCAGTGAGAAGAGTAAAAAGCAAGATAATAACTCTAGACTTCAGGAGATCAGACTCTGACCTCTCCAAAGGTCTGCTTGGAAGGGTCATGTGGGATGATCTTCTGAAGGGAAGACAGGGCCAAGATAGCTGGTTAATCTTCAGGGGTTGCCTCCACCAAACTCAAAAGCAGTGCCTCCAGGCAAAAATGCCAGGAGGCCTGCATGGATGACCATGAAGCTTCTGGCCAAATTCAAACACAAAAAGGAAGTATACAGAAGGTGGAATCAAGGACAGATATAGGAATACAGAAATACTGTCCAAACATCCAAGGAGGGAATTAGGACAGCAAAAGCCCAAATAGATTTTAATGCAGCAAGGATGTCAAAGACAAGAAGGGTGAGTACATTTAATAAGTACATATAATAAGTATATGAGTACATAGATGATGAAAAGGTAGGGGCCCATTGCAAAAAGGAGCCTGGTTATGCAGGACATGGAAAAGGCTGAATTGTTGAATGATGCTCAGTCTTTACTAGGGAGGATGGCCTTTGGAGTTCTCAGATTCCAGAGACCATGGCAGAAGCCTGGAGCAAGACAGATGTACCCTTTTTGGAAGAGAATCTTGTCATCAGGTAATACTTAACTAAACTGGACGTACAGAAGTTCCACATGCTATGACAAAATTGTGAGGCCAGTCCCAAAAATCCTTGACTGGGGCAACTAGAAGTGTCTGATGACTGAAAACTGGAAGAGCTGGGACTGCTCAGCTGGACAAAAGGAAGCTGAAGGGGAATCTTATCAATGGATACAAACATCCAAGGGAAGGTATAAAGAAGCTGGAGCCAGGCTCAGTGATGCTCAGTGACAGGCTGAAAGACAATCAAAAACTGAAACACTGAAGCATTCCTCTGAACATCAGGAAACACTTTTATATTTTAAGGTTGACTAAGAACTGGCACATACAGCTCAGGGAGGTTATGGAATCTCCATTTTTGGAGATAGTCAAAAAACAACTGGACATGATCCAGAGCAACACTCTACCTGGCCCTGCTTGAGCAGGAGTGCTGGACTAGATGACCTCAAGAGATTTCTTCCAGTGTCAGTCTGTGATTTTCTCATTCTGACAAATACAATGCATAGGTTTGGATCTCTTCCTGACCTATTCAAGTGATTTTGGATACCAAAATAGGACTCATTGTTCTCATGAGACTGTGCTTCCCATGCAGCCTGGAAGGCAGAAACAACTTTTTTCAGGCTGCATTGGTACTTCAGTTTCTCAGCTAAAACAAGAAAGTACAGTAGGTGATGTGACTGAAAATAAAAAGCCAAAATTTAAAATAAAGAGAAATATTAGAAATATTATTAAAAGCGATGAAACTGACAGCATCATGTTTCGAGTTTTTCAAAGTGCTACGAGGACTCCTGCAGTTTGCACTCCACAGTGAAAAATACATTTGTTTACTACCAGAGGATTTGTGATTGTGAACTGTACACAGGATTAATTATCAAATAAGAAATACTGTTGAGCTAATGAGGGTTGATGACAGTATGAAAGATCATATTAATTTTACAGCAGTTATAACTTTCAGAATGGTTTTAACATTTTAAAGCAGAAAGGCTGGCTATTTTAACACATGATGGTCCTTGTGGGTCCCTTCCAGTTCAGAATATTCTTTACCTTCTCTTTGCTGAGCTATTGTGTTTACACAATATTAGCACTTAATGCTCCTGTTACCACAAATGCATTCTTCAGCACAATGCCACATCCAATATGTTAGAAATAGTGCCAAACAAGGGAGAGTTTAATTGAAAAGTAGCAAAATAGGATTACTGCCTTTTCATTTACAGATTTGCTCAGGGAAGGACAACTAATTTTCCTTACTCTTTACATACAGCTTTCATGAGGCAGAATTTATTTGGGACATATTACTGAGCATATTCCCTTGTTTTTCTTGTTCAGTTTAGGTGTATAGAGATAAGAGATCACAGAAATCATTATGATCAGCAAGCTCCTTAGGCATATATTTTCTGGCCACATTAAGATTCTAGAGTGAAGTGACGTCAATTAAATTCCATTTTACTTGATCTGTGTGATTAGCTGTGAGATAAGGATCCCACAGGAAATGTGGAAAAACTTTATATTCACCTCCATGTACAGAGGTTACTTTTTGGTTAGCTGGTCAGCACTGGTTGCTTTTTCTGTAAAGCTCAGTAACTGCATGAATGCTATTAAAACATGTTGTGTTTTGAGCAAATGGTTGAGGTCTCCAGCCCACAGCATTTTGAAATAATTCACATTTGTGATGAACAACTGGCCTTTAAAAAAAAAAAACAACAATGCAAAATCCTCCACAAACTAACGAAAAAATAGTTCCCTGTCTCCCATATTTTCTCTATATCCACCCCTCCCCAGGTACAAACTACAATTAAAATACAGAAGCAACATCACATTGAGAAGATTTTTTTTTTAGAAGGGAACCCCTTCTTTCCATAGGTGGTAGGCATAGCGACAAAAGTAATGTATTAGGAAAATCATGTATTTTAAATTATGAAGTACAGTTATTCTTTGTGACATACTAGTGATATGTTGTGCTTGCTTCACACTAGTGACATTTAAAGTGCAACACCTACAAAGAAAGGGTAATAGAAGTACTTACCATACTTCCTAAACATGTATCCTGCTCTTCACTCAAAGATCTCAAGCTGTGATGAAGTAGGAGGGTACACAGGTAGCAGATGGATTACTTCCAGAAATTGCCAGGGTGCCCAAAGAAAGAAGGGCATGGGCTGTTCCTTCTAAACTACCCATGCCACACTGCAGCCCCCACAGGGGGTGGCCAGGCAACTGCTCCAGCTTACTTTCCAGGTTCCTTGATACTTCTGTCCATCTAACCTAGCTAAAAACTGCATTGGCTCTGAACCTCCCACATTTCCTCTTTTCTCTGAGAAATGATTTTCTCATATCATCTGATTGACTATGTTGCTCTCATGACCCGGCAAAAGATACACTGTGTGTCTTACTAGGAGAATAAAGGTGGGATGTAGCAATCTTCTCTGACTTACTCATGATTAGAAGCATCCCTGACACTCAATCAGTGATCATTACCTAAGCAGACCTACAGGAACACCACAGTTTTAGCTCTGTTTGTTCTAAAGTCTGTGAAGTAGTTTGGTTTTCTGATAAATTTCAGAATTTGAGCATAATCTAGGAAAATGCTGAATAAACTAGCAAGCATGAGATCCAGAGCTACTGCTGAAGTTTAATTATACTCACATGAAAATTCACCAGAAACCGACAACTTACCACTATACAGCTGCATTTTTACTTTATTCACCTTTTTCTATATTCACAGCTCTGTCAGAGATTAATGAGTTACCCAGTTCCTACTTCACCTCTTTTCATAAAAATACTGCATATGCCAATTAATAAGAAACCCCAAAAAAAATAAAAGCTTATTCTCATTTCCTTTCCTTCTTTGAGATGGTCCTGAAAACCCATCTGTTCTGGGAAGTACTCCACCTGTGAGCAGATGCCTCCCTGGCTTGTGCTTTATTTACTTGTGTGCCTTTAATTGAAAGTTCTTTGCCAGCAGGCCTGCTAATAATTTATTATGCTGCCTTTATTGGAGATGATTGTATTTACACTAACAGCACTACTAGTTCTGTATTGTTCTGTGTCACAGAGAAGAAAGAAATGTGCTATGAAACTGCTCTACAGCCCACTACAATGGGAGTCTTGTAACACAACTTCCCAGCAGTCAAATTGCAGTAATGATGCTCACATAATGGTAGTTATGAACAGAAGTCATGACAGCAGCAGTGGTAATGACAGTATCTCGAGTTATTTTTTTCTTTTTTTATAACAGAAGTGTAGAGATTAATTTGGCAGTTTCTTACTGAGCATTTTCTGTTTCAATTATACGCACAGTTGACTTAGGCAGAGTGATGGTGTAACCACACTGCTTTGCTCAACACATGAGGTAGCTTAGTGGTTAGAAAACAGGGAGAAAAATCACTAGGGACTAAGTCCTGTGATTGCTGGAGTCAAAGAAAAAACCCTATAGGTTTTAATGGAAAGCCATAAAGCATGTGTAATGTAACCCACAGCTCTGAAAGAAGTTGATTAACACTAGACATTTGTATTTTGCCTTTTATACTTCAGTATTATCAACAATGTGATAGGGGAAGATGTCAAGCCTGTCAAAGCCTTTCACTTTGATTGTAAAATTGGACTTTTTAAAATATCATTAGGACTTCTAACCATGACGTGTATGATATTCCAGTGGTTTGGTTATAGCTGTGATCATCCATCATCAAATGAAATGTTATACCTTATTTGACTGTGTTTCCTATGGCATACAGGAAAAGGAACAGTGAAACTGAGATGGCAAGAGAGTCTTACCAGAGATAATATCCAATGCTTAAATAAAATAAATTATGAAATACAACACTTTAAATAATGGAACTATTCTGTTTCAAAGTGTGAAGCAGATTCCTGTGGGACAGACCCAAAGCATATAGTCCATGTGAGTAAAGAACATAACTGTTTACATAACAGATCAAAATTATTACAGCAGTCATCTAATCAGATCTCCCTGTAGATATCAATTTAACTCTGATCACTACATTAAATCCTTAATTACAGAGTCACAGTAGACAATTCAATGTAATTGCAAAACACCTTGCAGCAGCAAGACACCCCTCTCGACATCAATCAAGAAACCTATAATAGTCACTTCCTGTTGTAAAAATCTGATAAGAATAGTACTTGATGATTCCCATCAAGTTATTTAACCTTTGGATGATAACTGCCTGCCTCAGACAACAGACTGTATCCTTTGCATGGAAAAATGAGAGCTGTGCATCATGTTCTTGGGATGGATTATAAACTGAAAGGGTTTAAAATTTTTTACAGATGAGAGATTAACTGGATTATCTCTTCATAAATCTTGACATGTTCCATCTGTTTTCGTCATTTCACTGAGGCTCTTGGTGACCACATAGCTGCTGATTATACAGAATTACTGCTGGAGAAACACACTTTGCTACAACTGTACACATCCCCTTCTGTTAATCAAGGCTTGTTGCAGAAGGTACAAGCTTATGTCCCTTGTGCTGCTTGCAGACATAAACTCTTTCTGGTTGTCTTTCTAGCTGTGAGAGCCTCATGTCTTCAGAAGCAGTAACAGCTTGGACTCAACATCACACTACCTCTTTTAAGCTTTTCTTGAGTGCTGCCCACTGGAATTGGGGTTTGGGCTATTGAGCAGCCCCTCTTGCAACCTCTAGTCCAGGCTACTACCTGTGATCCCCAGCAGGTAGGTGCTGTTTAAGCAATATTTGGTACATGTAGTCACAGGTTCACATGCTTCCCTGACAGCCTTCTTGATCCCAGCAAGAACAATCCTCTGAGCACACACAAGAGTGGCATCCTAATTTCTCCCTTGTGTCATTTCTCCCACTCACTTTCCCCTAACTCTTTGTGCAGTGCCACAAAAGACAGAAGTGTGGTGAAGGTTTTGCATAGCCTATGCATCCCAGGGGAACATCTGCTGTTTTGCTTGTGGGTCTTCTTTGCACACCTGTGAGCATGCAGAATTCACTGTGCAGCTTATTCCCTACAATTATCTAAACAAATTTCATTCCTAAACACCGAGGAATCCATGGACAAAAAACATCCAAAGCAACACAAAATAAAACCTAAATCTATAAAACAAACCACTCCCTCCCAAAAAAATACCCCGAACCCCCTATTCATCTCAGGCACACAAACACTGCAAAATGAAATGTATCACTGCTTCGAAAATTTCTGTCCTTTTCTCTTATAAACATCTGCAACACCAACAGATTAAAAGATTGACTCCCAATAACATAAAGCAGTTTCAGTGTGCTGAAAGGAGAGCTGCTCGCAAGAGCAGTGCCATGGCAACTGGAAATCTGCCATCTCCTATAAAGCCTGGAGGTGAGACAGGGAGGGAGGAGCCATGATGGAACTCTGCAGAAGACCAGGAGAAGCAGCAGCACCTGGGAACATCAGGGCCATGACACTTGAAGCCACGCATCTAATAGTCTCACTGTCCATAGAACTCTGCATAAGGAAAAACTACAGGATCACTGTCTTCATATCCCAGCTGATGGGATTATTATGGGTACCATAGTAAGAGTCCCGTTTTGACTTTAAATTGGAATTTTAATGAGCACATTTAAACACTCAGATGTTCACACCTTACCAAACCGAATTTAGCTTGATGGCCTCATAAGAATTCTGTCTGCATTCAGGTAGCCAGACTACCAGAAATGAGTATTATTTCAGAAATGTTGCCTCCAAACAGATGAATACTTCAAAATTATTCAAAATTATGTCACTTTACCACTCTACCATCACAGCCTTTGCTGATTAGTTGCACCTGATAACTGGGATAATAGTTTATCACTTTTCCAGAAGACACAAGGTTATGCTTATATTGAGAGTAAACGTGGATTTTTCCTCTGTTCATTTCCCTGATGTGCTTACTTTCTGTGTTAGGAAAATGGTGCTGTCCTGTCTGCCAAAGCTTTGCTTTTCCAGTAAAGCTGCTAGTCTCTGTGATATTCAGTTCCCTACTCACTAATACTTGAAAATTGCGGAATTAATTGGAAAATGAAAGTTACACAGTTCCTACTTTACCTGAAACAAGATGTTTCAGGAACACTATCTACTCTATGCCAGTTGCACTTGCTGAACATTTGGGAAATGTAACATAACACTGTCTACCTTGAGCTGAGAATTAGGAGGAAAGAAATACAAACTTTGAGTGTCTTAAGGCTGCCTTTATTTTCATAAATATTTTCTGTTTTGCCAAAGCAGGTAGGTTTCCCTAAGTACTCCCATGCACCTATGCAAAGAAGGGTTTAAAGGCTACCTAAACAAAATCACAGAATCAACTAGGTTGGAAAAGACCTGGGAGATCATCAGGTCCAACCTATGAAATATGTACTCCTTGTAGTTTTCTTACATGCAGCTCAATGCCACCACAAGAAGAAATGGAGAAGAAAAAAACCACAAGTTACAGCCCAGAGTTATTACTTTGGATACCAAAATATTGTGTTTTATAAGATGTATCAATAAAATCATGATCATTTTAGCCTCTTTTCATCCCTTTCACATGATTCTCTAAATTATGAACCGGAGGTTATAATTTTATCTCAATACACAGCAGTGAAATTCCATTTCTATTAAAAACCCCTCCGTTTGAGATGAGTTCATTTTGTTTATACCAGTAAGCAGAAGGAAAAAGAAGTTTTTGATGTTCTGTCCTCTGATGTGAGATATAACTTCCTTTTACTTTACTGGGAGTAAACTTTACAGTTTTATCAAACTGTAAAATCTGCCTTTTGCCTTTCTGAAGAACCAGTCTCAAAATTGATTGTTTTGCCTTGTATACATGTTCTCCCCTGGAGAGTCTGTATGACACTGTAATAGGATATTGTTTTATATATCTGAAAACAGGACTTAGAGTCGCATATGCCTGCCACTATGAACACCTGCCACTTAATAACAGACCATTGTTCATTTGGGGAAAAAAAAAAAAAAAAACAAAAACACAAATGTATGGAAAAATATTTCCCACAACCTCCAAACTGTTTAGTAAAGAAATAGGTTAGGTTTTTAGACTGGATTTGAACTTTGTCCAGTCTTTAAAGGGAGAGCAGCTCTTTGAGTTGGGATTCTGGGAGATCTCCCTTGCTGTTAAAATGCAATTGGAATGAAACTCTCCCTGTATGAGGGAGGACATAACATCAGTATCACTGCAATTCTGGCTAATTATATAATCATACGGTTCTTACATGCAGACAAGTCTTATACTGACTCAAAGTACAAGTTTACACATACAAGGTGAGAGAGTTCAAGCCTTTAATCAGATTATTGACAGCAATTATTCAAGCCTTTCTTGTTCCTTTTCAATTTTCTTGATTTATTTGCATCTCTAGCTGCTGTGCTTGTCAGTAGGCATTCCTAAAAAAAGGCTTTTTTTCATTTGTCATGTTAATTTGAGCTTAATAGTATCTGCCAAGTAGTAGAGATATGAAAAGTAGGCTGAAATAGTCCCAACTTCTCTGAAGTTGGGGAGTTATGGGATAGTTAATTACATTATGCTATAAATAGCAACAACAATACACTGCTTCTATATTTTCTTTTTCCCTATCCTACCCTTCCTTCTCTTCCTGTCCCCCAGTCTTTTCTTCTATTTCCATTTTCACTTTTCCTACTGCTATGCTTTTTCTTATTTACTTAATTTCCCCTCTTAAATTCCCTTTTTGTTATACAGTTCTGTCTAGTATTTATAGCCAGTAGCATAAAAAGTGGGTTAATAAGGCAACAGGATAAAACTGAAACAAGACAGATGGCTACTTTCACTCTATTTTAAATAACTACTGATGAAAAAATCTTCAACTTTCAAATTCTTTCTAGAAGATGAAGAAGAAATACAAAATTACGTGGATACAGTTTAAAATACGTCTATGGGAGTTGCTTGTCAAAGGATTTGCCATATGTTGAGTGCACTTTAGAGGTGGTCTGGGGGCCAGATCTCACATATGACTTGCAGATAGGTGATGGGAGCATATGACAGAGAATTTGGCTTCTTAAGGAGTAAGCTCACCTCTTTAGACCCTTTTAAAGACATGAATGGCTGTCTAAAATTAGACACTTAATGAAGAGAGGATGTAGCCCATCTTTCTTCCCCAAAGATTATTTAGACAATTTGTGCAGATGAGGACTTGGGCAAAAGTAAACTTGTTAGGAAGGAGATTTATGAGGGGATTTGACAAAGAGCCTGTTTTACTGGTTGTGACACTTCATGTGACTTCTCTGCAAAAGTGATGTGTTCATTACCATTTCCTTTAAAAAGGAACTGGGTATTTAGCTTGAAGAGAAACTGAAGTTCTGAAAGAACAGTTGCTGCAGCTGGTAAATTCTTAACATGTTTCCTGTTTGCTGTGTGTTCTTTATCACTCCTGCACTGACAGAGCTAATAAGGGGATGATGCTGTTTCTAACCTTTCTAAATGTACTTATGTGATATTTCTACACTCTGAGTGCTCCTATAAAGGCTGTTCCCTGAAAGTGACTACTGATGTTGAATTATTTAGAAAGAACAATTGCAAGAATTATTCTGCTCCTACAGTTGTGCAGCCTAAGCCTTATTAGCTATTGTTCAATTAAAAATAAATTCGCACAGACTAAAGACTATAGCACTATTTGCATACATTCTCAGGGTTTTCTCAATGCTAAATCCATATGTGCAAACTGCTTCATGTTTGTGTATACGGTCTTTCCTTATCCTGATTTTAAAAATAGTCTCTCCCCAAAATACACACATCCCTTTTCATGTGGAATTCTCTTGACCTCTTCCCTTTTAACACTGATGATCAGAAATATTAGGAATGAGGTCATGGGTTTAGCCATGGGAATTATTTTCTTTCTGTCTCAGTAGCTCAAAAGCATCCCTAATAAATAACAGCTTTCGATTACTATGTGAATGGATGCTAATTGTGCTTATTCTGATTCTTCCTGTTATGATGCTGAGTGACAAACTCCCAATCCTTAAATGATCAATTCACAGCTCAGAAGAATTAAATCCTTCAGGGTGATACCTCTATGGCAGAGGTATACAGGTACACAGTACTCTGACTATTTAACATGTAATTTTTACCTGAATAAATAGATTATTCTGCTTCTGGCTGTGTAAAGCCCGTTAGTTCTAGACATCAAATAATAACAATTCAGGGTCACAATTTTTTTCTTAAATTGTTTCACATGGAAACTTGCTGAGGGATTAAACAGCAATCTTGTAAGTTTAGCTGTCAGTGTTATTTGATGACTAATATCACTCACAGAAGAGAACCGGGGATGGAAGAAAATGAATATATAGATTATAGTAATCAGTGCCCTTATTTCTGCATTCAAGACTTTCAGTTGTGACAAACTGTAACAAGGATATATGTTGAATTTTACATTTGAGTATCTGGTTTGCCTTAAAGAGACTAAAAAAGCCCTTGGGAAACATGCTCAGCTAGTATTTAAGACTTGATCAACTAGATCAAGATTATAATAACTTACATTTGCTATATTTTCATTATGGGTTTGGTATTTTTGCAGAACTCCATTTTCTTTTAGGTTTGATGCCACCAAAATAATTGAGGATTTCGCTATCAGTTTTAACAATAGAACGACCCTAATAGAAATCCCTAATGGCCTGAAAAATCCACAAGGAGAAAAATAAACTTTTCAATCCCTCTAAATCTTTATTTTTAAAAGTTATTTCTGTCTTGCAGTAAGTGGTGTTGCACATAAGATTGCTCCAGTCATAATCCCTTAGATATTCGCTGAAAATCTTGAAACACACAGATTTTGTTGAGCCTGACTCTTGATGAATTTGTCAGTATGCCAAATAGGAACTGTCACCAAGAGCATTCTACCCACCAAATTGCTGACTCAAATGTGTCAGATTGCACTATGGATATGATGAAGTGATGTTTTTATTTAACATGGTGATGCAATTCAAACAGAGTTTGAAGAAGGGGATTTTACAAATTATTATAGCAATTTCACAATCGTGGTGAAAGTAAAATCACATAATGGATAAGGCTGGAAGGGACCAAAGGGGGTCATCTAGTCTGACCTCCCTGCTCAAGCAGGTTCATCCCAGAGCACATGGCACAGGATTGTGTCCAGACTCAATGAATATCCCCAGTGAGAGAGACTCCACAACCCTTCCGTTCAGTCTTGTTCTGTTCCAGTGCTTGGTCACTGCACAGTAAATAATCTCTTCCTCGTGTTCTAGTGGAGCTTCCTGTGTGTCAGTTTGTGCCTTTAGCTTTTTGTCCAGTTGCTTGGCACCACTGAGCAGAGCCTGGATCCATCCACTGACACCCTCCCTTCAGATACTCACAGACGTTGATGAGGTCCCCTCTCAGTCATCTCTGCTCGAGGCTGAGCAGGCCCAGCTCCCTCAGCCTTTCCTCCCGAGAGAGATGCTCCTGTGCCCCCATCATCTTTGTCACCCTGTGCTGGGCCCTCTCCAGCAGCTCTGTGTCTCTCTGGTCCTGAGGAGCCCAGAACTGGACACAGCACTCCAGATGTGCCTCACCAGGGCTGAGTAGAGGGGCAGGATCACCTCCCCCAGCCTGCTGGCAATGCTCTTCCCAATGCACCCCAGGACACCATTGGCCTTCTTGGCCACCAGGACACACTGCTGGCTCATGGAGAGCCTGCTGTCCACCAATAACTAACAAAGAGGTCAACAAAACAATCTAAAGCACTCAAGATGTTGCTTACTTCAGCAATTACTTTTGATTCTAAATGATCCTAAGAAAAACGTTATGCCAACATTCTGATCCTGTGCGGTATTTTAACTATCAGTTGAGTGTTTACAGTAAGACTTTATTTACTTCTCATGCTAATGGACTATCATTTAATTTGCTAACACCAAGGAATGACTAGACTTCATCAAATAAACTTCCTAAACATGTGGGGGTTTTTAAACATGTGGGGGTTTTTTTGATTTTTTTGTTGGTTTTTTTTTAGAGGGGGAATACTAACACATTTAATATTTACTACCTAGATCTACAGTGGGAAAAAATTTCATTATAACAAATACAGTTTATATAGCTTATTTTTGACATTTCATAGGAATAAATATCAGCTTATTGACTGACTAACATGAAATTATCATAGCAATATGGGCATTGGTACCTTGAGAAACATAAATTGAAACAATAATTTGACATAATCTGAAAATATCTTCTAAGAAACTGATGGTCTGAAATACACACTCGCAAATTTGTAGATGACAAATAGATTCCTGTTACCTTTGGCACTACAGAACTTAGAGGAAAATGTGTCATCCCATATCTGAAAAAAACCAAACCAACCAGACCTAGTATTTAAACAGTTAGCAATTCAAGAGGAAGTAAATTTGGAATTTCAGTTTATGGAAACACTGACCTGAAAAAGTGAACTAACTTAAAACTTCAGAAACCCCCCTCGCCCCTCAATTCCACATTCTTCTTTTCATCACCTAGCAAATATCTTTAAGCTAACACACTGATAATCACTTACAAACATAAAGATTGAGTTTAAAGTAATGAGCTTTCCAATGGATTTCACCTGGGACAGCTGGATATACATTTTATTAATTAGAACATCACAACAGGGTGTTCTAATTAATCTGTTGTTAGGTGTTTAACTGCTACTGCTCTATACACTGTTTCTCATTATTAGAAGGTTAAGCAGCTTGAAAGTTCTCTATATATCTGGGAACATGATCAGCAATGCTGAAGGATCTAACCTAAGGTTAAGTACATCCCAAAAGTTTAAATTATTGGTTTGGGTCCATTGCACTGTTTGCATGAACACCAAATCAGAGGAAGATGATGATCTATAACCCAAACGATCAAACAATTGTGACGTCTTTTTATACACACACACACACAAATACACACACATATAAATATATATAATACTACAAATTCAGCAATTCTATGTATGGAAAGCTGTGCAATGTTGAGCTTTAGGCTATGATGTTTCACTGGAGGGTCTCCTTGTGTCTGGGAAAAACAGGCATGTTGTATCATTGCTACTTGACTTCACAGCTGTCCAGGCAAGGAAGTTCTCCTTTTGCATGAATTAACATTTTACACAGTGCCAGGCATTTAGCAGCAGAAATTTTAAGATAAATATTGTAAGTATTTTCTTAAGTGGAAGCTGAGAAACCCTTTTCAATAGATAAAGTAAGAAGCATTTCTGCTTCTGGTTATTTTTATCCCTTTAAGAGAGAAAGTGAAATACTGACAGGAACTAGTTCCAAGTACAAAGTTCAAAGAAGGGAGTCACCATGAAAAAGTCCTTGGATATCTCCCATTTAGTCATTGTTACTGCTCCACCCACATAGCCAACATGGTTTATGAAGTTTAAGTGAAATAAACAAACTTGCACACCCTTAACCTAACAGAGAATTGAATATTTCATGGAACAAAAGTGAAGCAGGTTGACCAGAGAGGTTGTAGAGTCTCCCTCACTGGAGATATTTAAGAACTGTCTGGACACAATCCAGTGCCATGTGCTCTAGGATTCCCCTGCTTGAGCAGGGAGGTTGGACCAGATGTCGCCCTGTGGTCTCTACCAACATGACCCATTCTGTGACTCTGTGAAAAGGCAAAAGGTACATGAATCCATAAAGCTTAACTTTGAGAGACTATATTTCTACAAGTCAAAACAAAATCTGAAATACTGGGTCACTGTTTATGGTTAAAAACAGCACTCAAGGGAAAACTTTGGAGAATACAGAAATCAGCTGAAAAAATAATGAGCATTAAGGATAGAAAAAGAATCAAAACATATTGATGGCAAGTATGAAAAAAACCCAGTGATACAAGTTTGTGAAAGTTTTATGTAGATCGTTTGAAGTATTTCAACTGATAATTAATTCTTCAGTACTCTGTATGTGGGAGTGGTAGTGCAGTTTTGTTTTTAAAGACTTTTCTTCTGTTTGAAGTTATTACAAAGATTAATCCATTTTCTATTTCATAAGAGAAGTTACCGCTTAAGAGAGAAAGTTCAAGAGTCTACAGGCACATATGATGAAAAGCCCAATATTATTTCAGACTCACAAGCCGCAGGTAATATATTTAAGATTTTGGTGATTTATCCAAACAAGTGATACAGCTATGAGATCTGTACTTATATATAATCTAGAATTCAGGTGTCTTTGTCCCCATGCTTGTGCACTGTAGGAATCTGACTTCACTCCAATGAAAAGGTAGTTTTGGAACTACTCATGTACAAAAGCTCTTTTATGAATTCAAGCTTTAGCAAAGTGGTAGCAGCTCAGGAGCAAAGTTTGGCTTGATCTTGATAATGCAGTTATGCATTATCATGTAATGCAATTATTATAGTCAATAATACCAGATTTTTATCATAATGACAATCATATTCCTCCTAAATGATCATAAATATTGTGTGATGTATTCCTGCAGTCCCATGCCTGGGGCTAGTGCTTATTTCCATGAGAAGTCCACAGCAAGTTAGTGGGGCTGTGCAACCATCTAGGTGACTGAAAGTCATTATATGTTAGTATGAAGAAGAAAATGGCCCTTTGCTAACAAACTCAGCGACAGTCACTTAGTAGAAAAGAGTTTCTGCAGTAAAAAACCTTGCTCTGAGGCATGCATGGATACCTTAGTTCTCATTTGGCTGAGACTCTACATGTACCTAGAGGATATACTGATTTGAAAGGTGAAAAGTGGAGCAAAAAGACATTACCTACTACAATCGAGCCAGTAGCAACTGAGAATGCTCTGTTATTTTAGTTCTGTCTAGCTGAAGAAAGTCTAATACCTTAAACAAACCTATTGGTGAAAGAAACAGGATTTCTGTTCTTTAGAGATTTCTTCAAAATCTTTTGTCTCTTACTGTCTTGGCTGCTCTTCTCTCCCAATGGTATAATTCACACCAAATGAAGACAAGTTTTCTTGTAGCAAATGAAGAACTCAAATGAAATTTGGAAAGCAAAAGCACTAACAAGAATGTGAGCCTAGCCTATTTTTTTTTCAATAAATGGAGCAGGTTTCTTAATAGCCAGGTGATTTTAAGTGAAGGATATCCAGTTTCTAGATATGTAGACTTATTCACCATTAATTTTTCCTGGTCACTTTTTCACATTAATCTTTAATTTTAGGGTACAGAGAGGTGAATTGCAGTCATGAGTGTAAAAGAAACAAAATTTGAAATTTTCTCTGCATTTCTATGTTTCTTTTCTCTAAAAGTTGTTCATAAATAACATTTGAATACCAATAAACAGTGATTACACAGAAAAGCTCAGCAGAAATGTTCAGTCTAAAATGATACCATTATCTACAGCAAAACTAATGGGTTAAAGAGAAAAATTTCTTCTGACATAACCTAAGCATAATCTAACATTCTAACATAATCATATTCCAGTGTTTTCAGGAGATACCCCATACAGAAGTATGGCAAAACCTAGCAATTATGTCACGTGTGCAACTCAGGAACATATAGTCAAAATTGCCTCCATAGTTCTTTGATGACTTTAGCATAGAGACACATTTTCAGCATTTTAGTCCCATTACCTTTGACCATCTTCTGTTCAAACACCAAGTTCTGAATGCACAGAGATCACCGAATCATAGAACAGTAGCAAGTAGGTTTTCCACATGCACAGTTTCAATGGATGGAGTCAAAAGAAGATTCAGGCACTCTGAAACAAATTCTGGAGTATGCTAGATTTTCGCCAGAGGTGGAGAAGGAATTCTGAATTCTTACAAACCTGTTTCATGTCCCTCTGGTTTTGTCTGTTCTGCTATGCTTATTATTTTTTCTTTCTTTTGCGACTAGAAAAAATTACCAACACTTTTTTTTTAGCATTTTCCACAGATTTAGAGGCAGTAGCTTGCTAACTACAGAGCATTTGCTTGATTGCTCACAAGGCCTAATGCAGCATCTCATGCAGTGTTAGCAAAGTACAGTGTGCCTAATTATCACAATTCACAGGTTGTGCTGAGAGACATTGCATTTGGAACCCTGCCTGGGTAGGATCATCCTTGGCCTGGGCTGATTCAGCTGCCTGTGCGACTCTGCTGTACCTGGCACCAGAGTTCCCTTCAGTGTATTTGCACAGCACCAACAGAGACAGGAGATAGCCTCACCACAGGAATACAGTGTTCCAACATTTGCTTTCCAGTATGATGATGTGATATAGCAATAGAAAGAGAAATATACTGCAGCCCTGTTTCTGTGCAGCTGTAAAGGAATGTGTCTGGAAGAAGAAGTCCATGAGGGCTTGGTCTCTACCTCTGTCCAGCAGGGGATATGTCTCATGGTTTAGAACTTCTGTTTAGCTAGGGAATAAAGCAATACTTTCTAGTCCTGATACTAACTGATAAAGACTCACACTTTGAACATATTTCTGAAATAAGCGCAATAGAACTTGCATGTATTTGCAAAAACAATTTTGTGTTTTGAAATAGTAATATAATTTACTGGTATCTGAGCATTCCACTTCTGAATACTCTTAGAAACAGAATTTTCTTCCTGCCATATATGTGAGCACAGCTTTACATACATGTGCACCTCAAGAGGAGGATTTTATCAGTTAAGTGGTGCCAACACTCACTGAAAGTGCACTGCATGTCATGATTAAGTTCTCTGACATGAATCCTGAGTACATTTTTCTCTAAAGATTAGTTACTCTTTAAATAGAAAAACATAAAACAGCACTGAGAGACTAAAACCAAATGATTCACAATCAGAGAGGGCAGAATCCCAAGCATGGGAGAAAGCATCTCTCTACATGGAAGATGTTACACTGGCATTTGATTTCCCTGAAAGACAGTCTTGCTCTTCCAGATTGCA
This sequence comes from Motacilla alba alba, assembly GCF_015832195.1. NCBI lineage: Eukaryota > Metazoa > Chordata > Aves > Passeriformes > Motacillidae > Motacilla > Motacilla alba. Next base: position 53,926,967 of record NC_052046.1, read on the forward strand.
AACTGGGAGTTTTATATTTCATTTTCAGAGAAACTTGAAGCATGCACTCAGACCACCATACTTCAATTCAGTGTCTTTAAGAGAAAACACAGCTTTGAGAAGGAGAAAGCCACAAAAACCAGGCAGAGTCTGCAGAGTGCATGTTACAAGCAAATACCTGCTTTTGGTTGGCTGGTTTGTGTCATAATACATTTAGTAGAATTTAAAGATGCAAACATATATTCTAAATTCCATTTTCCAGATTACTTCAAATATGAAGCAGAATTCTTATATTCCAAATAACACAAATTATTGTGAATTAATGACTGTATATTAAGTGAACATGTAAAATCTTTATAAATGCAATCTCACTTTAAATCTGATTTTTTTAAAAAAAGGTGAGTTTAATAATGCTTTTATCTAAAATTATATTTCTACAGTCATTACACTGTTATTTTAAAGAGCATGACATGAGAAGACTAGTCAATAAAACATTCAGACAAAATTTACTCTAACATTTTACTTATTTCTTTCCCTTCTCTGAATCAGTTTGCATCTATATATGCTAAACAATGAAACTAGCAGGAAATGAAAGACTGGTTTAGAATTTATCTGTTACTCTTATTACACAGGACTTTCTAGTGATTAGATCACTTCAGGTGCATGCTCTGAGCTGGGAAACAGAACCAATATAATCTAGTTTTTGACAGCTAGAAGAGCTCAGCATGCTCAGTTTTCCAGGAAACGTGGCAAAACATAACTAATTAACTGCCAGAACTTAGTATGTTCTCCGTTTGGCAATGCTGGAATTTTAACTTATGTAAATGCTTCTCTCTTTTTCACTTTCATAAAGTTATTATATCCTCTTTTGTCTTACATACAATTCCCTTTGTGGACCTGTCTTAGATTATGTAATGTTCTTCCGGAAAACAGGAAATAATGGCAACACTCAGATTAGAAGTCCTGTCTGCAAGTGGTTAGTATGATCTGCAGCCTCACAGTTACAAGAAGAATTGAAAAAATGCAGCTTACTGCAGAACTGTTCATAAAGTTCTTAAGCATAAGTGCAGGGATATCCAGGTGGCTAAAAGGATGGAATCATGGGTGAGGAAGCCAGAAATACTGAATCTAGTTGTAATATAAGTCGTACCAAAAGCTGAAGAAAGTGATTCAGGGAGGAAACAGTTTCCCATCTTTCAGAAAAGCACACCTGTTCTATTTAGAATAATAATGCCAACAGTACAAGGATGATAGTTTTGCTCAACAGAAGAGATCAGGATGATAGATTTGTCAACTTGTAGACAAAATTTGTCTAAGTGATTGTGGCTCATATGAGAAGCTGTATGAAGAGCTCTCTGATATCTACAGCAAAATGGAGTGCCTAGTTCTGCTCAGTTCTCTACATTGCTTGTGGAGTTAAAAAAAAAGCAAGTTAAAAAGAAAACTGGCGGCGGGGAGGGGGTGGGTAGGACGGTACAAACAATCAGTTCTTAGATATCAGAGATTCATTATGACCTGAAAGCAGTCATCAGAAGTCTCAGCAATACCTATCAAATAAAGTGTGTTCTCTTAAAAGTGTTAAAAGTGTTAAGGACCCTTTTAAAAGGTTTTGTGTCCTGCTTTGTTTTCAGCAAACAAAAAAATGCAGACTTAGTGCTGATATTCTGATACGACATAACTCGCCTCTACATGATAGTATGTAATAATATAAATCTGTAATTACTAGACAGAAAGGAAAAATTGTCCTTGGATATTCAGACAAATATAAGAAACTAATACATTTTAATCTCCCCTAAAATGTATCCTTAATGAGCATGCTTAATATTATTTTAATATATACCCTTTTATAATATTCATAAGCCAATCAAATCAGCAGAAGCGGAAAACTCTGTGGTTCTGGTTTTTAATATATCTTGCTTGCTTGTGGTGAGAGAGAAACATAGTAAAGAAAATTGCTTATTTTAATTAAGAGAAGAAATAGAAGTCTTTACATTTATAGAGAAAAAAAATCTCACCAAATTAACACATCACAGAACTGCCTGTCTTGAAACAGCATGCTAAGTTTTACCTCCTGCATAAGTCATATTCTGGAGAGGGACTTTGGAAGCAAAGGGTTTCATTAGCCACTCCTACTTAGAAGCCTCTAAGCAGCAGCTCTTACAGCATTTGCAGATTTCTAGAATTTTTTTCTGAATTTTATTTTTTTTAAGGCTGAAGAAAGTAGATCTTCCTAAGTGTAACTTTACAACTTTCCTTCAAACATTGGTCCATGCTTACTAGATATATAAAACCAAAGGAAAGTAAAAATGAAATTATTAATGTGAGCCTAAAATATTATCTGTGCGTATGCTGGATTCTGTACTCTGAACTTCTGCAGTTAGTAGCTCAGATCAGCCCTGGTTCATGGATTGCAAGACAAAAGAATTACTTGGATTATCTGCTCTCACTCCTCTGGTGGAGACAACTAGAACTTTAGTATCTTGCAGTGACCAAGCACTCTGTACTGCCATCTTTATGCAAAAGTTTTGACAAAGTGAAGATGCGAGAAAAATATTCTGCACTGGTAAAATGATCCAGCTGCAACTACTGATGGTTTCATCAAAATTCATCCAGTGGAGCTGTGCACCTCTGGCTCTCCTGGTAGCATAAATTTGTTCTGGCTTAGGCATTACATACAATTAGACTTCTCTCCACACCATCAAGAATGTAAATTGTGCAGGTAAAGTAAAAAACTCATCACCATAAAGCTAATTTCTATAAATTGTCTGAAAGAGTCTCAACCAGAAAAACGTGTTTATACCAGATCATCACTCTGCCACGGCGTTTTTGATCCGGAACTATGAGTCTTAAAAGTGACTTCTGTATATTGTTAATACATGTCTTCAGTCACACATATATAAAAGTAAATAATAGTAGTTTTCCCATCTCAGATATTTTGAGAATAAATACATTGCTATGGAATGTCATAAACCCCATCATCAATCCCATTGAACAGTGGTTATACAAAGAAGAAAAATGTGTTTGACTACCCCTAAAGCTCCAGATTTTCTGCAGTTACCTCACTAGCTTGTATGCTATAAGCAGCATAACATGGAATTCAGTATGGAATTTTGTCTGGGGAAGGGATAATGTTCTTTACAGTAGTTAGATTTGTGCTGGAAACAAGTGTTGATAACTCAAGGATTTATTTTTATTTTTTTTACGTTGGAGCAGAATTTAGACAGCATCAAGGCCTTTATTTCTTCTCAAGGGACCCCATCAATAAGATGCACAAGAAGCTGGGAGGGGACACAGTCGGGACCACTGATCCAAGGGATTCAATATACCATGGTGTCATGCTTGGAATATAAAGCTGGGGGAAGCAGGGGGAAGGACCTGGGATGTGATGGTATTTGTCTTCCCAAGTCAGTGTTACACCTGACTGAGCCCTGAGCAAGTTTAACACTTGCCTGCCTATGTTTAACACTGGCCTGCCTAAATTTAATTTATGGAAAATTAGTGGATTTCTTGTCTTACTTTGCTTGCGTGCATGGCTTTTGCTTTACCTATTAAACTGTCCTTATCTCACCTCATGAATGTTCTTACTTTTACTTTTCTGGTTCCATCCCCCCCTCCCACTCCAAGGGACAGTGAGTGAGTGGCACTTTTGCCAGCTGGACACAAACCATTACAAGGGCAATCTACTTAAATGATAATTGTAGAAAATTAGATTGTAACAAGCAATCTAGTACCACAACTAGTGGCAACTCCTGTCCCACCTGTTTAGTTTTTGTACACCTGCACGTAGCTAGCAGATCCCAGAGCACTATGAGGAGACCCTGGGAGTGTGAGGAGAAAAACATGGTAAGTGAGATTCATAACTTGTCATTTACTGAGAGTTTACTTATATTATATAGCATTTTAAGAGAGTATATGCAGGAGTGGAAAAAAAAATTCAGGTACTTGTTTGGTTCAGTACAAAGAAGAAAGAAGAAACCTTTTCTTGCTTTAGGATGCTTTTTTGAAAGTAGAGTAGTCAGGGGTTCTACCCACTCTTGGAACAGAGCCTGGGACTCAGTATTGCCTGTTAATCATATATAACCAGTGTCACCACTAACTGCAGTTCTTAAAACTTCCTTTGCAAGAGTTCTGTAAGACAGTTTAGTCCTGCCCACCTGCCCTGAGGTGAAATATAACATGAGGCAGTTCACTTCAAAAATCTGAAAGGAAATTTTAAGAAGACCTGATAGTATTAGATTATTCTCATCTTCCATTTTTCTATCTTGAAAATACTCATATTACCAGAAGCTAGTAAAAGCTTCCGATTCTGAATACATTAAACAAAATGCCATCCACTCCAAAGATTCAGAGCTGAGCCAGATGGCACATCTGACTGCAGTGTATATCAGCCACTGTACTCCTACTGCTGTGAAAAGAAGAAACTGAAGCATCAGTGGATGAAGCTAGTTTACCAGGAATCTCTCTTGTGGCTCTGACTTAGGGCAGCCACTGTCTCTAAGTGGTGCGACTATTGCACATAGGTTTGAGTAAACATGTGACAAAGTTGTTTTATAAATATCATGAAAGATAAAAACCAGAGTGAAGTAAGGACCTTGAACAAAATGGAAGAAAAATGGAAGCAGAACATTGAAATGCTATGTTATTTCTTCTCTTTAACAACACAGGCACACAATAGTTCCTTCTGCACTTGGAATTCAATGTGCATGAGTCAGCCTGTCCGATATCAGCAATTACAGCTATAAATGCAGAGCTATTATGCACTCATGTTGTGTAGCTTGGGAGTAGTCTATTCTACCAGGAACAAAAAGGTCTTGAGCAGCTTAGGGTTCTTAACCATTCCCAAGCAGCGAGCAGGCAGTCAACTGTGCAGCCTTGCTTCACACAGCAGGAATTCAGCTGCAGCACTCTGTTCCCTGAGAAGAGCCCAGGGCCCTGTAGGAGTGACATTCTCTTGCATGCAGCAGTGTTGCAGATGAAGTCCCAATAACCTCCCATTTTCATCAGCAGGAAATCTTCACACATTTTTTCTCACAGCTTGCTTTCCACAGTCATTCATTTACACTGATTTATAGCCTTCCTCACTGTCCTCCTCCTCAATTCTTCCCCCTCAATTTTTTCCTGAGGCCTGAAAAACTTAAACATGGAAAGTACATGTTGGGGGAATTAACAGTCTGGGTTTTTTGCCTTCTCAGCATGGATAGGAATGACCAGGTGGACGATGCCAGTGGTTCTGCTCAGGGTGCATATCTGCGGGTGGCTGGCCCAGAAAGCAGTTTGATGTGAGAAACAGAATACGGAGCTCAAATGGGACAAATGAGGAGAAACAAAATGAGAGGCAAGGAAGGTGACCTGCTCTTCTGATCCTGATATCTGGTCCAGGCCGAAAGGCTCAGCCCTGAACAGGGGTTGAGAACAGAGGCTAAGACAGGCTGAGAAAGCTAAAGCTGCTCAGCCTATAGGAGAGCAGGTTGCATAGAGATCTCATAGCAACCTTCCAGTATCTGAAAGGGGCCTACAGGGAGGCCGGAGACGAACTCTTGGTCATGAAGAGAGAGACAAGATGAAGACTAATGGGTACAAATTGAAAGAGAGGAAATTTAGTTAGGGAGAAATTTTTTAGTGTGAGCAGTGGAGCCAGAGCCCCCTGTCACAAACCGCTAACAGGTGCCGTCACTTTTGGTGCAGCACCACGGCCTCGCACGGCCTCCGAGCGGCACGCAGCCCTGCACAGCCCCTCGCAGACGTGTCTCCTGCGGACCTGGGACCACCAAGCTGCTCAGCCGGCCCGTGCCGCAAAGAAGCTCCCAGAGCGCCCTCAGCCGCAGGGCGAGGGGAAGCGGCCGGAGGGCGGGAGCGGCCGCGGAGGCCGGCGGGGAGGGCTCGCCGGACGCCCACCGAGCGGCCCCGCCACCTCGCCCCTGGGACGGGCGGGAAGGAGGAGCTGCTGGCGGGAGGAGCCGTCCCGCGGCACCGCCTCCCGCCGTCATCTGCCACTGGAGGTGAGGGAGCCTGGCAGTGCCGGCCGGGAGCGCGGGGGGCGGCAGCTCGGTCCCCCTCTCCGGCCTCGGGGTGCTCGGCGGGGCGCCGGCGGCGGGGGGCCGCCCCGCAGGAGCGGTCCCGGTCCCGGTCCCGGTCCGGCCGCGGGCAGCGCGGAGCTTGCCCTGCCCTGCCCTGCCCTCCCTGCTCTGCCCCGCCGTGTGTCCCCTGCTGCTGACGGGCGGGCGCGCCGTGCCTGGGGACTGCGGCGCGGGCTCTCCGGGTTAGTGCGATTATGTTTTTATTGCTGTTCAGTTCGGCCTCAGGGAGAAGGGCTGGGGGAGAAGGCGGGCGGCGCAGGGCGGAGGCCAGCGGGGCCCCCGAGCCGTGCTGGGGCAAATGCTGAGCCGCGCCGGGGGCGGCGGGTCCCTGTCCCCGCCGGGAGCCCCGCCGGCACCCGAGGCCTGAAAGACGGGCGAAAGCATGTCTCGATCCTGTACTGTGTATGTATGTATGTATGTGTGTTTGTCTGTCGGTGTGCCTGTCTTCGTTTTAGGAGGGCGGGAGATTTTTCTGTGAACTTCCACGGACTTTTAAGTCTCTTAATTGTGGGGTTGCAGCACTCTAAGGAAAAAGAGCACCCAGCAGCATGTGGGGGAATGGTGGGAGGTAGGTTCCTGCATGCCTGAGCCGCTGGCCATTTGGGGATTGAACTCGGCTGCAGCTGAACGGGCTTTTCCAGGTGCACGCAGCCCATCCCCGTGGAGGTCCGGCTGGGCGCTGCAGGGAGAGCGAGGCTGGGTTGAGACTTTTCTGCCCAAGAGGTTGATTGAGCAGAAAAGTCCTTAAACAGTAAACTTACCCGTTAGTACCATAAAGTGACTTCTGTAAAGTAACAATCTCTCCAATACCTTGCTTAGGTGATTAGAGGTTTTTGGGTTATCCTCTGCCCTCCTCTTTTCTCTTTAATGCTGCCTCTTAAAAGCTAAGCTATGGTACCTATATACTATTGCTTTAGGGAAACTTGGTGTTGGTGTTGTTATCTCTCCCTAAGGAAATGTAAATATACTTGCTTCATGTTGCTTCTGAAAGGATATTGCTTAAGGAATATGTGAAGAAACAGGGGGTTTGTTCCTTTTATTTTGTTAGAGAGTCATGTATTTATGTGGATGATTTGACACTAACATTTGGATAATGTAAGGTGAAGAGGGCTTAGGTCAGTGTTAAAACCACAGACATTCTTCTTAAAATGAACCTAATAAGTATGGACAGTTCTGAAATTTATGAATGTATATTTTAGCACCCACTGGACTTTTTATGTAGCAATGTAAATTTATAAGATGTTTATCTCGTGCTTTATTAGTGTGGAGATGCTTATAATGAAGTTCATTGAATTGTGTCTCAAAATTCTTCCATCTTCAAAGTGGAGAATACATGTTCTGATGAATGTCTAATGTAGTTGTTACTCTTGACTCTTCCAAAACCTGTAATAATACTTAATTTGTCACCTCTTTCTCCACCCAAATATTTTTTTTCTATCCATAATCTATTGGTTTTTTTGCTTATAGCCATTTCAAAACTGATTCAGAAAAACCAAAATTGAACACAATTATTCAAATCTCTTTTGCTCATAAAGATCCGTGTCTAATAATTAATTTATTGGGAGAAAATAAAACAGGACTGTAAATATGTTCTTCTTAATTGTTTTTATTTTACTGTATTACGTACTTTCCTTGATTCTTCCCTTCCTGCAATTAGATAAAACAGGGAGTTGAAAATAATTCTATGTCTGGGAATTGATCCTTAAGCAGCAGGAAATTTCTTTCTCCAAATTCATTGGGTGCTAGTTAAAGGGTGTCTTTAGTTTTATATTTGGTTATTCTTGATATTGGAAGAATTGAAACGTGTGCCTAAGAATAAGCATTTGCTCACGTGTTTTACTGTTATAGGGTGTGTTTGTAATAGGTGTTGATTTTTTTTTTCTTGTCTAGCCTGTAGAGAGCTAAAGGGTTGTTTTTTCTTTTACTTTTGACACCAGTAGAATGGGCTAGAAACTATAAAAACTACTTTCTCTGTGGTCATGTAATGTGCTCCATGTGCTGTTGAAAATGTGCTTACCGATTCTTGAAGTCCTGAACGTACTGTACCTAATCAGTGTGTTTATATTCTGTGTAACCAAGGCACGTTAGGTGTGTTGGCATTCTTGGCTACTTTAGAGCAGAAACTGGGAACAACCTTTCCTTGGGCAGCTGGTTACAAGGCATTGCCTCCCCCTTTTCCCCCCAGCTTACATTTGGCTTCAAGGGTAGATAAGGGCTGGCACAGCTTCCATGCCCTTTTCAGCACCCTGCACAATACAGCGCTGTGCTAGCAGTTGCCAAGAGCCTGCCTAAAGGTTTGTCTTACACAGTGATTGAAGAATATATAGTTGTTGGTGTTGCAGTGTGATTGCTTTGGTTACGTGATCACCTCCTACGAGGAGGTAACCTGCTTAGTGGATGAGGGAAGGGCTGTGGATGTAGGCTACCTGGATTTTATTGAAGCCTTTGCTACTGTCTCCCACAGCATTCTCCTGGACAAGCTGGCAACCCATGGTTTTTCCAGCTGCCCTCTTTCTGGTTAAAACTACTGGCTTGATGTCCAGGCTCAGACAGTGGTGATAAATGGAATTACATCCAGCTGGTGGCTGGTCACAAGAGATATTTCCCAGAGCTCAGTCAATCTTTAAGATTTTTATTGATGATCTAGATGAGAGGATTGAGTATACCCTCAGTAAGTTTGCAGGTAATGCCAAGTGGGGCAGGAGTGTTGATCTGCTTGAGGATAGGAATGCTCTGCAGAGGGATCTGGATAGGCTGGATTGGTGGGCAAGGCAGGGGTATGAAGTTCAACATGCCATACCAGGTCCTGCACTTGGGTCACAGCAGCTCCATCAAGTGCTACAGGCTGGTGCAGAGTGGCTGGAAAGGGGCCCAATGGAAAAGGGCCTGGAGGTGCTGGTCAACAGCAGCTGGACATGAGCCAGTGTGTTTCTGGGTGGCCCTGGCATTCCGGCCTGTACCAACAATAGTGTGGCCAGCAAGACCAGGGCAGCGATTGTCCCCCTGTACTCAGCGCTGCTGAGGCCACACCTCAAATCCTGCACTCATTTCTGGGCCCCTCACTGCAGGACAGACATTGAGATGCTGGAGGGTGTCCACAGAAGGGCAACGGAGCTGGGGAAGGGTCTGGAGCACAAGTCCTGTGAGGAGTGGCTGAGGGAGCTGGGTTTGTTCAGTCTGGAGAAAAGGAGGCTCAGGGGGAGTGCAAAGGAGGCTGAAAGGAGCGTGTAGCCAAGTGGGGGTCATTCTGTTCTCCCAGGTAACAGTTAGGCAAGAGGAAAAGGACTTAAGCTGCAGTAAGGAAGGTTTAGATAAGGAATTAGGAAAATTTTCTTCACTCAAAAGATGGTCAGGTATTGGAGAAGAGTGCCTAGCGGAGTAGTTGAGTCATTATGCCTGGACGCATTCAAAAGATAGGTAGACATGCATCAGTGGTGGACCTGGCACAGTCAGGCTAACAGGTGGACTCCATTACCCTAAGTCTTTTCCAGCCTAAATGATTCTATGATTCTACTGCTTGTACTTATGTGACGCCATATTTGAAACTTATATATTGTAGAAGGTAAAATGCAAACTTCAATGATCAGGCAAAATAAAATGTGCATTTAGGAGCATATTGATGAGCAGTTGGGTATGTGTTTTATTGATTAAAACCCTGTACTGGATAATAGCAAGCTCTACACAAGTTAACTGCAATGGAATGCTTTTTCAAATTAAGTCTTTGCTGGTGTAGCAAGTGGGAATTGGGATCATGGTCTTCATGTCTTCTCTGCTGGACATCATGCCATGCAGTGCTAGGTACAGTTTGGACCATTCCTTCTCTAAGTGTAATTTGTATTTGAATCAGTTTTGTACTGTCACTACTTGTAATAGGCTCACACCAATGATGCTCTGAATTTTATTTTCTCTAAATAGATCACGTGTGTAATTTGTCACTGCAGATTCCTGTTGTGGTTATGTGGTCATGTGTGTTGTCTTATTCTTCACATTTTTACAGTCCCGAAAGACCTTTTCTCCTTGTATGTGAGCAAGAAACTTCAAGTCCTCCTTCACTGAACTGGAAATTCCATTTTTTTATGTTCCTTCTTCATTCTCCAATTGTGACTGGAAAACCATATCAACCTGTTGCAAGGTACAATTTACTATTTTATTGTTATTTCCTCCTTGCAGTAAAGCTGGTCTGTTTTACTTGCCATCAGTGAAGTAGGAGGAAGTTGCAAGTGTTGCAAGTGCATTGTTTATTTTCACTATTGTCTAGATGTGCTTGTGTTTTGTATTTTGAAATATGAAAATTTTAAGTAAGAGTAAGCTCACAGTAGTTTCTTCAGAGTGTCACAGCTATGATCTGCATCATAATCAAAAAACTAAGTTACTTAAAATTTTTTGTGATGCTGTCCATTTGCACAGTCATAGGATGCTTCTGTCTAGTAAAGCAGGTGCTGGATGGTGGACATTTTATTAACTGTGCTCATTTTTGTTGCTAGCTCTTTTAGCTCAAGATTCATGTATTTTGTGATTGCGTGCCACCTGGCCCACTCCCTGCTTGGTACCCTCTGTTTTTTTATGTGGTCCTTGTTACTGTAGTATTTTAAATTCTACAGATAGTGATGTACCTTTTAAAATGTCTCTTTAAGATCATAGAACACACCCTGGAGCTGAGGCACAGAAGTTGAAAGATTCATTCAGTGCTGTATAAGAAATGTGTGACTGCAGATCAAGACCCACTGTTGGTAAGATGATTTTTATTCTCTTCTAAAGGAGACCAGTTCACTGTGAATCATAAAACTCATCCTATGGTAAAAAAAGTATCAGAATTGGATTCTGGAATCGGGTTCCACTTGGCTCCTTTTATCTTTGTGCAAACTTAAAATTTGGCAGTATTTTGGCAAGGGAAAATATAAATTGAAAAGTCTGTCTTGATGTCCTTTTGTGGAGCTTTTAGTTATGACCAATTATATTATACATTATGAACACAAATACAAAGATCCTTTGAAAATCAACAGTAGAAAATCTTGGTGTAATTTGCAGCAGTTGACAGATATTAAGCCTTGTTAACAGCTCCAGAAACTTAACTGTGCCATTTGAGCTGAAGAAAACTGCTGCCATTTAAGATTACAGCTTGGTGAGCAATGCAGTTTAATGAGATGTTGCCTTCAGCACCAAACAAAGCTGACTAAAACTGCTACAACTGTTATGGCACTTTGCCACTTTTTTGGCTGTGGTCGCGCAACTGTTGGTAAGGCTTTGTGATAATATCGGATCACTGAATGGATCTTAATTAAGAATTACTTTGCAAAAACAAAAGAAACCAGTGTGAAGGGCAGCTGTCTTTCAACTGGCTCCTTAGCTGGGGCAATTTGCAGGTTCAGCCTTCATTGTAGGGTTTGCTGGGGGGGGAGGGGGGATGTAAATGGCAGGGGACAGGCGTGAGAGAAGTGGAATTGATAAACTGAGACCTAATAGTTTCTCCTGCTCTTGAGAAGATGATTGAGTGTATGAAATTGCTGTTGGTGTTCATTCGATCTAGTCAAGAGAGGGAAACTTGTTGCTTGGTTTTAAGGGCTTGGTGTTGCCTAGTCCCCAGCCTGAATCTCACTTTCTGCGCCCATTGGGGCTTTTTACATCTTGTTGCTGCTACTTTGTGGCAAAATAAGCTACTTTTACTACTCTGTAGCAAAGCCCATGGTCATATCAGTGCACGCCAAGGGAGGGAATTGACTGGATTCTCCTAGCCCTATGTGCAGAGATTCCCATTCTTTGCTATCTGGGAAAGTAATATGCTTTCTTTCTTCTGGTGAGTTTGTTTTCACAAGAAGTTCTTGGCCTGAGTACCAGTGTGAATCAGCTAAATGGAAGAGGATACATCTAGATGATAGCTTAACTATAGGGGAGCCACAGGCCAGTCATATGCCCAGCAAAATCAGGGCATAGATCCTCCTGGGAATGTGCTCTGGTGCATGGAAAATAAAGATATGTTTGATGCCAGCTAACATGGCTTTACTAAGGGCAAACTGTGCCTGAAAAATTTCTATAACAGGGTTCTAGAGTTGGTAGTTAAGAGCAGCTGACCTGCTACCTACCTGGACTTCCACAAAACATTGCCACTGTTCCTTGTCTTTAAACTGAAGAGACATGGATTTAGCAGGTGGACCTCTTGTTGGATAAGGAATTGGCTGGATGGTCACGCTCAAAGCGTTGTGGTCAATGGCTCAATGTCCAAGTGGAGGGCAGTGGTGAGTTGTGTCCTCAGGGGCTGGTATTGGGAGCAGAGCTGTTTAACAGCTTTGTTGGTGACAGAGACCATGGGATGGAGCGCACCCTCAGCAGCTGTGCTGATAACGCCAAACTGTGTGGTGTCAACATACTGGAGGGCAGGGATGGCATCCAGTGGGACTGTGACAGGCTTGACAGCCTCATGTGGATCTTATGTAGGCCCTGCACGGGGGTTGTGGCAATTCCAAGCACAAATACAGGCTGGGAAGGGAATGGATTAACAGCAGCCCTGGGTAGAATGACTTGGGGCTGCTGGTTGATGAGAGGCTGGACATGACTGGGCAATGTACACGTGCAGCCTGGAGACCCAACCACATCCTTGCCTGCATCCAAAGCAGGGTGAGCAGCAGGGCAGTGGGCAGAACCCCCTGGTTCTGCCCCTCTGCTCTGCTGAGACTCCACCTGCAGGGCTGCATCCAGCTCTGGAGTCCCAACAGAGGAAGGACATGGACCTGTTGGAGTGAGTCGGGAGGAGGGCCATGAAGATGATGTGGAACATCATCTTCATAATGTGGAACGCCTGGAACAACTCTCCTGTGAAGACAAGCTGAACAAGCTGGGGATGTTCAGCCTGAAAAAGAGAAGGTTCTGGGGAGACCTTAGAGTACCCTTCCAATACCTAAAGGAGGTAAGAGAGTTGATGAGGGACTCTTGACAAGGTCATTTAGTGATATGACAATGGGGAATGGCTTTAAACTGAGAGAGGGTAAGTTTAGATTAGGTATTACAAGTAAATTCTGTTCTTTGAGGGTGATGAGGCATGGGAACAGGTTGTTCAGAGAAATGGTGGATACTTTGTCCCCGAAAGTGTTCAAGGCCAGGTTGGATGGGGCATTGAGCAACCTGGTTTGGTGGAAGGTGTACCTGGTCTGCCTGGTAGTGGGGTTGGAACTAGGTAATGTTTAAGAATGCTTTCAATCCAAACCATTCTATAATTCTGTGATTAATTGTAGGAGGGGTGTGCCCATCACTCTCCAGGTCTCAGTGTAGCTATTCCCAACAGCAGCAGCTGGGGGAGCAGGGAGATACCAGCAGCAGCAACCTGATGGTAGTTCCAGGTCTGTACAGAGGCTAGCAGCCTGTGCTGGCCTCTGGTCTGTGTCAGCAGCTCTTGCTGACTGGCATGTGTAGAAAAGTTTCCCAGTGTTGGAATGGCATTGCCACTTAGTTATGGAAAATCTTGTGAAGTCTCCTGCCATTAGCCACTGGACCATGAGAGCCAATAAATGCTCTTGGATTTATTACAAACTGCTGTTTCTTCCCTAAATCTTTTTTTTCAGTTCATGAAGAGACCTTACTGAATGAGATAGCTCATCTCAAACTGTGGTTTGCTCATTACTAATGGCAATAATGGGGTCACAGACTTTATGTCAAATGGCCTTTTGTTAGTTTTCTGAAGATTTCTGCTGATCTATGAGTGATTTGGGGGGAAGTTTCTAATCTGCTGGCTTACAAAATTTGGGAAATATGGGCTTTTCATTTATCTTTTTTTTTTTTTTTACCCAAGTGAACTCAGTTGCTGGTAAAACATTTTAAACACTCATGAGCCAGAAAATTTTGAAGAAGCTAGGTTTTTATTTGGATAGTGTAAAAATCCATTGCAGCTACCAGTTCTATCTCCAATTAGAAGATTAATGAAAATATTTATTTTCGGTCAAAAGAACAGTCTTCATGGCTATGTATCTTCTCTAACCCAAGCTGTATAGCTGCATTATTAAAAGGGAGCTGAGAAATTTGTGGGGCTCCTAGTAGAGCTATATTGAAAATCTTCAAAGGATGATTGAGCTAAGTGGTAAGATTCTGGGATATCCTGGTTACCGCTGAGATAACTTTCAGGACTCTGCAGATGCTCTCCCTTTTTTTTTTTTTTTTTTTTTTTTTAAGTCTTGGTCTTAATGTACTGTAAGAGCTTTTTGACAGGAGTAATGCAGTGGCCATTGAGGCCATGGCCAAGCTGAGTCATGGCCAAGAATGGCCATATTCAGAATCAAAACTGTCTCAGATAAGAACACTGAACTTCATTTTCAGTAGTGCTGTCTGAGTTAAGTTTTTTGGATCACTGTATTTTTTAGTTACTTCAGTGTCAAATTTGACATTCAAAACTCTGTCAAGGGATGAGTCAGCTGTGTTGTAATCCTTTGTCTTTAGTGTCTGTTTCTCTTCCTCTACGGTTTTACAAATTTGGGAAGACTTGCTACTGATTTGTCTGAATATACAAATATTTCTGTATGCATAATTCTAACAAAACATTGCTAAGAAAATATATAGTCCTATTCAGCTTTTTCTCTCCAGTATGTTTACTGACCATATTGGGAGAGATTTATCTGAGGATGGAGAGGTGAAAATTGCCTTCTAGGCCGTAAGAGAGGTTGCCATGCAGTGTAGTCTTTTGGAGTATGAGTCAAGGTAAATATCACTATACCTTTACTCTGTTCATTGTGCAATGCATAATCAGCAGATCCACACCTGCTGGTGCTGATTGGGATCTCTGTATTTCTTTGCAATATGTTTAATGTGAGAGTCTTCACTGAGCAGAGGGGATAGTTGAATGTAGAGATTGCTTCTTACTCAGCTGACCCAGCTCCTGGTCAGCAGGCTGCAGAGAGATTCAGCGGTGTTTCTGTGGTTAAACAAGTAGCCTGTAAAGAAGAAGGCTCACATGTCTTACCTTGCATGAAGGAGCACACCCTTATGACAAAATTGAGTTCCCAGCTCCTGCCAAAACTTGGATCTTTGCTTGAGTTTGAGTGATGTGGAAGTCAGTATGGATAACCGTATAAGGTATGTGACAGTCATAAATGTCTGCACGAAGGCCGGCACCCAGAGAAGCCTTCGTGGCACTGGTACTTTAGCTCTTTACATCCCACACAATGTTGAGGAAAAGAAACTTTCACATTCTGAGTGGTAATCAAAACTCCTGAGAGGGAAGAGAGATTTCCACCAAGTTTAGTCACTCTGTTCAACATGAAAACAAAGGAAGTATTGTGAAGAGCTTTCTGGCTAGAAAACAGTAAATCTTCTCATGGGAGTCCACAGTTTCTGGTTTTGTTTTTAGTACAAACATGATGATGTAACAAAGTCATCTTGTTAAATAATGATACTTGTATGTTTAATGTTATCAGGTTTTGTTTACACTACAAACTTTTTTGCCAGCTATTCATAGATTGCTTTAGTAGGACTCTTAAATACAGCAATGGAAAGAGCATTATTGTGTATTTCTCAAGGGCAATAGAAATCTGAATTGGAAACTTACTTTGCTTAGAGGCTTTGCTGGTCTTTCCACTAGAAATAGTTTTGAAATACTGGGAATGTGGAAGGGTCATAGTCTTTCTGATCACATTTTCTGTGATTGTTCTGCTGAAATTTGTGGTGTTGCTTGCATACAAGCAGATGTGGTGCTTCTGAGACTACTTTAATCTTCAGGCCTGTCAGCGTGATGATTCTTAGTGCATGCAGAAGGAAGAGGTGGCATTCTTAAAGGTGTACCTGTTTTCTAGGCAGAAGAACACACACAAAATATTACTACATGGGGTGCAAATAATGGAATCTAAGTATAAGATATTAAAAGTACCTAAAATTGAAGCACAAATACCTGTGTAATTTTAAGAGATCTTCTAATATTCTGATATTACTAGACAAAACAATGCAAAATTTTAGTGTTGATAATGAGGAGGAGTTTGAAACCTCTTTAATAAAACAATCCATCCAATCAGAAATGGGTCCTAATTGACCATGTGAATACAAAGTTGCTTTTGTCTCACTCACTTAGGAATACCTGCCAAAATGTTCACTGTTGAACTAATTTTTTTTTAAAAAAAGAAAAATATATTTTCAGAGCCAGATCTAAGGAATGAGTAGTTTGTAACTATAAATATTTAGGTTAAGATGGCTCACATGCTGCTTTTCATTTGAAATGTATTTCTTGTTCAAAGTCTTATGCTTAAGTTTTTGAAGAAAAAAAAAATTCAAAGTAGGAATATCCTACTTGTTAGCCTGCAAAGCTTTAATTAAGTCTTGGAGTATTGTAAACTGTCATCTCTGCACAGTCCCAAGCTCTCTGTTGGGAATTATGTAGAACACGGGCAACTAATTTTGACCTGTCCGTGGAGAAATATTTTAATTGTCTGCATATGAAAGAGCAGATTCAGTGTGCTGTGGTGTTCTCATGCAAAATAGCCAAGAAACATACGAGCGTCTAGCAGAACTAGGTGTTTTGCATGGCTGTCCCAGGCCTTTGTTTAATGTTGACAAGGTTGCTTCTCTTTCTCTAGATTTCTATCCTGCCAGAGAACAAGCGGGGTTTTGGAGTGTACTAGTGTCTATCTAGGTGTGACTTTAGTTGTGTTTTTCTTACACTTATGTTGGAGTCTGATGTGTTACTGCTAACAGACAGACCTTATCTAGGACTGTCTGTGTTATTTGACTGCCTCTCTATATCAGAATAGCAAAATTAGAAGCTTTGAGAGCAGATGAATACTTTGAGTCATCTCCAGCCCATACAGACTGCAATGAGGACAGTGTTTCCTTCATTTTTTCCTTCTTACCTCAACAGACCAGGTTGTTATTACTGGTATAATTATGTGAGCACAGGCCTTCCTGTTGTGCTGTTATTAACAAAAGTGAGCACACAAAGCTTCAGGATAAAAGAGGAAACATATTTGAAACTGCTCTTCAGCGTTACTGGTTCCCAGCTTGAGATCATTGCGTTCTGCTAGCCGCTGAACGGATCAATTAATTTCTTCTTTTCAGTAGCAACCCAGTAAGTCACTAAATTATTGCTTTGCTGGTTAGTATTCTGACTTTTCTTTATAGGCTTGGTTCTTAAGGGGAATCTGTGACATGAGCTTGTCTGACTCCTAATTTTAATAGATACTCTGCTTGCTATGGGAGGCTGATAGTGTTGTAAGATAAATGTACAGTGCAACACCAAGAAAGGAGATTGCTATCTCTGTGTTTCGGCAATGTACATTAGCAGTATTTTCTTACTATATAAATAATTAGAAATGTTGTTTAAAATGGAAATAAGAGCCATTTTATGCTCGATCTCTGGGAGCTTCAGCATCTAGATTTAGCTGTATTTCTTTGGGATCTGAAGTCTGTCGTACTAAAGCTCAAACAGAACGTATCTTGTGTGTTACTTCTGAGTTTGGAAGTATTTTCCTACTTTTGGATTGAACCTACCCAGCTTCTGGTTTTTGTGCTTTATGTCACAGAAGTGACAGAAGCTCTACATGATGGAGGATTGACATATCAAACTGGTCATCTGAGAGCAGTACCCTCTCTACCAGTTTCTCCAGAGGAAATGTTGTGTAAGGATTCTTATAGTAACTGTGTTCTGAGGAACTCTTCTTTGAATTTGCGCAGGAAAGATTGCTGTAGTTTAGGTGCATTTGTGATCAAACTGTAACTTTGGTGCAGCCCCAAGGTGGTTGTGCATCACAGGAATATCCCACCTCATATTTTTTGGTGCTTGAATTTATTTACCTGTCATGTAAAAATGATAATTTTTTTAACAGCTGTGTGACCATGTGTGGAGGTCAATTATTAACTAGTAAGCAGCCCTTAACATATGCACGGTTACTATGTGCAGTTACCTTCGTCACTCATCTTGACTCCTTATACTTTGTGCATATACACTATGCAAACTATCTGTAATTCAGAATTGCCCTTTGCATCTTACCACTGCTACCAAAAAGATTTTTGCTTTTTATACGTTTTCCATATATTCATAGCTCTGTAGAGACTACTATTACAAAGTTGTATAGGTCCTTAACTAATTGTAGTACTGTCCTACCCCTTCACTTAGATTTGAGAACAATAAGCTAATTTTCCTGGAGTCTTTAGTCTTGCCTCTGTAGTGAACCGAGGACATTATTATTAACTTCTCCATGTATCATAGACATAATAGATGTGTGGTTAGGTGCTGGGGAGGTGGAGGGGGCTTAAGTAGGGGCAGAACCAAAAGTGTGGGGATGACTTAATTAACTATTCCTCTAATTAGATGATTTCTGTTAAGTATGCTAATTTTTCAAACTTATAAAATTGTCAGGATCCTGTATTATGTGTGCATTTCACCATATTTGCACCATGAAGGACTCTCATTTAAGGGAACTGCTTTTTATCATCTTAATATTATTTGGCTTGTGATTTTAGGCATCACCACTTGGATCACAGTTCCAATGGTGATATTCCACAGTTCCATTTCACTTGGTATGAAGTGGCAATCTGCGTCAACAGAAATTTGAAACCTGATGAAGACCCTTTGGTGTGATCCTACTGTTGGTGTTCCCTTTGTCAGTTTGCTGTACAGGCTCATCCCCTTTCTGTCCCTCTGAGATGTGTAGGAGCTGAAGTGGTGAGATCTGAATCTAGGTGTTCTTTGGATAAACAAGGGGAACCCTGGTAGGTATAGGTGTGTGTCCTGATACAAAGATTGAAATGGGTCTTCTACCTGGTCATGGCTTTTCCATACTTGCCTGCATTTCTGTTATGTGGGCAAGGACCCCCTCTGGCCCTCACTAGCATTCTTCCTGATGGCAGTCTTGTCAGTGCCCTAAATCAGCCTTGTACACAGTGGTGTGGGCAGGTGTGCCCCAGGCACAGCTGGCAGGCATCATTGCAGTGTTGATGCAGGTGACTGATGGTGAGGATCTTGGTGTCTGGGGGACACGTAACTTGGTACTGTAGAGAACTGATGCACATCCATAGTCTATGCCTGGTTTGGGTCTATGTTAAACTTAAAAAAGAATTGTGAAAGTCACCTGTGATTGAAGGACTGTTTGATCTCTTTGGTTGTGATGTGACACTGTTAAAAGCAGTATGGCTTTGTATGTTTCCTTCTTCTGATATCAGGTTGTATTTGAGAAATTGGAAGTTCTCTTTGAACAAAAAAGTTACTCTGAAACAAGCATCTTTTCTATTAAATTAAGGCAGTGTGAATTGTGGGACAAAACCCCTCATCTGTACTAATTTGGATTGGTAGCTAATTTGCTTCATTTAGTTTTTTAAAAATAATAACATTTATTGCCAAGTCATAATGCAGCTTAGATTGTACATTTGCCTTTTAAAAGGAAGATGCTCATGTTTTGTTTGGTTTTGTTGGGTTTTTTCCCTCACCCTACAGGCTACCAAAATATGGAGTGATTTTATTTCAGAAATATAAGCCATAGTAATTAAGATAATACATTTTTAAAAACTTTTTCCATGCATGGAATTATTGCAGCTCTTACTGGAGCAGAATTTTACTTGTTTATGACTGCATCCCTATGCCGGGCTGATTCTGTGGTCAGAAAGACCTTGGAAGTCACAGGGACACAGCAGTGGCAAGCTGCTTATATTTTTTTCCAAAACTCTGGGGTACTTTCATGTGGTTGTTTGGGGTTCAAGGAAGAACTTCAATCTAAAATAATCATATTCAGTTCATTTTCATCTGAAATTATCTGGTCTGTTCAAATGTTGTTCATACATGTATTACAGAACTTTGAGTTGAATTTATGTAGTTAGCAAATACGATCTGAAATTTCCCCAGTCTTGATGTTCAGTATATTTCTGACTTAATGAGGAGTTACAGGATAGCACCATACTATGGCAAGTAGGAAAGCACACAAGTACATAGTTTGTTTAGTGTGGTTAAACTGGAGATTAAAATGCAAGTGGCAATTTTAGATGAAGTTAGATGTATAATATCAGACTATGTTAGGAAGTAAATTATAAGTTTTTTGCTTGTCTTTGAGTTGTTGGTTTTTTGGGGGGGGGGGTTGGGTATTTTTTGGCTGTGAGTTTTTTGTTCTGCTTAGGGGATTTTTGTTTTTAAATTTGGTTTGTTTGTTTGGGGGCTGTTTGGTGTGTGGTTTTTTGGGGTACTTTTTGGTTGGTTGGTTTTGGTGGTTTTTGTTTGTTTGTTTTTTTTTCTTGTCACAGCATTACATTAATAGAACGATGTAGTTTACCTGCAAATAAATGGTGGTAAAGTGCATGATGAAGAGTGTGGCTCATAAATGTCAAGTTACAAAAACAAAAGATGCTTTACAATATTTTTGTTGGCTGCTATTTAACAAATCTTTGATTCTTTCATAGATCTTCTATGCAGAAAGAGTTTAACTTCAAACTTGAGGTGTAAATACAGAGATACAAGTTTCTTTCAGGGATTTAACTTGTTTGTTGGAAAGTAAACATTTTCCTGTGTTCGCTACACTCTAATATTGTACTAAAGCATCACAAATGACATGAAATCTGCTAGAAATATGTAGTTTTATGAAGTAGTTTTATGGAGTAAGTAACCAGGTTTAGGAAATTACTTATTGCATTTGCAATAATCTCTAGCAATCCTAGTGACAAACATCTGGCTGGAATTTAGTAACTGCTTGGGTTTAAACTTTTAGTAGCAGCCACATTAAATGCTTGCATGTTTACTTGCCATGCTCTTAGTATTGTTTATCCTTTTATGCAGAGTGCATTTGACACAGTGGGGATTATTGCAATTGAAAGCAGGAAAAGTTTGGCTGAAAATGTTGGAAGCAAACAGAGTTTGACTTAGGTGTTTTGGCTAATTGAAATGAGCAGCAGCTGTTGATATTCAGGGAGTTGGAGGTTCAGAATCTTTCTGTGGGACATCAGAAGTACTCAGTATAAATACTGACTCTATGAATTTGTTATTTTCGCCATCAGCTGTAAGTGATACTTAGAATGGGTTTTGCAAACTCTGAGAAATACTGTGTAGTATGAATCTACAAAGTGAAAATGATAGTATGTCTTTAATATACTAAAGGCTGGGATTTGCAGGAGTACCCCAAAACTTGGAAGGATGAGGAATAAAATCTTCAGTGGTTTTCTTAAAGCTTTTATGAGGTTTGCTGGACACAGTGTCTTCACCATTAAAATTAAATGTAAATCTTCAAATGCAATTTTTACAGAGCACCAAATGCAACTTTGCATTTTGTTGAAGAATTGAAGCTAGCTGTTTCATGGAAATGAGTAGTTCAGCAAGATGCAGCTGGTTCTTGTAGCCTCAGTTCTGGTTGTGTAGGTTTGTTGTATAAGGCACTGGAGGTAAAAGCATTTCATGAAGTGCAGTACATAAGACCTGGGCTATATCAGTTTTTGCATTTTATTTAAAGCATGCACTTAGATTGTCAGTCCTCTGCATCAAGCTGTCTCTTAAAACCTGGGACATGAGGAAAAAATTAGGGCTAATTCCAAAGACCCACTGAGTTGCTGCAGCTCCTTCTGGCAGAAGTGAGGATTCCAAAGGTCCAGCCTTTTATGTGAGAGACTCTTAAGGACTAAATAAGCAAGTTATAGAAGCTGTACCTTTAAGGGCAAACTGAAGAACAGAAACACAATATAGTGAGTACAGGGAAGGGTAAGATCCCATGATTGAGGCCCATTTCCACCTGTGTGTTTCCTGTGGTTTGTCTCTGCATTGTAGGAGAGCAGAGTCTGTTGCCTGTCTCTGTGCAGGGTAAGCAAATGCAGGCTGTGAACCTGTTGTGCTGTAAGGTTTCTCAGAGACTCCAGCAGCACACAGAGTCAGATTTCACTTGTAAAATATCTGTTATCTACTGGGCCTTGACCATGTATTTCCTGCCATATATACTATTAGGTGACTTTTTATTTGTACCTATGAAATATTGGAATATATTCTGTTCTGTTACACATGTTCTCTTGACACACAACACTGTGTGCATGTAAGTGAGAATCAGACCTGGTATTCAGGGAATAATTAGCAAAGCCAGCAGTGATGTTGGGAAGTTACAAGGTCATTCATGATACTTCCATCTGTTCATTTACCTTATTTTCGGGAGAGTAAGGTTCTCTGCAGGAAAAGCAAATATTTTATTGCTCGCACAGTGAATCATCATTCTAGGTGTGTGGAATGGGTATCAAATGTAGTGCAAGAAAAAGAATACCTCTTGTTCCAGTTTTAACTTTGTTAAGTTAAGCAGCTAGCAAAGGTGAGTGATGACAGTAGCAAAAGCCAACTTAAAAGAAGTGTTACTCTTAGGTGTCCTGGGAATTGTGTATATGAAATAAAGTAATTAATGTATGAAATAAAGTAATCTCAATTGTGTTGTGTTCTGCTGAGTTAACACCAAAAATCATCACGTTGTCATCTTTAAAAATCAGTCTGCAATGGCAAACTGTATCCCGACATACCTAGGTTTCACTGGGAAGAGGAATTCTCAGTCCTGCTCAGCCAGAATTGGACTGATTTGGATGTGGCCCATGAAACATGGTTCTGCAGCTCCTGTACTTCCTATTGACAAGAAATGTTTTCTTTTTGTCTAGCAATACAACTTAAGAACACCAGTAATTGACAGAAATTTTGGCTAATCAAGGTCTTACAAAAATGCAATGGAGAGTAGTTTGTTTAGTTGATATGATAGAGACTTGAAAGCCAGGAGTCACTCAGATCTAACACTGTTATCATGCAATAAAATTATAATTTATTTGAATACAGTATAAGACTATAAGTTAACTTAACTATAAGTTAAGATATGTTTCTCTTAAGGAAAATTCACAGGTTTCCAACATCTACTATGCATTGGAGAGGCTACCTGTTACTCACTGATTCATTATTCATATTATGCCATAGTTTAAAAAATACAGTGTTAGACTTGCTTTGATAGGTTTTGTATTTCAGATGTAAGAATATGCCGTTATTGTCATTATTTTATAGTGTCCTATTGCTTTAGATACTATTTTTCAGCAAAGATGTTTCCTTTCTTATTATAAATTATTTGGGAAGAAATTCCTTCTCCATTTCACAGTTCTGATATCATGTTCAGTTGAGAATGTTTTTAAGTTTACCACTGCATGTTAGCAACAAATTGTATTTTATAAGGTTTATCTCTGTGCACGTATATATGTCCAGTATATGTATGTGTGCCATCAGTCTAGTGGATGCTGTTTCTGACCTTGACAGGGAGTTAGAAATAGCTGAACTTCAAGGTGTTTTCCAACACAAACATTTTGTTATCATCATAATATAACTAAATGGTGTAGTATGTAACATGTAATGTAGACAGAATACATAATATACATGTATACAAATTGTGATTTCATGTATAAGCATTTTTTAGCTTACTTATGAAGGGCTTTTCTGAACTCAAGTAAGATATACATTTTATGTGTTTCCTTTCATTCTAATATGCCTGCCTAATGGTTTAACAATGTGCTTTGCATATGCTGTTTTCAAAAGTCTGCTCTGAACAGTGGTATTTTTAAATTCCTGTTTGCTTGTAGTAAAATTGACGTGACTGACCTCAAGTTTGTGAGTACTTACACTATAGTTTTTCCTGTCTTGAATGACATTATGGGTGGGGGGGGGGGAATGACTGTTAAGGAGGTAATTTCAAGCAACATTTTATTGGAAAGTGTGTGAATTAGGGTGACTTTCCTCTCACCCCAGTTTTTTTAGCTCCTGTAAGAACTCTGACAAATCTTGCATGATTCTTTAATATTGAATGCATAAACTTTACAGTTTGCTTGGCCTATAAGTATCTGTGTTTCAACTACATGAATGATTCTGTCTCTTGTTACTTGTCCCACTCCTAAAAGGAAATCTAGATGTTTTTGGTAAGATGCATAGTGCCTCCTTGAAGTTGTAATTCAAGAAAGCTTCTTGTAAGCAAGTTAGAATACCTAATGCACTTTTTGTGCAACTCAGATATTGAAATTGGAAAATACTCTTTCCAGTTGCACTGTTGAAGCATCAGTAGAGCTTTGCTGTGCAGGCATGAAACCAATAAGTGCTTCCTTTTCAGATTTCCTTAGTTATCAAGAGAGGTGAGCAAATCTGTACTCGAGGCCTTTGCCAACACTGATGGTTAAACCTGACACCCAAAATAAGGAAAAATACTCTTGTCTGTCATGGTTCTTCAGGAAGCATGCTCTGGTCCTGGAGCAATTGTAATAAGCACAGTTAAAACTTCCCTGTTAAGTGAAGTTAAAATTCCCATTTTCCTACAGGATTGTAAGAAACTTTTGTGAAATTTAAAAATATGTCTCCTCTGTGGTTATTGCTGGCCTCTCATAAAATGTGGTACAGATAGTCCTGTCTGGAGCTACAGCATATTGCAGATGCACCCTCTGGGGCCTTCTCTCATTTCAAATCCATCATTTCTTAAATCCAGGACTCTATTTTGAGTCTATGCTAAATGCAGCTTCAAAAACGACTATTTCAAGACCAAATAGTTTTTTAAAAGTTTCATGCAAAATAGCTCTAGCTTTCTTTCTCAGGGGGTTTCCTTAAATACCATTCAGAGACAAAGTGCCTGTTGTAGAGTTGCGCATTGCTGGTAACTCATGCATGTCATTTGACAATAAAAAGTTTTAGCCGTGGAAAGTCTTAGAGGGGAGAGAGAGTATCAGGTTGAGGATGGTGGGTGAAAAGTCTTTCATTTTTTAGTCTGTTGCAGAAGCACACTTTTTTCCCCCCGGCTTTTCTGCACTGCATAAAGATGCACCAGTAACTCACTTGCCTGTATTTTATCTAGCAAGGCAATTTTTCTGTAGTGGTCAACTTACCTCTCCTACTTCTTGTGTTTATCTTTGTTTTTTCTTTATTCTTTTGAGATCTGGATAATATACTTGTTTGGGGTGACATTTACAGAGATTTATGTAGCTTGGCTCCTGTGTGAGATGTGAAAAACTTTGGGCTTTCACTATTTATGCTCTAAAATGGGGATAAGAGAGGCATCTTATATATGAGAATATAATGTTTTTATTTAAGTAAATATAATTATATCATAAAAGTATCTTTTACAAATAATAATGAGGGCTGAATTTTGTCAGACTAAGAGACACTGGATTTGTACTACTTTGTGCTCTTAAAAAGTAATGCAACAAAACTAAGATGTGCATTTATTAACAAAATGGTATGCTATTTTTTCCTTTAAATTAGTTTTGCTATTCCTATTCTATGAGATTATGTCTGAAGCTACTGCAATCGAGGTGGGGGTTTTGTGACACAAGTACTTTCACTTTTTTTTTTTTTAAATTAAAAAAAACCCCACCCAACCAAAAAACCCAAAAAACCAAAAAACAGGACCAGGTTCTGCAAGCAGCCAAGCATCAAAGCAATTTCACTAAGGCTGTAGTAACGCAGGAAGTAAGGGAAACACATTTCTTCAGAAACAACTTGCTTCTCTTATTTTTGAGCCCTTTCTTGTGATACTGAAAGTTGTTCCCAGTGAAAATAATGGTGTATGGTGCCAAGTGATATCAGAAAGCTAAATTGGGAGAAGCCTGCAGTGACAAAGTTAGAGTGCAAGAAGGTAGTGGTGAAACTTTCTCATATAGGAGCACACATACTGCAGCATACTGTCAAAATAGCATTGATTTAATGAGCTGCAAAGGCAGTCCTTGAACTTGTATCTCAAATTTAACACTGATAAAACAGTGTGTTCTGCAAAAAGCCTACTTGGAATGTATTTATGGAATGTATTCATGTTCAAAAATATTAATAATTTTCTTTCAACACGGGGTGTTGGCAGAGGGGAAATCATGCTGTATTTTTTTTCCCTTATTATTAAATATGTATATTCCTGGTAAGAATTATATAACAACAAGTTGCAAAATGGGAAAAACAAATGTGTTTCAAGTTATCCTGAGAGCATTAGTGCAGTTAGTGGTGAAATTTGGAGATTAGCCTAGAAAATGTCTAGCAGGACTGTAGATCCTGTAGATTTGAAATCACAAAGATAGTCCAGATGTTAAAAAATAGTATTTTACCAGTTGCACTGAGGTCACAAAGGAACAAACCTGATGAATGACATATTTGTAGCTAGAAATTATGTCATCATGTCCAGGATGAAACAGTGTGAGAAAAATTCAGGCCTCTGTATGGTGTCTCCTCTTCTGTTGTATAAGAAACAGAGGCCTCAGGCAGTGCATGCTGAGTGTGGTGCTTCATGTTTATACCTTGCAAAGACAGCGTGAGACTTGAGGTCTGTGCAAAAAGACAATAGGTAGACTCCTTCTCTGCTTCAGTAAAGCATACACAGATTAGTTCTGCGAGTGTAGGATGAATGAGTGAGAGAGTGTAAAATGGTTTCAGTCACAGAAATACTTTCATATGAAGTACTTTGTTTGTATTCAAATAACAACTTCTTTGTGTACAGAAGTGGGAAGACAACAATTTCCCTATCCAGACTGCTATGAATACATCCAGTGCAAGATATGTAGAAAGATGATCAGAGGTCTGGAGCACCTCTCCTCTCTCCAGGCTGAGAGAGTTGGAATTTTTCAGCCTGGAGAAGAGAAGGCTCCAGGGGGACCTTATTGCATCTTCCAGTACCTAAAGAGTACCTACAAGAAAGCTGGTGACTTTTGACAAGGCCATGTAAGGACAAGGGCAAAGGCTAATGGCTTTAAACGGGGAGAAGATGGATTAGGAAGAAATTCTTTACTATGTGGGTGATGGGATACTTTAACCGGTTGCCTACAGAATTTATAAGTATCACATCCCTGTCAGTGTTCAAGGTCAGGTTGGATGGGGCTCTGAGCAACCTGGCCTGAGAGGTGCCATGCCAGTGGAGTTGGAACAACATGATCTTTAAGACCTCTTCTAGCCCAAGCCATTCTATGATCCTACAAACTGCTATACTAAAATTCACACATGAATGCTTTTTGCTGGAATTGTGGCCATGAGATGTAAATCCCAGTAGTGATAGCCTGTGTTTATATCTCAGGGTCTATAATTAAGCTTCTCTGTGACTTGGAAGAAAAACCTATGCGTACAATATTTGCATTTTCTGTTTTGTTTAATCTGTGATCTCTTTCGCGTGATATAATTGATAGAGATAAAAAAAGGGTGCATGAGCAGTAGGTACCCATGGTAAAGGCTCTCTGTTTTAAAAATAAAAAAATGTATTGCAGAGATAACTTCACTAACTCAAACCTTTTCTGCTTAATTGTGATTGGGCTTCTTATCCCCATGAGGCTAATTTTGGACCCTGGTAACAGAGGTTGTAAGAAATTGAAACTTATGCCTTTGTCCAATTTGCAAGAACAGTGTAACATAGAACTTTTGCCAAGTGGAGGTACACATCTTGTTCCTTTGACTGTGTTCCTTTATTCAGAGGTCCCTTTTCTAACCATCAAATTATCCAAAAGGAGAATATGCAAATTGAACTTTTTGCTATAGATCAATGTACACCTAGACTTCCAGATGTGTCTGTTTTGCTTGGAAAAACACCATTTGGGGGTCATCACAAATGCAAAAAGTAATTCAATCTTAGTTGCCTGACCGGATTTTAAAATATACTTTACCTGCATCTCTACTAAAGATCAATGTATTTGAAAAAACTGTTCAGGAGGACGTTTCCCAATATTGACAGCATGTACTGCAGTAAAAACAGTGTTTAATATCTTGCTGAATTTTTCAATATGTATTGTTGCTTTTGTTTTAGCCAAAGCTATGCTAAATATAATACATCAGATTGACCCATCTGCAAATATTGCTGTACTTGATATATTCGTCACAGAGATGCATTAAAATATGCCTGTGGGTTTTTTTCCCTTTATTTCTTTCCCTAATTAAAGGAAAAAAAAATTGTTTTCTTTTCTCTCTTTCTTCCAATATAACTATAAGCTCTTTATTGACTTTTTAAATATATTTTTTCCCTTCCCTTTAGTACCCTTTTGACCATTCAAATTTTATGGCACTGAAGGCCTGTTTTTAGCAGACCAAAGTAGAAATCATTTCCTATACATGTGTTTCCTGTTAACATGTATTTATTTTCCTTCTACTTTGGCTCCCTTGCTCTTCATCCACTACAGCTTCCCATTCCTCCTTTCTTCCCAGTTCACTTGCATACAATCTCTTGTTGAGTCTCTCCCTTCCCTTTTTGCCTTTTTTGCTCTTTATTTTTACTTTGTTTCCCATCCCAACTTGCTCCTTGTGCTCACTTGCACCTTTCCTGTCTGTTTTATGCTTTTAAGACTTTATAAAAGTCTTCAAAGGGAAAGCAAGAATGCTTTTTAGGTAGATTTAGTTATCTTCTTGCTGTGAAGACATAAACAGTGCAAAGGAAACGGACAAAGTGAGAGACAGACTTCCAGGAACCTTGGCTGATTTCTGAGCGAGAGAGGTACACGCCTTCACGGAGATGAATGCCATGCATCTCTATGAAATGCCCCTGGACATTCCTCTTCTGTCCCCCCAGCCTCATAGATGTCAGTTCTTGGGAGCTGTATTTGTTATGCAGAGTTCCTGTGCCACCTGCCAACTCAATGGTATGGAAGGAGATCCCTCCAAACCCAAGTTTGTGACCTGCTGGGCCCATTGATGCAAGAGGTTTTTCAGAGGCAGGTGTATGCAAACAGGCACCTACTGTAAATTTCTGCCAACATCTTTTGGTAGAACAAGATATCAAGGATTAGTTATAAAATTATTTTTTCTAATTAGCTATATTAATTAGAAATCTTTGCTATGATTTGGAGAAACTCCCAAGAGAAGCATCTACCAAAAAAACCATTGCTTGACCACTGCCTTACTGCTGTGAGGGGAGATGGATTTGCCATCTGCTGCTGTGTGAAGTGTGCGTGTCTTCTTTCTGTCATAGCCTGACTTCACCATCACCTAGCAACTCCTTCATTCTCTCAAAAAACCTGCAAGTTCAGACCTATATCTCCAAACCAGTGCTTTTTACTGAAAACCTTTTGCTTTGAAGGGAGATGTGGATAATGTTGTTTTTTCAGCTTTTATACCAGACCAGTGTCAGTCACTGCTTGTGAACAGCAGCTTTTTAAATGTGATTACTCCTTCAGACTGGCCTTGTGAGGCATCTTAGTGTCTAGCCTTCCTCTCTGTCACTTTTGCATGTGCACACACTAACTCGCACACAGACACACAAACACAGCAGTCAGGTAAACCTCAGTAAAGGTTTTTAGCTGCTCTAAAACTAAAGGTTTTCTTAAGCTAATGGCTGCCTTTAGCAAGCATCTGAGTAATGCAGTGCTCTGCAAGAAAATTGTTCATGCCACCATCACCATTTTTGTGACAATCTGCTGCACCTGTTTCTGCAGTGAAGACGACCATCTGTCTATTCCCTGGCCATCCTTGCTGCTAGAATGATGATGAAGGGTAAGCAGGCAGGCTTGTCTGGCTGGCTTTTGTCTCACAGTATTCTTGCCTTTTATTTGGCAGTCTTTGGTTACTAATGCTGGGCTACAGCTCAGTGCTGTTATAATGCTGTCATATTGCAAGCAAAACTGAAGACCAGTTTATTTCTATAAAGTAAAAGCAGAGCCAGCTAGAATGAAATTTTAATGAATATCTTAATAATTTTTCTCTTACATAGCTAATCATCAGGCTCCCTATTCCCAGGAACAAGACAGAAAACAGAGAGGTTCAGGGGCTACACACTGTTAACAACAACTCTTCAAAGGCAATTTTCTATAAATGCATTTAAAATATATGCTGTTGAACTGATCTTTGTCATCTCAGACTAAAAACCCCCAAAAAGTAGCCAGTAAAATTGTAGGCTGAAAAAGGTATTTAATTTATTTAATCAGATGTTCCAGCAGATTAATGCTGGGTAAGGAGTATAATAAAATAGGCTATTGCACTGTACACCTTAAATTGTAAGAACACACTGTTCCTGGGATAATGTGTTGACTGAATTGTTGGGGTTTTTCCACTTTAGTCCATGGAATCTTTATAATATTCATAGACATGTTTCATCTTGTCAGAATCTTATTCTTTTTCTAGTTAACAATTGATAAAACAGTATACATTGAGCATAACTGTGATTAGTTGTGTGGGTTTTTTTCTTTCTAAATGCTGAAAGCTGTATTTTTACCTTTTGAAAACTACAGTGTGGGCTGTTAACTGACTTACAGATAATAAAGGATGCCTTTTCTAACCTACTTGTAATGATGCTTCCAACCCAGTTATAATGATGCAGTGAGAGGTGGAGATATTGTTTCAAGGGGCTTTTGTGTGAAGGAAGAAGATTCTTATTTAAGCCTCTCAAGAATTCAGAGAAATTAATTTGTGGAAAAACTTGCACTCATTTTCTTGGACGAGTTCACAGGTTGCGGTGTCAGGTTATGTATGGCTCTTCTACAAAGCTATCACCCACTGCTTACTCTTGTTGCTGGTGGTAAACTGTCTTCTTTTTGTTTTAAGTCCTGTTCATGTGTACATGGACACTTTTAAATTGAAAGGGCCAATTTATGCGCAGATGTGTTCTTTACTTACAGTGGTAGCTTAAGATTTTGAATTTCCCTTTAATTTTTCCAGCTAGGTTATTTAGCTAGTCATTTGCAAAGAAGTTCAAGGGGAGGGAGACTGTGATGGTGCTTCTATATTGTTTGTTAACTTGCATTTTCTTAATGCAAAAATGTTAAAATGGTGCAACTATATGTGGAGTATAAACAACACCTGAAGAATAATAGAGTGCTTCAGAACTGGGAAAAACATCTAGTAATGACTTCATCTTACTTTCTTGCTGCCAAAACTGTTCAGGGACAGGTTTTTCAATTTGGTTTGGCAAGTGAAAGACTGTTGGAGACAATTTGTTTATGTCATTTGGCTGGAAATAACTACTTTTAAAGGTTTATTTGAAAACATTTGCGTTGCCATTTAAAAATACTGTGACTGTGTCCATGCTTTTAAAACAGCTGTACATGTTTCTTACCCTGATATACCTCATGTTACTTGATGTCAGTAGGGTAGATACGTGTGTTGATGTGATTTGGATGTGTATATCACAGTGCAGATATGCTTGTAATTCAGCTGAGTGCCAAAGCATACTGTTGGGAAAAAAAAGTAGTCACTTGCTCATTCTGATCTGTTCATCCAAGACATGGCTTGGAGAACAATGATGGCTTTTCCCGGTCTTAAAAGTTTAAGAGCCAGACACGGTTAATGGATGAAGGGTTTTTACCTTGGTATTTTATTAAGGATCCTTATTGGTGCACCACTTCGCCAAGGTGGGATACGCCGCAATGCGCACACACAACAGATCACATGTACAATTTATAGACATTAAAAATCAGCATATCTAACAAGGACACCCCAATAGGAGATGTGGATGAATGGCATGATATTCTCCCATGCATGGAATTTCACCCTGGATGGGCCAAATCTCTGGTTTACAAGATAGATTCTAGAGAGGACATTGGTTTCCCACGATAATGTAGTGTTTTCTAGCCTCCTACAATGAGGCGTTTGGGATGTTTGGTCTCCTAACCTAACAGAATACTAGGTCCATGCTAAGTTATCAGACTTAAAGAATTACAAATATGCATGCTAAGAGTACTGAGGATACATGAAAAGGTATACAAAAGAAAAGGCAAAAAATCATCTTGGCATGAACAGAAATATATGGTTCCTTATGAGGTCAGTAGTAACCTTTACATTTAAGCAGCCACATTCCAGTCAGAGAATGGAATAACTATAAAAATTGTGACAGTTCTTTTGGTTCCCACATTGCAGTTCTACACTAATGGCTGCAAAATATCTGTCCTGATTTGATGACAGAAGCTCTGACAAATATCACTATTTCCCTGCATGCTGAGCAGTTCTTTACTGAATTGGTTTTAGAAATTCATGTTATTATATTAATCATGTTTTTTGAATTTTGGGGGGTTTTTTTGGGTTTTTTTTGGTTTTTTTTTTTTTTTTTTTTTTTTTTTTTTTTTTTTTGTCCTATGTAGCTTCTGAAATTGTTCTTTTCTCCCTTGAAGCTTTCTCTGTGGTTTAAAAAGAAATATGTTAGAGAGCTCCTTTAAACCAAGAAGGCTCCGGCTTTTGTGGTTTACAGGGCATTTAATAAAATGGGATAATACTTTCCTTTTCTATAGCTTTTTGAGTGATTTCAGAAATGTATCTGAGGAACTTCTGCTCTGTAGGAAACTGAGAGCTCTTAATTTAATCAAAGGAATTCTGGTGATGTAGGATTTGTTCTCTGCTGAGGCTGGTACAAGACAGTTTTTTCAAATCCTTTTCAAATCCTTTTTCAAATCCTTTTCAAGAGTAAAGTAAGCTTTCTATTAAATGCTAACCAAAATTAAGTTGTCCAAGGGAAGTATCTAGTAATTGCAGTTTTAGCTTTCCTGAAGAAAAAGAGTATGCGGGGGGTTAAATGGTTGCAATAGATTTTCTTACTCAGTAGGGTAACTTAGAGTATCTCTCATCTTGAATTTATATACAACTTTTGAATTTGGTGCTTACATCATTCTTCTATACCCATTCTTGAGTGATCTTATTTTTCACACAAGCTAGGCACTTGAAAAACAAGTCTCTGTATGAATATACATTTGGGAACCTAACCTTAGCCATGCATTTCCATTTTCTCTCAAGCTAATGTTGAACTCAGTTCAGGTGCTCTTGCCTGGCCCATTGAGCACTGCTGCTAATACTTCTTTCCATCTGTCTCTCAGTCTTGTTTCCTGGTATTATCACTAGTGGATTGGTGACTGAGGTTATGCAAAATTATGTGAGTGATTGAAACAGCTGAGGCAATTGGTCTTTCCTCCATTGTGGATCAAGAGTCTAACAGTATTACCTTCTAACAGTCTAACCTTCCTCATTCCATCCCAAATTTTCTTTTTGATCTTAGGGGTGACCATAAGAAAGCTGTTGCAAGGGGTTCCATTATGTTTGCTATTCTTTGATAGGTTACTTTTTGGTTAGTTTAATTGTCTAGGTAAGTTCTTGTGGGGCAGGTGCATAATAATGATGCTATCCAATGCATGCTTGGAAGGCAAGACCACAGTAGTATCAGCCTGGACCAGCTGAAATTGTTGCAGATATTCAGTCTGAGTGATAGATAGTGATTCAATGGAAACCAGGAGGAGTCATGGCAGTAACCAGATCTTTTCCCTCCTTCAAGACATTATCAAATACTTTTTAAAAAGTTGTCTAATCTATCAAAAGAATCTCAAAAATTACCTGTCACATCCTCCAGGGTAATCTCTTCCCTGTCACATCCTCCAGGGTAATCTCTTCCAGTCTTCAACTGTTTGTTTGCAGCTGTATGGAATGGCCTTCAATTGGAGACAAAAAGGGGACTTTTAAATACTTGAATTTCTTAGATAATCTTACTGCTGAATAGTTTTAACTTAGCTAGCATTCGTTAACAGCTATATGTACAAAAGTCATACTCAGAGGACCTGGGGAAGAAAGCACAGAGAACTTGAAGATCATAATAATCAATTCATGCATTGAGTTCAGTGTTTCCATGACATATCCTTCTGCAAACTTTGTTGTGAATAATTACATGCTAATATGAAAATAGCCTAAATAATTCCCAGTAGTGTATCATTTATGAGTTACCTGTGTAGAACTGATGCACAAATTATGCCATCTATTTTAGTGCATGCAAATTATTTTAACCACAGCTTTTTTGTGTTGTCTACCCAAAACTCTCAATGTTCTTTAAAGCAAAGAATTCTTATTACCATTTTTTATTCTTGCCTCTGTTGTAAAGTTATGTTTGCATAGCAGTTTTGAGTGTGGTTGGCCTTTTGAGGTGGAAAAATGCAGATGAGTAAAAAGGTAAAAGTTTCAAACTAGAGCAATACAGCTGTTGTGAAGTTCTTGTTATTACAAATGTATTTCTTATCAAAGTAACTTGTCCTGTGCTTTTCTGCTTTTTATCTTGCATGTTCAGTCTATTCTTTTTATATTTAATCTTCTACAAGTCCATTTGATCTATTTTTCTTTTCTCAAATGACTGTTTCTAGAGTTTCAGATTACTAAAGCTTCTGGGTTGACCAAATTACTCTTTTATATCTATTCCCAACCCAGCAAGGTGAGATTGTTTGCATCTCTGTTTGTATCATTCCTTTTGAAATAGGCACTTTCACTGATCTTCTTTTTGCCACACATGAGATTTCATTCCCCATGAATCTTACCTGCTGCTTGTATGAGTGAAGCAGCATGTCATGCTTTCATTTCAAGAAATCATGATCACAGTCTTGCATGAACCCTGTCACTCTGTTTTGCATGTACCATCAAAGACAAATGTAGAAGAATTTTCCCTCTCCTTGTGTCTTTTTCCTTATCAACCATTTGTCTCAGTGTGCTGCAGTATTTTATAGGACGGCATGCATTACGTGGTGGTTTTATCTCAAAGTGCAGTGTCTGGTATATGTTAGTAACAGTGGTCCATTGCCATATCAAAGTTGCCAAAGTAAAGGAGCAGAACTCTGACTCTGGGCTCTGCCAAGTCTTCTACATGTGCCCTTCATTGTGATACTACCCTAACTTATATTGC
This sequence comes from Motacilla alba alba, assembly GCF_015832195.1. Lineage (NCBI taxonomy): Eukaryota > Metazoa > Chordata > Aves > Passeriformes > Motacillidae > Motacilla > Motacilla alba. The sequence goes on from NC_052046.1 coordinate 53,961,528, forward strand.
ATACTGTTGTATATAGCATGCCGATGTTTTCTTCTTTCAGTTGTTTCAAAGAAAACCCTATCTTGACACTTCTATTAATTTGTAATTCCAGATGGCTTTATAGATAGCTTGCTAGTCTTCTAAAAATTGCTGTTATTGTGCTGTTATTGTAAAAGTGCACATGAAATCAGAATAGTGAAAACATAAATAGCAATTGGGAAGTCATCTTTGGCCATGTACAAATATGCCTTTCTGCTTTGTATGCTTTCAGACTGTTACTAAATAATGAGAAGTTAATGGGGCCATTTCACTTTGTGAAAGGAGGGCCTGTTAACAGTTTCTGCAAGATACACAATTTGACGTCAGTTATGTCAGAGATCAAATGTTTGTTCTTTCTGATTGCTGATCAGAGCTCACTGATTTGGAAAAGTCCCATGGTTATTAAGACATCAACACCATCTAGGTCCACAGTACACAGTAGAAAGTTTGCTCTGCTTTTACAGATGGTGTTTGGCAAGACGTAAGAGGTCCTCAGGTGCTCCTGAGGAAAGCAGAAAACACAGTAGTTGACAGTAAATGTTAAGTAGGCTAATAGGGAGTGGAGGAGTGAGATAGATTTAAGACCCTTGGAATGAAGCCTTGAATTTGGAAATTAATGGAGGAGGAACAAAGCCCAACCCACCTCTTCCATGCAGGTTATCTCTCACATGCAGAATTCACAAAATACAGAAGTTACAAATTAAAATCTATGTGCTTTGTTAATGAGCACAGTATGCTGTGTTTCCAAAGACTTATACACTTTGGCTCCTTCAATGAATTTTCAGTTTTATTTGCATTGCTGCAAAAACATTTCCATCTGAAAGAATCTAAGAAGATTATTTTGGAAATGAAGGATATGATTTGTAGCTATAGTTTATGGTGCTGTTCCTCGGACCCTGGATATTACAATGGTAATGTGTTTCACCTTGAAAAACAGGTTAGTGCACAAGGACTACCACTTTAAATGGAAGAGGAAGGGTGTCTTGTAGGTTGTCAAATCTTCTGGGTAATCAGATGTATTCTGGGTATTTGTAGACTTTGATGGAAGTGGTATTTTCTGAAGTTCCACATTTTCATTTTTTTCCCATCTGAAAGCTAAAGGAGGAAGATAGATGATCTGACATTTCTTGCAGTAAATCAAAGCATTACAATATGAACATATTTTTTTTTATAGTATGAATAATATGGTAAGTTACTTTTCAAATCCAGCCAGCAAACAAAGAAAAAAAAATCCTACTTCTATTATGACATTTTTAAAAGACATCCAAGTACTGTGCCGTATTCCTGAAACTGGGGGGAGGAAGGAGGGGAGGGGAACTGTAGAAATCAAACAGTATCAAAATCTTAGCATTGTGCTCAGATTAGTTGCTGAGAGACTAAAAGATCTGTCAGGGCACCGAAACTAATGTGTGTTATTAAAGCTAGGTAAATAAAGGTGGTGTGAACAGCTGACATGACTTAGAGTAGATGAACAGTCTAAATGGCAGTTATGTGTTGGTTTTTGCTTGCTGCTTTCACTGTAGCATGTATGCTGGCCTGATGGTATTACAAAGACCAGGAGAAAGAGGAGGGGTTTTTTTTCCCCTTTTATTTTATTTGTTAATTTCATCACTTTGTGTATGACTTCTGATTTTCATCTTATTATATTTGAGGCAAAATAAAAAACAAATCAGATAGGTAGATTAATCAGGGCTTTTGTTGTTGTTGTTGTTGTTGTTGTTTGGTTGGCTTTTCTTGTTAGGCATCACAGGCTACACAGTTTCTGATCTGCTTTTTTTAGCTCCTCACTCTGAAATTGTTCATTCTGTTAATTAGCATTAGCATTAATTAGCATTCTATTCAGCATTAATTAGCAAGAACAGCATTTTCCAGTTTTCACAAGTACTACCAGAGATTTTACACAGAAGATTTTATTTTCAGTCACCCTTAAAACCTCTGTAATCAGTTTGGGTTGGGAGATCGTGACAAGGTTTTAGACCTAATTGTTTGGGGTTTTTCTTTACTTTTTCCCTCCTTCTTCTTTAAATTCATATGACACTTGTTTTTTTTTTTCTGCCCGATAGAAAATATAGATTTTTAATTTTAGTAAAAAAAAAAAAAGTATTTTTTTATTTTTTTAGTAGCATAAATGAATGGTGTTTATAATGCATTATAAAGTTTTTGCTCTACTTTTGCAGTAATAGACATAAGGGATCTTTCAGTACTTCTGCAAGAAGTGGAAGTGGCAGTAGTTGACAATTGAGGTTTATTAGGCTGACAGGCATTACAGGGATTGGGTGGATTAAATCCTCTCAGACTGAAAATCTGAAAATCTGAATTTTTTTAGATTTGAAGCTTTTAATGACCTGTAAATGATTGTTGGATCCATTGCAACATGTAAGCATTTACTTCATTATCAGGATACATCCACTTAAAAAGATGTGCGTTATCTTTTACTCCTCAGATGTTTCAGATATGGGAGCATACAAGTTTGATCTGAGATGTCTACATGTCCTTCTGGTACAAAGTGAATCTGTTCCACAAAATAGTGTTTGGGATATTATAAAAAAATAGCTGAATTGTGTGTGTATATTTTTTTTCTTGTAATGGAGGGGCTACATACATTACTTCCGTTTTTATTTGGAGGCTACGTAACTGCCTGAGCACTCATGTATAAAAAATATTCTCTGACATTAAAAGACATAAGGTTTTTGGAGAAGGGGTTAACTTGTGATGACTGTTGAGAAAGCTGTCAGATCTTTGATGTGTTGTTCCTTTTACCACTCTGTGGATTAAATTAATGCTTCCTTTCACTTCTTTAGATCTGTTTATTGGCACTCTGCCTAGCAGTGCTTGCAGGTTCCTAAATGCCACTCTTCATTGTCTGATAAACTCAGAAGGAAGGCAATTAAACCATGAAAATTATAGTCAGCATTGTTTTAAAAAGCTTCTTTAAGGAGCTAAAATGTAATAAAACCAATATAAGTCTTACTATTCACCTGAAGCTAACAAGTCATTTGCCTCTTGAGCCTTCTGAAAATAGTGCTGATAGTATGCAGATACCTTTGGATGGATTTTGTATGGAAACAAGATGTGTGTAGGTAATTTTTATGTGTGTCAGAGGATTTTTTTTGTGTCCCAAACCCCTTAATTTACAGATAATCTGATAAATAATCCTACTGTTCAAATTCTGCTGGAGAGGGTAGGAAAAAACCAATTGACAGTTTTGACTGACATAAGTTAGTCAACTAAATTTGACAATGGTCCAGAGTACCAGCAAGCTTCATGGAATAATAAACAAGATAGGATGAGATCTAATTTGGAAATCCAGTGCTGTTGTGCATATTGTATTAGTTGGCAGAGAATCCAGACAGGAGGTAGACTTCATAAATGCATCATCTCTAAAAGAAATTTGTTCAGTGCCTAAGAAGGTATGAACTCAAATCTTTATGATCTCAAAAAAGTAGGGGAGTTAGCTTTAATAGTGCCTTCTGATCTTGGAGCTGCCTTCAGGTAGCTCCAAGAATATCATTAATGGTTTTTGGGTGCTTGAGCTTGGGGTAGGGGAAACACAAGAGAACAACTATGAAAAGAGTAGTTTTTCATTAATGAATGTGTATTCATGGATTTCTTCCACTGTAGAGTATTTTGGCTTAGAAGGCTTGCCTCTTCTGGCAAAATTTTGTGTAACACAGGTCTCCAGCTTGACATTAGAGCTGAAATCTGTCAGTGTATGTCTCCAATGTGGTTTGGTGGAAGAATGCTCAGCTTCCATGAGGAAAATATGTCTGAACAAACCTCACCAGTAAGAGATTTGTTATAATGGAATGACTATGGTTTTCATAGTTGTCTTAGAAGCTGCTGCTTCTGATGATTCTTTTTAATGGAATTCACTATAAAGGCTGTTTGTATGCTAGAAGTGCTAGAAATTCTTGTCAGCATCCTTACATGTTGTACTGACAAGCTGTTGTGATCAAGAAAGAATGAAGTCTTGGTGTGTAAACTCCCAGTTACTTAGGACAGATACAATTACTATTCTGATACTCCTTTTTTTTTTTTTTTTTTTTTTTTTGGTCTGGTTCTGAGTTAGTATCATTGGTATGAACTTAATGTAAGAGTCTTTGTGCTTTTCTGAGAAGTCACCTGCCACATTCTGAGGATTTAGTGTCCTCCTGGCAAAAGAGAACTAATCAAGGATTAAGAAACTGTCACATTTTCTGAAAAATCTCTTTGCCCAGGATTTTCTTCTGGGAAGCTGAGAAGCCTCA